>NC_135234.1:713206903-713518227 GCF_051348905.1 Ranitomeya variabilis | reverse complement strand
CCCTGTCGGCTATTTGCCATGAAACGCTTGATTGTTCGGTGATCACGCTTCAAAAGTTTGGCAATTTCAAGACTGCTGCATCCCTCTGCAAGACATCTCACAATTTTGGACTTTTCAGAGCCCGTCAAATCTCTCTTCTGACCCATTTTGCCAAAGGAAAGGAAGTTGCCTAATAATTAAGTACACCTTATATAGGGTTTTGATGTAATTAGACAACACCCCTCCTCATTACAGAGATGCACAGCACCTGATTTACTTAATTGGTAGTTAGCTCTCAAGCCTGAACAGCTTGGAGTAGGACAACATGTATAAATAGTATCATGTGATCAAAATACAACTTGCCTAATAATTCTGCACACAGTGTATTTCAGGGCCACTATCCATTAAAGGTGGCACACTAGTACGTCCTTTTACTTACACTTATAGAGGGTGTGTCGTAATTGGCTTTTCAGAACATACCAATGAGATAAGAAGTGTACCTGTGCTGCCGAGGAACACCCACTCTGCTCATATAGTGCTATTTGTCAGTGGATCAATGCCACTTCATTAGTTATAATTGAGTCTCGAATTCAGCAGATTGTTCGAATCTTGGCAGGAAATCTGATTCTTATGGAAGCCATTCGATATGAATTCAATATTCCTTATAGGCTGGGGTCACACTTGCGTGTGCAATGCGAGTCTCTCGCATGAATACCCGGCACTGTCGCCGGCACTCGGGACCAAAGCGTGCGGCTGCATGTATTTCTATGATGCCGGGTATTGATGCGAGTTTCTCGCATTACACACGCAAGTGTGACCCCGGCCATATATTTCATCTCTTCACTTTACTTGGCACTTTAGTGAAAAAGGAGCCTCTCTCCTACAATTTCAGCTCATCAAAACTACATTTTTTTTTTAAAGTCATTGTCTCTATTTTGAACCATGGCAACTTGGTGGATGTACGATTGATCAGAAGATCGATCTTGTGCAAGCCTAGATAGGCCCACCTGGGTCTTCTCCGCCGTTATCTTGATAGTATCAAATCATCGGGTTGCTGGTCTTCCTCTTCATCTTGTTCCATCTATTCTTCCAACCATGATGTCCTTCTCCAGTGATTACTCTCTTCATATAATGTGTCCAAAGTAGCCAAATTGTAGCTTGGGGGATCCTTGCTTCCAGTGACATGTCTGGCTTGATTTCTTACAAAATTGATTGATTTGTACTTCTTGCCATCCATGGTATTTAAAACATCCTTCTCCAGCACCACATTTCTAAGGCATTGATTCTTCTTCTGTCTTGTTTGTTTATCATCTAGGTGGTTTCGCTTCCTTATGTTACCACATAAAAGACCAACCAATGTACTAGCCATATCTTCATCGCCAGTGAAATTTTCTTCAATTTGAAGACCTTGTTCAGCTACTTCATCATTGATTTGCCCATAGCTACTCATATTTTCCTATTGACTTCCGGTGTCGTTGCTGTATCTTAAGTAATCATCTATCCGAGTAGGTTGAAGTCCTTTATGACTTCCAGTTCATCACCATCTATTTCAAATGAGTCCCGGTCGTACCTGGACGTAATCAATATCTTTGTGTTGAATAACAATCCCATGTTCAAGCTCTCCATCTTGACACTGTAACAAGTCTTTCATTCCATCTATGCTTGTTTCTATCAATGTTGTATTGTCTGCGCATTTAAGATTGTTTATTTGTCCAGCAATTTTAATTCCTTCTTTTTCGGCAAGTCCAGCCTTCCTGAAAATAGCTTTTGAATATAAGTGAAGAGAAATGGTGACAGGATGCAACCTAGTCTGATGCCTTGCTCTACTTTAAACCATGCAGTGTCTCTGTGTTCCATTTGGACTGTTGCTTCTTGGTCAATATAAAGGTTCCTAATGAGGATGATCCGAAGGATTAGCACACCCATATCCGTCATGGTAGTCCAAAGTTTCTGGTGATCAACACGGTCAAAGGCTTTGCTGTAGCCAAAGAAAAATAAATCTCCTTGTTTTCTTTGGCCTTTTCCATTATCCATCTAATATTAACTATTAGTGTTGAGCATTCCGATACCGCAAGTATCGGGTATCGGCCGATACTTGCGGTATCGGAATTCCGATACCGAGTTCCGATACTTTTGTGGTATCGGGAATAGGTATCGGAACCATATTCATGTGTAAAATAAAGAATTAAAATAAAAAATATGGATATACTCACCTCTCCGGCGGCCCCTGGACCTTACCGATGTAACCGGGAGCCTCCGTTCCTAAGAATGAGCGCGTGAAGGGCCTTCAATGACGTCGCGGCTTCTGATTGGTCACGTAACCGCTCACGTGGCAAAGTGTTTTATAAAAACAATTTTTGGGCACTTTTCTTTATTTTTACAGCTTTTACCTTGTAAGATGTAGTACAATATTGCAATATTAAAATTTCTGATGTTAAAAATGTTTATTTTTAATATTGTAATATTTACGGAAGGGAACAAGGTGTTATTTGAATTTGTAGATTTTTCAGGTTTTGTTAATTAGTGGCTTACGCAATTCACCCCCCTTGGCATTTTTCGTGTTTTGCTACCTCATGACCTGAAATTTCACTGGATTTTTTTGAATTTTCCATCAGTTCATGTAAAGAACATCCCTACAATTGTGAACATTTGGATTTCTTTTTATTGTTACGCAAGCATAAAATAGGGCAAAATATCTGTAAACTTCAATGTGCATAACTATTCACACCCTCTAAAGTCAGTACTTTTTAGAGCCTCCTTTTGCGATAATTACACCTGCAAGTCACTTTGGATAAGTATCTATGAGCTTTCCACATCTTGTCACTGGGATTTTTGCCCATTCCTCAAGGCAAAACTGCTCCAGCTTCTTCAAGTTTCCTCTGGTGAACAGCAATAGTCAAATCTGAACCCAGATTCTCAATTGGATTAAGATCTGGGCTTTCACTAAGCAACTCCAAATCATTTACACGTTTCCCATTCAACCGCTCAAGTGTTGATTTAGCAGTATGCTTTGAGTCATTTGTCTTGTTGGAAGGTAAACCTCTGTCCAATCACTGACAGACTGAAACAGGTTTTGCTCAAGAATACCCTTGTATTTCGCACCATTCGTCTCCCCCTCAACTTGAACTTTTTTCAAAAAATCATCCCCACAGTATGATGCTGCCACCATCATGTTTCACTCTGGGGATGGTGTTCTTGGGATGATGAACTGTGTTCGTTTGGCGCCAGACATATTGTTTACATTGGTGGCCAAAAAATTCAATTTTGGTCTCATCTGACCACAGCTCCTTCTCCCATACATCTGGGGAGTCTCCCACATGTTTTTTGGCAAACTCAAAAAGAGCCTTACAATTTTTGTGTGTAAGTAGTGTCTTTTTTTCTGCCCACTCTTCCATAAAGGCCATCTCTATGGAGTGTACGGCTTATTGTGGTCGTATGGACAGATACTCCAGTCTCTGCTTGGAACTCGTGGAACTTGCAGCTCCTTCAGGGTTGCCTTTTGGTCTCTGTGTTGTCTCTAATGCCCTCCTTGCCCTGGCTGAGAGTTTTGGTGGGCAGCCCTCTCTTGGCAGGTCTGATGTGGTACCATGTTCTTTTCATTTGATGATAATGGATTTGATGGTGCTTCAGGGAATCATCAGAGATTGGGATGATTTTTCATAACCCAATCCTGATTTTTACTTCTCAACAACTTTGTCCCTGACTTTTTTGGAGATCTCCTTGGTCTTCATGGTGTTTGGTTTGTGGTGCCTCCTGCTTAATGGTGTTGTTCCCTTTCAGAAAAGGTAAAGTGCATATACTGACCGGCATGTGATACTTAGATTGCACACAGGTAGACTACTTTCATTAAGCATGTGACCTACAAAGGTAAATGCTTGCACCAGAAATTTTCAATTATTTAATCCCATAAATTTAATTTCTGCCTATATTTTTCTCACTTCACCAACTTAGACTATTTAGTACTGATGTATCACACACAAATGTATCACTGAAATACCGATACAATAATTTGATAGCTTTGTACTGTTATTTTATGCTGGAAAATCGACAGTGAAAATAAGTAATTAATCCACGATTAACTATAAATGACGTCAAAATAGTAAATGAAAGCAGTTGATTCCTATTTAATAGTATTCCAGATACTGCTTAAACTTTCATGTTTATTGTCATTGGGTTTTCCAAGATCTAATCATACAAAAGTCAGAACTGACAAATGATTATTACTTCAGTGCGGGGTTTTATTCCTAATGAATCAATAAATTCTAAAGTTTAATTGCTGAACATGAAAAACTGGATTATACAAGTTCAACTGAACATCAAAAAGGAACTAAGCAGAAAAGTCCAAGGGTCTAGAAGATTGATTGATTGTGGGGTGAGGTAAACGTGCCTGATGGAAGCACTGATCATTGGTAAAAATTTTAGCTCAATTTATGAGAAATTACCAGGGTTGGAACTAGAAGCTTTGATCGACTGAAAAATTTTTAATGTCCTCTTAAGCATTTACCATATTTATGTGTAAGTTAAGATATACATTCAGACTGCGATGTGTTAAACAAAAATACACCACTTCTGTGAAGGTAAAATTCAAAAAGTAAGCCAAGAAATTAGCAGAACATGCTTGGACGATGGTACCACACACAACCATCCAAATAATCAGGAAATACAGGATGGGGGCATGGGTGAAAACCCCAATCAAGACTTCAAATCCAATCACGTAGATCAAATCAGATCTCGATATTTATTAGAACCTATGTTGAATCCTTTGATAAAATCAGACCCCAAGGTCAGAGTGCAAAATTAATGTAAACTCGTAAATTGAACACGTAAATTTATTCAGATCCTGGAATTAATTTAAACCCCTAACCCATTCCTCTAAATAAATTTAGACCTCTAAATGAATGAAGACCTTAGTGAAAGACCCCTACATTTATACAGGTCGATAGTTTTCCAATTAATGCTACCCATCATCATCCTATGTAAACATGCCACCAATAAGCCAACGAGCACACAAAGCACTAATTCGTCGGCTGATTGCTCTGTTATTTCTTGTCAGCAGCACATCAGGATGTGCTGCTGATACATTGTATGGGGACAGAACAATCCCAGTAATGTTGTTCTGTCCCCATACAGTTGTATCCACCTGTGGGAATAGGACATTAAACGAGTATATGATCGGCACCTTTTTATAGAAAAAAAAATCGCCCCCTGTAAACGATGCCTAATTTAATGCTGCTATGGACCAGGTATTAAAATTAATTTGGATCCCTGACTAGATGCTAAAATGTATTTATATCTCAGGTCTTACCCGACTAAAGTAAATTTTGATTACTTACATTCCCTTACTTTTCACTTCCAAACACTGCTGCTTGGTTTCATGCTTTCACTGCAGCTTGGCTTCCTCAGATTGACTGTTGGAAGTTGTGGAGACACAATTTTTATTACAGGAATGATTTAAGGTTTGATATATTTGCTGCTAGTACAATACAGTAAAGCCTTTGGTTCCTCTTTAGTAAAGTCTAATACTACATTCACACATCCATGTGACACAATTGTGTGCTGTCCACTTTTTTCAGACCGCACATTGATCCATAATTTAAATGATCCACAAAGATCCATTTTTTAAAAAAACGAATCCATCTCTCTGATTTGTGAGACTCAGAACTGTCCCATTTCCATGACTTTGCCATTTAAAGACAACCTTTCACTGGTTTGACTATGTTGAATTGGCCACATTATGGCATAGTGGCTGAAAAGCTGAATAAAAAGTATGGTAATTTTTATTTTATATTTGTAGTCTATGTGGCAGAGATATTAATTAGGTCTAGATTCCAATTTATCATAAGCCAAACTGGACCTTACCAGAAATTCATCTCTGGGAATGTGTACTTTTTCCTCTGCATGATTTTGGCCAATCATAAGCATGTGTCATCATCAGTCAAATGAAAAAAGAACACTCCAGAAGATTAGAAAAATATTCTCTAGCAAGACATGTAATGACAAATAGCCTCGATGTCTACAGCTACAGCAGAGCTACGTATTATTACAATCACAATCAGCTTTTATCTCACAGCAGTCAGTGTAGCAGGAGGGACAGAGCTGACAGGCCTGTGTGAGGAGTGCTGCAGAGGTGTTTGTAATGAAGCTCAGCTCTACTTCCCCTCACTGAGTGCTTGAGGTGTTTGTAATCACACTGAGCTTTGCTTTCCTCAAAACACCCTCCCACCCCCAAACATACACTGACTGCTATGATAATAAAGCTGGATGTGTTGGTATTCCCACTCACCCCTACTGTATGCAGAGATCATGGCTGAGAGCAGGGCTATATGTCATACATGTCTCACAGGAGAAAGCATGTTCTTCTGACATTTTTCCTCTGCATGATGTCTCCTGCTTATTATTGGTTAGCGTCATGCAAGGGAAGAAGTACACTCCCTCAGAGATAAATCTCTGGTAATGCCCACTTGGGCCTATCGTAAATTAGAATACAAACTTTACAAAGTAATAGCTACACAACAAAGATGGAGAAATAAAAAAACTTATTCAGGTCTTCAGTCACTATTCAATGAATTGGCTGGTATAATATGCTGAAACTGAAACTCCTGTGGTGGGCATGTAATAGTATGCAGGTACTGAGTGTGTCACCACGGAACAGACAGACCAACAGTTGAGGGGTTTAATAACAGGAATCAGGTTCTCCTCGCAGGGAGGAAGCGGTAGAAAATAACTAACAATAAAACAGTGCAAAAATATGGGAGTCAAACAGTGTAACAGAAATAAGCAGGATTTCTTGAGAAAAAGAACACTTATCAGTCTGGTGAGGACTTGCTTGAAGGGTCGTCTTCTCCATCGTAGGCGCCGAGAAACAGCGGCACTTGTCGTCCCTCTGTTGTCCGTGGGCTGAGTAGTCTCTAGGAGCCCGCTGCCTGGGGTTTTGGGAGTTAATGCGATATGCACAGGCTCGGAGTCTTTAGCTTTTACAGCACAGCCTATCCTGGGAAAACAATGGTCAGTCTATTATTAAGTCTCTCACCAGGAATCAAGGGCTCTGCACTGATACCGTGGGTACCAGGGGTCACAGTCTCTGTACTGATACCGTGGGTACCAGGGAGTCACAGTCTCTGCATGGGCCAATGTCTCTGCACGGGTCTCAAAGCGCCCCTCTCCAGTCACAGCAGAGTCTGCTTTCTGTACTCACAAGATGCAGTCTTTCTGGGCAATCTCCCTGTATTTGTCCTCTGACCAGGAGCTCTCTCTCTTGGTGCACAGCTGTGCCCTGCTCTGACCGCTGCTCATGCTGCTCTGCTTCTTGCGCGCATGTCTTTCCCACTCTGCCCGGCTTTCTTCCTGTCCCAGTCTCTAAGTCTGCCCCCTGGGGAACCTGTAGCACAGCTCAATGGTTCCAGGCACGGAGCTGAGAAGGTAACCGCCCCCAGGACTCTACTTGTGCTTCACCTCCTTACAGGCACATCTTTGTCGGTATGACTTGTTGCTGTTTTGATTATTCATCTTTAGATGCTATGACCCCCTAAGCACTGTAGGTTTAAGACATATATTCCTCTACTGAGCATCTACATCCACTGTATAGTATGAAGAGAGTTCTTTCGTTGTGTCCTCGAGACCTGAAAGGAAGATATCCATTCCAATTTCATTGAGATTTGAAGAGCTGGGGTCGCCACTCGCCATGACTTGTCACACCCCATCGTTTGTCAGAGCTCATCGAAACTAGGGTGAAAACACCAACAATCACTAAAGTTTTGTGTAACCTCGTGTTGCGCAAAAAAATTTATTTCTTTCAAATCTTTTTATGCTATAACTCTGGTGAAAAAGCTTTGATGAATCGGGTCCAATGAGTCAACAAATTGAGACAAATGTCTTAAAAAGCCCTGTAACAGTCTGACCTCCATCTGCCTTTGCTTTTACCTCCCTCTGCTGGCTTACCAACTAACTGTATTAGCTACTATCGTAACATGTATGACAAATTAATGATTGCCAAATTGAAGAGCGATGTTTAAATATTGCATTGAATTGTAAGTGAATGGTTGGGGAGACATCTGAATGACATCAAAACTAAAGGTCAATAATATTTTTACAGCTCTAACTGGGCAAAAGATGCCATGATGTCTGTTTTTGACTTTCCTATCCTAAGTCTCAATGAATCATGCAAAATCTGTTATCTGCTGCTAATTTAGAGGACTGCTTATGAGATGTCGAAACTAACTCCCTGTTTTGTATTGTGCAAAACATTGCTAAGCAGAAGTCACCTTTGAATAGTATTTTTTATAATCTGATGAAGAAACTTAATCCAATGCTGAAATAATATGCCAGAAAAACAATGAAAAGACGTGTGCGCTTCTCCACCTTGATGACATCTTTTTTTTCCGAACGCAGACAATCAACCTGACTGTAAATTTCTCTATTACATCTTGAACACCCCCATTCTTGCAACATAAATGCTGTTCCTTCTAAATATTTTCTAACTGACGTCGTCCTCTTCTAGATGCAGCTTTTGCAGCCAATCCATATTATCCAAAGTAAACTCCACCTCTTCCCAAATGCCTTCTAGCCACTTCCTCCCGCCTTACCATGGCTGTTCCAGGTTGTCATCAAGTAATGTATTAAAGGGAACCTGTCACCCCCACAGGTGTTTGTAACTAAAAGAGCCACCTTGTGCAGCACAAATGCTGCATTCTGGCAAGGTGGCTCTTTTAGTTATGATGCCTGCACACGCTGAAATAATCACTTACAAAATGGGCCCCCTCTTACCCTGAAATCGCCAGGGAGGCGGGTCTTTCCTTTCTAATCAGACGCAGCACAGCCGTCACTCCGGGCCTGGGCGCGCCGGGCGCCGCCTCCTCTTGCTTCGTTGTCGTCCCCGGCTCCTGCTCTGTAAGTACAAAGGGCAGCGCAACTGCACACGCCCCCCAAAAAAACTTAATGTGCAGGCGCCGGGGACGATAACGCAGCTAGAGGAGGTGGCGCCCGGCGTGCACAGGCCCGGAGTGACGGCTGTGCTGCGTCTGATTAGAAAGGAAAGACCCGCCTCCCTGGCGATTTCAGGGTAAGAGGGGGCACATTTTATAAGTGATTATTTGACATGTTTCTATATCTTATTTCAGATATGCCTCGTTCTTGCAGTAACAAAGCAGATAGTTTATGCTACATTCGCAGAGAAGTCACTTTTGTGTCACAAAGGCGAAACTTGACTACTATAAGGAATAGGGAGATCACAACGAGTTAGGCTCCACACATGTGCTGCAATAGATCACATCTTACCCAGTGGTTGCATGGGAAGAGGCAATCTATGTCTTTTGCACTTTCAATGATCTGGAAAGAGCTAATCAACTACAATACCAATTGCATTGCTGCATGGTGTCCCACATTAGGATAGGCGTTTAAAAGACCAAAAAGTGATCTTTATAGTAATTTTCCATCTGCAATACACCCAGTACCACATACAGAAGAACTGCCAGTTCCAAAAGCATTAGAAACATTTTCAGTCGAGCCAAATGAGCAATAAGAGGGCACTTGGTGTCATCAAGCATCTTCCTCTCATGACCCAGACTTTGTCACCAACCTCATCTGAGCCACACCTTATAACAATAAGTGAACTGAACGATCTTGTTAGAAATTTGGATCTGCCGAAGAGTAATAATGAGCTCCTAGGTTCCAGGCTACAGCAGTGGAATCTCCTAGTGGGTGATGTTGGGATTTCTCTGCCTGGCAAATGCGATGAAGATCTTGTCCAATACTTCATGAAGGGCGGTCTTGTGGCATGCAACAACATCAACAGTTTTGATGGAAGCTCGAAAGATAATTCATAATCCAGAAGAATGGAAGCTTTTCATCGTTTTGTCCAAAACAAGCCTAAAAGCCGTATTGCTGCATAATAGCAATGCGCTACCTTCAATTCCAGTTGGTTATGCAGTCCACATGAAAGAAACTTATGACAACATGAAACAGCTGTCGAGGTGCCTAAAAATTTGTGGCTCATCTGTGGTGACTTAAAGATGGTTGTAAAAAAACAGAAATGCCAAGTAAAGTCAGTTTACAAAGCCTTCTGATGATCCCCATACATCAGCCAACGTCTTGCACGAATCTGGAGCAGTCCAAATATAGCAGAATCAAAGCAAGGAGGGTGATCCAGCAATAGGCGTGGGTGAATTAAAAATATTTTTACTATTTCATATTTTAAAATATTAATCCATATGTATCAATTGTCCGCTACACTGCCACTGTGTCCAGATCTACGCGTTTTGACATAAGTCTTTTTCAAGATCTCCAAAAAAGACTTGCGTCGAAACGCGTAGATCTGGACACAGTGGCTGTGTACCGGACAACTGATACATATGGATTGATATTTTAAAATATGGAATAATAAAAATATTTTTTAATTCACCCACGCCTATTGCTGGATCACCCTCCTTGCTTTAAAAAAACAGTAAGGTTGCACCGTAATTTACCAAGAATGATTACTCTAGAACATTGAAACTGCATTGCTGCCATAGAAAATGGGTAAAAAATGAAAAAAAAGCGCTATATAATGTACAGTGGGTACGGAAAGTATTCAAATCCCTTTAAATTTTTCACTCTGTTTCATTGCAGCAATTTGGTAAATTCAAAAAAGTTTTTCTCATTAATTTATACTCTGCACCCCATCTTGACTGAAAAAAAAACAGTAATGTAGAACTTTTTGCAAATTTATTAAAAAAATAAAAACTGAAATATGACATGGTCATAAGTATTCAGACCCTTTGCTCAGTATTGAGTAGAAGCACCTTTCTGAGCTAGTACAGCCTTGAGTCTTCTTGGGAATGATGCAACAGGTTTTTCACACCTGTATTTGGGGATCCTCTGCAATTATTCATTGCAGATCCTCTCCAGTTCTATCTGGTTGGATGTTGAACGTTGGTGGACAGCCATTTTCAGTTCTCTCCAGAGATGCTCAATTGGGTTTAGGTCAGGGCTCTGACTGGGCCAGTCAAGAATGGTTACAGAGACAGTTGTTCTGAAGCCACTTCTTTGTTATTTTAGCTGTATGCTGAGGGTCATTGTCTTGCTGGAAGATGAACCTTTGGCCAAGTCTGAGGTCCAGAGCACTCTGGAAGAGGTTTTTATCCAGGATATCTCTGTACTTGGCCGCATTCATGTTTCCTTCAATGGCAACCAGTCGTCCTGTCCCAGCAGCCGAAAAACACCCCCATAGCATGATGCTGCCACCACCAAGTTTCACTGTTGGGATTGTCTTGGGCAGGTGATGAGCAGTGCCTGGTTTTCTCCACATGTATCGCTTAGAATTACCACCAAAAAATTCTATCTTCCTCTCATCAGACCAGAGAATCTTATTTCTCATAGTTTGGGAGTCCTTCATGTGTTTTTTAGCAAAGTCTATGCAGGCTTTCATATGTCTTGCACTGAGAGGCTTCCGTCGGGCCAATCTGCCATAAAGGCCCGACTGGTGGATGGAGCGCCCCCACACCGCCGCAGGGCCGAGGGGTACCCGGAGCCGGGCCTCTAGGTCTCAGTCCTGGGGTTGTCACGGTGGCTAGACCCGGTCCGTGGCCCTGTCCGTCAGTGGGGGGACGTCCGGTGAAGTAGGTGCTGTTAACGGTGGTGTAGCGGTGCAGTTGTGGGGTGCAGGTCGCGGTAAATAACGAGGACACCAGGTTGCAGTCTCTTTACCTCTTTACTGGAGATCTCTTGGTCCTCAGTCCGGAATCTGGCCCACCAGGCTGCGCAAGTCCGGCCGGTCCAATGGCACCTCCAGAGTTCTCCTCACAGGTGGAAATCAGTGCCTTCCTTCTTAGTGCTGTGTGTTGTAGTCCTTCCCTGCTGTGCTCACGGAAAGTACCCCACAACTGTTGTGTCTGTTTCTTAAGTTCCCTCACAACTCGATTAGATGTTCCTCTCTTATTCCGTCCCTCCCTGGTATTCAGGTTGGAACGGCACCCGTTTGTCAGGTAGGCCTGGAGTTCTTCCGGGACCCTAGAGACGCCCCTCTCCCGCAATTGCCCCCCAAGACTTCATAGGTGATATGTGGTAGACAGCCCGCCTGAGACTGACTGTCCTGCCGCTGTTTGGAGTATGGCTTAAAGCTGTATATTATTCCACTCCCTCGGCGTTCCGGCCACCGGTAATGCGCCTCAGCAAGGTGCTGCCTCTTTCAACAAAACCCCTGCTGGTATTCTCCGTCTGCTTGATCTCGTTTCTCACTCAGCACAATCTATCTCGCTTCTAGTCCTTTCTTGGGCACCGCCGCTATGCTGAGCAGGCACGGTCCCGTTACGTTCTTTCCAATGCCAAGCCTCTGCCAGGGTCCCACCCCTGGCAGAGACCCTACTGTCTCTTCCTCCACAACACCCTCTCTCACTAGGTGTTGCTTCGTTCAATCCAGTCAGCGTTCTCTCTAACTTCCTGCCTGACCCCCAGTTTACCCACTATGGTGGGGAGTGGCCTAATGAATAGCACCCTTAGCTCCCCCCGGAGGCCCAGCTGTGAAACATATTGGTGTCTGTGATACCTGATTGGAGGAACTCCTTCAGTGCCATCGAACGCACCATGGCTCCCCTTAGTGGCGGAGCCACAGTACTGCAACGACCAGGACTCTGGGGCGCTGCATGGAGAGCTGCAGTGATAGTTGACTTTGTGGAACTTTCTCCCATCTCCCTACTGCATCTCTGGAGCTCAGCGACAGTGATCTTGGGGTTCTCCTTTACCTCTCTAACCAAGGCTCTTTTCCCATAAGTACGCAGATTGGCTGGACAGCCAGGTCTAGGAAGACTTCTGGTGGTCCCAAACTTCTTCCATTTAAGGATTATGGAGGCCACAGTGCTCTTTTGATCCTTGAGTACTGCAGAAATTCTTTTGTAACCTTGGCCAGATCTGTGCCTTGCCACAATTCTGTCTCTGAGCTCCTCGGCCAGTTCCTTTGACCTCTTGATTCTTATTTGGTCTGACATGCACTGTGAGCTGTGAGGTCTTATAGACAGGTGTGTGCCTTTCCAAATCAAGTCCTGTCAGTTTAATTAAACACAGCTGGACTCCAATGAATGATTAGAACCATTTCAAGGAATTTCGCAATTTTCCAACTTTGAATTTTTATGCCCTTAAATGACAGACATATGTCATGCAAAATACTTAATAAGTAACATTTCCCACATGTCTACTTTACATCAGCACAATTTTGGAACCAAAATTTTTTTTGTGACGGAGTTATAAGGGTTAAAAGTTGACCAGCAATTTCTCATTTTTACAACACCATTTTTTTTTAGGGACCACATCTGATTTGAAGTCATTTTGAGGGGTCTATATGATAGAAAATACCCAAGTGTGACACCATTCTAAAAACTGCACCCCTCAAGGTACTCAAAACCACTTTCAAGAAGTTTATTAACCCTTCAGGTATTTCACAGGAAATTTTTGGAATGTTTAAATAAAAATAAACATTTAACTTTTTTTCACACAAAATTTATTTCAGCTCCAATTTGTTTTATTTTACCAAGGGTAACAGGAGAAAATAGACCACAAAATGTGTTGTACAATTTGTCCTGAGTACGCTGATACCCCATATGTGGGGGTAAACCACTGTTTGGGCGCATGGCAGAGCTCGGAATGAAAGGAGCGCCATTTGACTTTTCAATGCAAAATTGACTGGAATTGAGATGGGACGCCATGTTGCATTTGGAGAGCCCCTGATGTGCCTAAACATTGAAACCCCCCACAAGTGACACCATTTTGGAAAGTAGACCCCCTAAGGATCTTATCTAGATGTGTGGTGAGCACTTTGACCCAACAAGTGCTTCACAGAAGTTTATAATGCAGAGCCGTAAAAATAAAAAATCATATTTTTTCACAAAAATGATCTTTTCGCCCCCAATTTTTTATTTTTCCAAGGGTAAGAGAAGAAATTGGACCCCAAAAATTGTTGTGCAATTTGTCCTGAGTACGCTGATACCCCATATGTGGGTGTAAACCATTGTTTGGGCGCAGGGCAGAGCTCGGAAGGGAAGGAACGCCATTTGACTTTTCAATGCAAAATTGACTGGAATTGAGATGGGACGCCATGTTGCGTTTGGAGAGCCCCTGATGTGCCTAAACATTGAAACCCCCCACAAGTGACACCATTTTGGAAAGTAGACCCCTTAAGGAACTTATCTAGATGTGTGTTGAGCACTTTGACCCAACTTCTGCTTCACAGAAGTTTATAATGCAGAGCCGTAAAAATAAAAAATCATATTTTTTCACAAAAATGATCTTTTCGCCCCCATTTTTTTATTTCCCCAAGGGTAAGAGAAGAAATTAGACCACAAAAGTTGTTGTGCAATTTGTCCTGAGTACGACGATACCCCATATGTGGGGGTAAACCACTGTTTGGGTGCATAGCAGAGCTCGGAAGGGAAGGAGCGCTATTTTACTTTTCAATGCAAAATTGACTGGAATTAAGATGGGATGCCATGTTGCGTTTGGAGAGCCCCTGATGTGCCTAAACATTAAAAACCCCCACAAGTGACACCATTTTGGAAAGTAGACCCCCTAAGGAACTTATCTAGATGTGTTTTGATAGCTTTGAACCCCCAAGTGTTTCACTACAGTTTATAACGCAGAGCCGTGAAAATAAAAATTCTTTTTTTTTTTCACAAAAATGATTTTTAGCCCCCAGTTTTGTATTTTCACAAGGGTATCAGGATAAATTGGACCCCAAACATTGTTGTCCAATTTGTCCTGAGTACGCTGATACCCCATATGTGGGGGGGAACCACTGTTTGGGCGCATGACAGAGCTCGGAAGGGAAGGAGCGCCATTTGGAATGCAGACTTAAATGGATTGGTCTGCAGGCGTCACGTTGCATTTGCAGAGCCCCTGATGTACCCAAACAGTACAAACCCCCCACAAGTGACCCCATATTGGAAACTAGACCCCCCAAGGAACTTATCTAGATGTGTTGTGAGAACTTTGAACCCCCAAGTGTTTCACTACAGTTTACAACGCAGAGCCGTGAAAATAAAAAATCTTTTTTTTCCCACAAAACTTATTTTTTGGCCCCCAGTTTTGTATTTTCCCAAGGGTAGCAGGATAAATTGGACCCCAAAAGATGATGTCCAATTTGTCCTGAGTACGCTGATACCCCATATGTTGGGGTAAACCCCTGTTTGGGCACACGGGAGAGCTCTGAAGGGAAGGAGCACTGTTTTCCTTTTTCAACGCAGAATTGGCTGGAATTCAGATCGGATGCCATGTCGCGCTTGGAGAGCCCCTGATGCGCCTAAACAGTGGAAACCCCCCAATTATAACTGAAACCCTAATCCAAACACACCCCTTACCCTAATCCCAACAGTAACCCTAACCACTCCTCTAACCCAGACACACCCAACCCTATTCCCAACCGTAAATGTAATCCAAACCCTAACCCTATCTTTAGCCCCAACCCTAACTGTAGCCCCAACCCTAGCCCCAACCCTAGCCCTAACCCTAACCCTAACCCTAGCAATAACCCTAGCCCCAACCCTAGCCCCAACCCTAACCATAGCCCCAACCCTAGCCCCAACCCTAGCCCTAACCTTAGCCCTAACCCTAGCCCCAACCCTAGCCCTAACCCTAACCCTAGCCCTAACCCTAGCCCTAACCCTAACCCTAGCCCTAACTCTAGTCCTAACTCTAGCCCTAACCCTAACCCTAATGGGAAAATGGAAATAAATACATTTTTTAATTTTTTTATTTTTCCCTAACTAAGGGGGTGATGAAGGGGGGTTTGATTTACTTTTATAGTGGGTTATTTAGCGGATTTTTATGATTGGCAGCTGTCACACACTGAAAGACGCTTTTCATTGCAAAAAATATTTTTTGCGTTACCACATTTTGAGAGCTGTAATTTTTCCATATTTGAGTCCACAGAGTCATGTGAGATCTTGTTTTTTGCGGGACGAGTTGACGTTTTTACTGGTAACATTTTCGGACACGTGACATTTTTTGATCGCTTTTTATTCCGATTTTTGTGAGGCAGAGTGATCAAAAACCAGCTATTCATGAATTTCTTTTGGGGAGGCGTTTATACCGTTCCGCGTTTGGTAAAATTGATAAAGCAGTTTTATTCGTCGGGTCAGTACGATTACAGCAATATCTCATTTATATCATTTTTTTTATGTTTTGGCGCTTTTATACGATAAAAACTATTTTATAGAAAAAATAATTATTTTGGTATTGCTTTATTCTCAGGACTATAACTTTTTTATTTTTTTGCTGATGATGCTGTATGGCGGCTCGTTTTTTGCGGGACAAGATGACGTTTTCAGCGGTACCATGGTTATTTATATCAGTCTTTATGATCGCGTGTTATTCCACTTTTTGTTTGGCGGTATGATAATAAAGCGTTGTTTTTTGCCTCGTTTTTTTATTTTTTTTTCTTACGGTGTTTACTGAAGGGGTTAACTAGTGGGGCAGTTTTATAGGTTGGGTCGTTACGGACGCGGCGATACTAAATATGTGTACTTTTATTGTTTTTTTTTTTTTTATTTAGCTAAAGAAATGTATTTATGGGAATAATATATATTTTTTTTTCTTTATTTAGGATATTTTTTTTATTTTTTTTTACACACATGTGGGGAATTTTTTTTTTTTTTTTTTTACTTTGTCCCAGGGGGGGACATCACAGATCATTGATCTGGCAGTGTGCACAGCACTCTGCCAGATCTGCGATCTGCTGTGCAGGGCTGCAGGCTTACCAAGTGTCTGCTCTGAGCAGACACTCGGTAAGCCACCTCCCTCCCTGCAGGACCCGGATGCCGCGGCCATCTTGGATCCGGGACCTGCGGCGAGGAGGGAGGTAGGAGACCCTCAGAGCAACGCGATCACATCGCGTTGCTCCGGGGGTCTCAGGGAAGCCCGCAGGGAGCCCCCTCCCTGCGCGATGCTTCCCTATACCGCCGGTACACCGCGATCATGTTTGATCGCGGTGTGCCGGGGGTTAATGTGCCGGGGGCGGTCCGTGACCGCTCCTGGCACATAGTGCCGGATGTCAGCTGCGATATGCAGCTGACACCCGGCTGCGATCGGCCGCGCTCCCCCCGTGAGCGCCGCTGATCGGTGATGACGTACTATCCCGTCGGTGGTCATACGGGCCCACCCCACCTCGACGGGATAGTACGTCAGATGTCAGAAAGGGGTTAAAAAAAGTAAAAAAGTAACCATTACTGACTACCACATTTTTTGTTCTTGATTTCTTTTAAGTATTTCTTAAATCCAGAAAGTTGCCATATGAAATTACGTTAGTTTTGTGCCATGTCTGTGATCTGCTTTTTTTCTACAAAATTAAACAACTGAATGAACATCCTCCAAGGCCGGTGATTACATAATTTTTGCCAGGGGTTGTACAGTACATCTGTCCATACATGGTCTGTAATTCTACTCTGAAATGTGATCAGAACTTAGCCTTATGATGAAAATATCTGAAAATGTATGTTCGGTGACAGCTAGAGGTAGAAAAAGAACATCACCAGTGATAGCATGGTATAACGCTAGATAATTACAGATAAGTATAATGTAACTATAAATCAGTTTACTAAAATGTATTATATAGGGTAAATTATGTTATATAAGTGAAGATTACATGAAAAACTATCCTACTGTACCTTAAACCAAGAGGTTGTGCAGTCCAAACCCCTTAAATGGGTATTCCCACCTTAGTAATAGCATATTAGTAGAATGTGCAATTAGTTAATCATTACAGTTATTCATCTTCTGGGACCCACACTGATGGTGGAAATGAAGGGGCCTCAACTCTGTAATTCCTTAATTCTCAGAATTAGTGGGGAGCTTAAGAGGTCCGAGCCCCAGTGCTACCTTCACTGAGCCAAAACAAACAAGACGCTGAGCTCAGTGATTGGCTGCAATGGTGATATGTACTATAGACATGTCACCACTGCAGCCAAGCACGCACCAGCTAGTCACACCAATGATAATATTATTATTATTTATTTATATAGCAACGTTGATTCCATGGTGCTGTACTTGAGAAGGGGTTACATACAAATTACAGATATCACTTACAGTAAGCAAACAATTACAGACTGATACAGAGGGGCGAGGACCCTGCCCTTGTGGGCTTACATTCCTAATACTAAAAACTTCAGTGTAAGTAAACAGCGCACAGCTTGATAATTGACATATCCTTGAATTCTGTGTTTTAACCCCTACCTCATGCTATGCTCAGATTACATAGCAAAAATCTGCTGACAGATTCCTTTTAAAGTGAAAAATCCCTTTAAGTAATGGAAAGATGTATATCTTTGTACCGTGTTAGCCAGTTGATAAAAAAATAGTTAGAATTAAGAGTCCTCAGTGGTTGATACCTTTTAATTGGTTAACGGAAAAGATGGTAACAAATTGCAAGCTTTTAAGACTACTCAGGCCTCTTCATCAGGCATAGACTAAAAGAAATTCTGAAGAATCACATATTTAAAGGCGCCTCCCAACAGGTGGAGGTGCCTTAAATAATACGTGTCTCCCAGCCATTGTCCCTAAGAACTATGTTCGGGGATCTGGTAGCAGTGCACAGACTGCGGGAAGTAGAGGAAGGAGGAGGAGGTGCGGGACGGGTGTCACGGCGGTGAGTGAGACGGCGTTCTTGCTGGGAGGGAAGAAGCATGCAGGGACACTGATGCTACAGAATGCATCTACTCCTTTGTTTAGAAATCAATAGAGTCTCAGCACTCAGACCTCAATCTCCCCAAAACCTCTGGCATAGTTCCATTATGGAAAATAGAAAAAATTGGTGTCCGGCTCAACAGGACTGGATTTTCCTTTTCTTTTTCGTTTTCAATACAAAAGAAAAATGTACATGGTCGACATGACCCAGTCGACGCATTTTGACTGCACTAAGCAGTCTTACTTATGGGGCCTATAAATTCCTGAGAATGGGGCTCTGCAAAGCCCTATCAGAATGGAGCAGTGGTTGTGCATGCATCCTTCCAATCCCTTCTGGACTGCCGGAGATAGCAGAGTTAAGCGCTCTGAATATTTTCATCAGTCTCAAAGAGGATGAAAGGAGCAGTGCTGCCACAATCTGACGGGACTTTTCAGAGCCCCATTCTCAGAACTGATGACGGGACTGTTATTTACATTTTCTTCTGGTAGGTAAAGTCTCAAAAGTGGAACCTCTCAAACATTCAATATATGTGATTTGTATATACATCCAAAACTGTGTCTAACATTTTGCCATTTTCATTGTAGGTGGCTCATATATGATGGAACAAGAAGAAAATAAGAGGACAAGGACGGCTTACACCAGAGCTCAGCTTCTAGAGCTGGAGAAAGAATTCCTCTTCAATAAGTACATCTCTAGACCTAGGAGAGTGGAGCTGGCAGTTATGCTGAACCTGACTGAAAGACACATAAAGATATGGTTTCAGAACCGTAGGATGAAGTGGAAGAAGGAGGAAGACAAGAAGAGAGGCCGAGGAAGTGACCCAGAACAAGACTCTGTGGTGTCCTCAGCGGATATTATAAAGGATGAGTCTCCATGTATGGGAAACACACCACCCTCCAGAGACTTGGTGCTGTCACCTCCTTTGCCAACCTCATCGTCCCCACAAGCCAGCTCTGTGCCATCCTCCAGACAAGCTGAAAAGCGATAGAGCTATAGCATCACTGGAGACTTTAAAGTATTACAATATATTGAACTCCATAGACTTGCATAACGTAGATCAGGCTATGGGATGGACGTTCTATGCCTGGCTATTCATGTAAATGTGACCTATGCTTTGTCGTAGTTTTTTGACCATGTATCACTTTTATTGAAAGCAGAAATATGAAGATCATCTTTTATTAATATCATCATTCAGCTGGACTCTTATCAAGACCGAAACCAGACCAGAGGTGGACAAAGACAATAGAGAACCCTGTGGAAGAACTGTAAATGGGCCCCTCTTATCCCGTAGCTCGTCATAATGCAACTAATTATTTTTATGAGTCATGATATTTATTAGTCCTTACAGTCTAATTGATAGTACGAAAATACTCTTAAGATGACAGTAGGCTCGCTAACCTTTTGGACCCCTGTACAGCTGCACCAATTGCACCAATGGTATGTCCGCCCGTGCCCCACACTATGATTTCTATATAAGTTTTCATTACAGTACCCATTAACGAGTGGTTACTTGTGTACCATAGAAGCAGCACTTAGGGGGGGTCCCAAGGAGGCTGCGGGCTCAAACTGGCCCATTCATTTCCCACATGCAAGTTCTGTGCTTATCTACAATTGACAAACATTGGGGAGGAAGAAGCCCCTGGCAGGGGCAGACATAACTCTTGGGCTCCACATTGCACCAATGATAAGGGGGCCCATTCCCACCTCCAAAGCAGGTCAAATTGTGCATTATGATGATATATTGCACTGCAAAGGGCCCATATTTTCTTCTTGCACAGATGCCTCTTCTGCCTGTGTCCACCAGTGGCCCAAGGTCATACTATCCCTCAACCATGTATCAGGAAGGTATACAGGAGGTGGTCTATACCAGAATCAAGAGAAAACCTCATTTGACTTTTTGTTATTTTAAAGGTGTTTTCCAGTGCTTTTATGATGTTGCATCAGCAAACGCCTGCCCCCATGGATGAATGATTGGCCATTATCATGAACACACCCTGTACTAATGATTGCCCCAATTATAACCCCCTTAAACTACATTAGAGTATTAATATTTTTTACCTAGTTGGATTTATCACTGAAAAAAGCCAAAATATAATCCCCAATAATTAGCTTGCTGAAAAAAGGATATAACTTAAAATAACCCTTAATGATAAATAAAAATAACCATAAACATGTAAAACTACTATATATAGTGCACTAAAGTATTACAATTCCTGATTAGCATAATCAAAAACATCACACAAACATCATCAGAAGACCATACTAAATCAAATTATAATAATCAAATAAATTTGATTTATGATGGTCTCTTCTTCGGTTGGCTTCCATTGGTCTCCTCTTCCGTTTTGGTACTTTTTTTTAAATGATAGGATTTTGTTTTTTAATTATCGATCTTCTCTGATAAACTTTCTGACACATGGACATGTAAGAGTCAAGCTCAAGTTTTATGCATCATGGTTTTGGTATCTCATGGATGCATGACGGATCTGTTTTTAAGTAACAGAATGGAGGCATAAAGAATCCCAATAGATCCCATTATCTTGTTGGGTTTTTTTTCTGAGCTGAACACAATTCCGTTTTACCTAATAAAAATAACAGAACATGACCCTGATTCCACCATTAAACATTAAATATTTGTCTCCAGCTAATGCAGATATTTTAATAGGGCAATGCATAAACCTCTGCATGACGTTTTATGCCAGTTACCTGGCAAAAAAACAACAACATTGCTTTCCAAACTGTGCATGTCCGGAGACTCCAATAGACGTTAGTACATGGTCCTTATATTTTATTATTAATATGTAAATGAGTTGTTAAGATCTATGGATCGGACATAGATCTCCCTGAGACTCTGCCTCCAGAGATCATTTTAAATAAAAGGGGGAGTTACTAGTGTTGTACCATTGGTAACTGTCTCTTTAATTTAAAATAATCTCTGGAGGCAGATTCTCTGGGAGATCTATGTCCGGCCCATAGATCTTAACAGCTCATTTACATATTAAGAAAAATGTGGATTTCTCTGGAATAACATATCGTAGATATCAAGGTATCACTTTATTCAGCTTCCTATGACCTGTGTGCCCATATAGACGTTTGAGAAGGATTGATCCTACTAACAGATTCCCTTTAAACACCAAGACCTGACCACTAATGCCTATGACCGGCTCAGATTTCTCAATACCAGCAGGGATGTTAGAATATCTCTGATTTACAGAGATCGCGTTTACTCTGCCATTATATCCCGTGTTGTCTTATTGAATCACAAACAGACTGTTTCCTCCTCATCGGATTGCAGAGATTTTCCATAAATTAATTCCAGGAGTATTTCCCCTCTCTGTTATACAGCTGTATTGGATGACTAGGATTAGTGTGTTTCTTTGTGGCACAATATTTGTAAGTTGGCTTTCATAATTAAAATGCTAAGTATGAATCCAATAACTGCAACTAGAAACTTCTGTGGAAAGTTTTGCAATGTATAGAATAATATGTTAGGACTTATTTGATTGAAACCAATAACTTTATAAACGAGGGATCTCTAACTGCAGCTCACGTCTCTTCCTGCCAACATCTAAAATAAACAATGCTAATCATTTGATAAAAATGAAGATCATGGCACATGACATATCATAGGATTACAGCCTAATGAAAAATAAAAAAAAAGAGGTTTTTGAACCTCACCTTATCGCTCCTAGGCATGCAGGAGCAAGGAAACTGTGTCCACACGTGTACTTTCGAGAACAAAATAGAGAAGTCCTGCTCCTAAAATTCCAAATATTTCCAAAATTTAAAACCTGAATCCACGCAAATGAAAGGTAGCGCGTTTCGAAAGCTCGCAGGCGCTCTTTGTCTGAGCTACGTGAATGTGGATACCAGAGGACGTATATACAAAAAAGTGACCAATAGGGTCATCAATCCTCTTCATATGGAGGGGGGATGTATCTGCCATACCAAATATTCATCCAGTATCTCAACAATAACCATTGCAATCTTTCATTCTCTCATTCCGCACAACCTTCTGATATTTATTTTCTGGATTTAGAATTAAGATGTGTTCAGGGTGATGCCACTCATACTTCTACCTTTTCTAAACCCTTGTCAGGTAGCAACATCCTCCAAGTAAACATCTTAAACACACAGTTAAATCAATTCCGGTAGGAGAAATTACACGTATTAAGAGAAATTATAGTAACAATAGTAAATAAGCCACGGAACTTGATCATTCACAAGCTAAAATAAGAAATAGGGGTTATCTTCGGTGGATACTTAACAGAGCTTCTAAAATAGTTGAGCACAAAAATCACCAACACCTGATTACTCCTAAACTTGCATTTCGATTGGTATCCAGTGAGGATAGGAAGATGGTTTTATTATTGTGATTTTAATCCTCAGTTCAAATATATCAAATCGATAATTTATAAACCTCTTCCCAGTCTGTATGAAGATCCTACTCTGTCCCATTTATTGCAACCTGGTTGCCAGATTGTACCAAAAAAATGACTTTAGGCAACATTTGTTTCCCCAAGATTGTTTCAGTCCCACAGTGTAAAACTTGACTAAATATTCCAGATTTTTTTTTTTAGATGTGTCAGCAAACGCTGCAGAACTTCTCAGCATTCTGAAACCACTTGTGTCTTTGGGAATGCTAATGGATCACAACAATATAAAATTGGAAGCTTTATTAATTGTAATTCCCATAATGTTGTGTATTCATAATTTGCACCGATTGCAGTAAAATGTATATAGGTTTCACTAGTAGAAAGTTGAAAGTCCAAATCTCTGAACATTTAATCGACATCTCTTGTTCCAGTTCCCATCGTACAAATTTAGCCTTTCATTACTCACAATGAGCGCTGCAGAGATTTCTTCAGAGTATGTGGCATAGAAAGGGTAACCAATTCAACGTGGGGAGGAGACATTAGGTGACGTCTCTTGACGCAAGAGGCGCTTAGGATCTATAACCTCAGCACCTATAATACGGAGGGCTCAAATGCGAGCAATGAAATCATGTTTAGTGTTGAGCGATACCGTCCGATACTTGAAAGTATCGGTATCGGAAAGTATCGGCCGATACCGGCAAAATATCGGATCCAATCCGATACCGATACCCGATACCAATACAAGTCAATGGGACTCAGGTATCGGACGGTATTCCTGATGGTTCCCAGGGTCTGAAGGAGAGGAAACTCTCCTTCAGGCCCTGGGAACCATATAAATGTGTAAAATAAAGAATTAAAATAAAAAATATCGCTATACTCACCTGTCCGACGCAGCCGGGACCTCGGCGATTGTAAGCGGCAGCGTTGTTTCTTTAAAATTCGCGCTTTTACTTGCTTACGTGAATTCCCGGCTTCTGATTGGTCAGGGCGGCCATGTTGCCGGGACTCGGACCAATCACAGCAAGCCGTGACGAAATTACGTCACGGCTTGCTGTGATTGGTCCGCGTCCCGGCAATATGGCGCCGTGACCAATCACAAGCCGTGACGTCACGGGAGGCTGGACACGCGCGCTTTTCAAAATAAGCGCGTGTCCAGCCTCCCGTGACGTCACGGCTTGTGATTGGTTAATGGCGGCCATGTTCCTGGGACGCGGACCAATCACAGCAAGCCGTGACGTAATTTCGTCACGGCTTGCTGTGATTGGTCCGCATCCCGGCAATATGGCGCCGTGACCAATCACAAGCCGTGACGTCACGGGAGGCTGGACACGCGCGCTTTTCAAAATAAGCGCGTGTCCAGCCTCCCGTGACGTCACGGCTTGTGATTGGTTAATGGCGGCCATGTTGCCGGGACGCGGACCAATCACAGCAAGCCGTGACGTAATTTCGTCACGGCTTGCTGTGATTGGTCCGAGTCCCGGCAACATGGCCGCCCTGACCAATCAGAAGCCGGGAATTCACGTAAGCAAGTAAAAGCGCGAATTTTAAAGAAACAACGCTGCCGCTTACAATCGCCGAGGTCCCGGCTGCGTCGGACAGGTGAGTATAGCGATTTTTTTTATTTTAATTCTTTCTTTTACACCTTTTTACATTAATGTTGTTTCGATACCGATATCCGATATTACAAAAATATCGGATCTCGGTATCGGAAATTCCGATACAGCAAGTATCGGCCGATACCCGATACTTGCAGCATCGGAATGCTCAACACTAATCATGTTCCATTCTTGATTTTTATAACCTATGTTCTTTTTCCAATTCTAGTTTTTTTTTGTTAAAATATATTGCATAGTTTTTCTTGTTCTTTTTCCCTTTTTCATGCTTTTTATGTTCATTTACATTTATGCTGCTATTGGGCTCCTTCAGCCAATCTGCATATTTATAGATTGTGACTGTCATGACTCGGATCCCCACCTGTTGTATAAGCCAGAGAGATAGCCTCCCTAATCCACTTGGCTAGTGTGCATTTTGATACTCTAAAGGCCCCGTCTCACATAGCGATTTACCAACGATCACGACCAGCGATACGACCTGGCCGTGATCGTTGGTAAGTCGTTGTGTGGTCGCTGGGGAGCTGTCACACAGACAGCTCTCTCCAGCGACCAACGATCAGGGGAACGACTTCGGCATCGTTGAAACTGTCTTCAACGATGCCGAAGTCCCCCTGCAGCACCCGGGTAACCAGGGTAAACATTGGGTTACTAAGTGCAGGGCCGCGCTTAGTAACCCGATGTTTACCCTGGTTACCAAAAAAAACAAACAGTACATACTCGCCTTTCGGTGTCCGTCAGGTCCCTTGCCGTCTACTTCCTGCTCTGACTGAGTGCCGCCGTACAGTGAGAGCAGAGCGCAGCAGTGACGTCACTGCTGTGCTCTGCTCTCACTGTACGGCGGCAGTCAGTCAGAGCAGGAAGCAGACGGCAAGGGACCTGACGGACATCAGATGGTGAGTATGTAGTGTTTTTTTTTTTTTACATTTACGCTGGTAACCAGGGTAAACATCGGGTTACTAAGCGCGGCCCTGTGCTTAGTAACCCGATGTTTACCCTGGTTACCAGTGAAGACATCGCTGAATCCGTGTCACACACACCGATTCAGCGATGTCAGCGGGACCTCAACGACCAAAAAATGGTCCAGGCCATTCCGACACGACCAGCGATCTCACAGCAGGGGCCTGATCGCTGGTACGTGTCACACATAGCGAGATCGCTACTGAGGTCGCTGTTGCGTCACAAAACTTGTGACTCAGCAGCGATCTCGCTAGCGATCTCGCTATGTGAGACGGGGCCTTAAGCCCCTTCCTTGGACCTTGGAAGGATAAAAATAACGCATTATCTTTCTTTCAAGCATCAGTGACTGAGATATATTCTAAAAGGCATCTTCTAACATCTAATGTATGGAGTTGTTCTTCCTTAGAGTTAGAAGGATTAGGGAGAAATGATAGTTCTACCATCTCCTGCGACCTGTGGAAATGGGATGCTACTTTCGGTAAGTATGCTGGGTCCAGCTTGAGGACTACTCTATTCTGTAAGAATTCTGTATAAGGGGGAAGTCTGGAAAGTGCCTGGATGTCTCCTATCCTACGAGCAGATGTTATTGCTACCAGGAAAGCTGTTTTAAGGGACAATATCTTAATTGAGGCTGATTGTAAGGGTTCGAAGGGTTCTTTTGTCAAAGTCGAAAGGACTAGGTTAAGATCCCATGGTACAGTTTTATTTTTGTGTATGGGTCTAGCTCCACCCGCTGCCTTAATAAATCTCAAAGCCCAATAGTTATTGGCAATGTTACAAGAAAACAGGGCTGAGTCCTGTACTTTAGTGTACTTGTGGAAACATTTACCTCCAACCCCTTCTGCAGAAATTCTACGATTCTGGCATATCGGCACCCCTTCTTTAATGTTAAAATCTGAAATGGCCAGGAACTTCTTCCAGGTTCTAGAGTAGATTTTTGTTGTGATCTGTTTCCTACTCTTCAGAAGGGTATCTACTAAATTTGGGGAGAAGCCTCTGTCTTTTAACAATGACGGCTCAAACTCCATGCCGTTAAATGGAGTCCCTTCACTTGTGGATAGCTGATCGGTCCCTGGTATACAGCAAGTTCGGGATTTCTGGAAGCACCCAGGGATCGCCTACCATCATAGTCCTGAGCCAAGCGAACCATGTCCTTCTGGGCCAGAATGGGGCAATTAGTATGACCCTTGCCTGATCTTCCCTGATTTTCCTCACCACTAGAGGTAACAGGGTCAATGGTGGGAAAGCGTAATCCAAGGGAAAATCCCATTTTATCAAGAAGGTGTCCATTACCAGAGGATTCTCCCTGGGATTCAGGGAACAGAATTTTTTCACTTTTCTGTTGTCTCTGGTGGCAAAGAGGTCCACCTCCGGTTGACCCCATTTGCAGATAATCTGATTGAAGATGTCCCTGTTTAGAGACCATTCTCCTTGCCTTAGGGTATAGCGGCTCAGAAAGTCTGCCTTTACATTTTCTTTCCCTCTGATATGAAGTGCAGTTAAAGATTGAAAATGTCTGTCAGCCATTTGGAATAGGCGATCTGCCACTTGCATCAGAGCCTCTGAACGTGTTCCACCATGGTGATTTACATAAGCCACTGCCATCTGGTTGTCCGAAAGGATCTTAACGTGGTGACCCTGTAGATATGTGAGGAGTTTTTTTAACCGACAATTCAATTGCCCTCAACTCCCTCTGGTAGGATGAAGATGTCGCCTGAAAGTCCCACTGTCCCGGAACCACAATGTCACCCATGTGGGCCCCCCACCCCGTGGGGCTAGCATCTGTGGTTATTATGCGAGTTATATGTGTTACCCAAGGAACACCTGCAGATAAGTTGTCCTTGTTTAGCCACCACCTAAGGGACATAAGGGTTAACGGACTCAATGTTATCTGACCCTGCAAGGACCCTCCCAAGGCCCTATTATTAACTAAGACATCCTTCTGTAGGGATCTAGTGTGAAACTGAGCCCACTTGACAGCTGGGATACATGATGTCAGGGATCCTAACAGGGACATAGCCTGTCGCAGGGTCATGGAGGGTCTATTAATTGCTCTTAATGCATTTTGTTGAACATGCAATAACTTCTGAAGTTTTAGGGGCTGCAACCGAGATTTTTCATAATTTATTATCCAGCCCAGGTGTTCTAGTCTGAGCCTAACTGTTCTTCATTGCGATAGGCAATGATCTGCTGAATGCCCCACTATGAGAAAGTAATCTAAATATGGAATAATAAGAATATTGGATTCCCGCAAATGCACCATGACCTCAGCAACTATTTTTGTGAATACCCTGGGGCGGCCAATAAACTGAAGGGAAGCGCCCTAAACTGAAGATGGCGAACTCCTCCTCCCATTAAAACCGCCACCCTTAGGAATTGCTGGAAATCTGCATGGATGGGTACGTGATAATACGCGTCTTTTAAATCCACGACTACCATGAAACAGTTTTCAAACAGCATCTTTATTGTTGAACTGATAGATTCCACTTTGAAGGTATGTTTGACCAGAAATTAATTTAGGGACCTAAGATTTATAATGGTTCTAAATGATTTGTCTGGTTTCTGGAGAAGGAATAGAGGAGAGTAGAATCCTCTATCTTTCTCAGATTCTGGAACTTCTACCAGGATATTTTTAAGACACAAAGTCGTCACTTCTGCTTCTAACATTGACTGTTCAAGGGGAGAAGAGCGCAAGGGAGTTAGTTTAAAACTATCTCGTGGAGTGTGACTAAACTCAAGTCTGAGTCCATCAGATATTATGCTCTGCACCCAATCACTATCTGTGATTTCTGACCATGCTGTAAAGAAGGCCGACAATCTCCTCCCTACCGGAATTGCTAGTCATTGGTCAGGTTTTTTACGCTCTCCTGAGGAATGACGGAACATAAATCTTGTACCTCTTCTACGTTTATCTTCCCATCTAAAATGGTCTCTAGTGGGTGATAATGCATGCTTCCTTCCCTGACCAAATCTTTTTGTTAAAGGGATGACAGTAGGACATGAATGATAAATTAGAGAATCTCTTTCTTTTTATCATCTCCGGCTTTTTCTAGCAGCTCGTCAAGGGCCGGACCAAAGAAATACTCTCCTCTGCATGAAATAGCGCAGAGCTTTGATCTTGTCTGAATGTCCCCCGACCAGAATTTCAACCACATGGCTCTATGAGCCGCATTAGAGTCCTGCCGCTCTAGCCGCCATCTTGACTGAGTCAACAGAAGAGTCCGATAGGAAGGCAGCTGCCTCCTGAATCACCGGTAGGGCACTCAAAATAGTGTCTCTAGAAGCCCCCTCTTTTAACTGGGATTCTAATTGGTCCAGTCAGACCATCATGGACCTGACTGTATAAGTTGATGCTACCACTGGTCTTAGGGATGCGGCCGCCATTTCCCAGGTTCCCTTAAGGAAGGTGTCTGCCTTTCTGTGAAGGGGATCTTTAAGAGTCTCCATATCCTCAAAGGGTAGTGAGGCTCGTTTTGATGCTTTGGCCACCACCGCATCTAATTTAGGGGCCTTGTCCCAAGTGTTGACTGCTGGGTCGTCGAAGGGATATCCGAGTTTCAGAGCTGGTGGTAAGGAACCCTTCTTTTCAGGTTTTTTCCATTCTTAAACTATTAGCTCCTGGATCTTTTCAATTAATGGGAAGGATCTACGTTTCTTTTGCTCCAGCCCACTAAACATGATCTCTTGTCTGGATAGCTGTGGTTTGGGTTCCGCTATGCCCATCGTTCCCCTGACAGTCTTAGCCAATTTATCTATCCAATCCAAGGGCAGACAGAAATGGGCAGAGTCTTCCCCAGACGAGGAAGACGAGGGGGCCAAATCGTAGGAGCCTTCGTCTCTATCGTCATCCGCCAAAGAATCAGAGTCCAAAGGGACCTTGAACTTTGAGCTTCCTGGTTGAGACAAGGACTTAAAGGACTGTCTTACTTCAGCCCTGACCATTTCTTTCAGGCTTGCCGAAACATTAAGGGATTCTTCTGCTACCTTAGGGAGGACAGCAAGGCAATATAGTCTGTCTAGATCTAATGCCACTCCACCCCTTCCCCTCCCTGAGGCCTCACCGTCTGCTGGATACAGGGGGCACACAATTTTGGGGGGCATGAATATGGTAAGGGGACTCCACAGATGGCAAATTCCTTGTGTTTAGCCTTACCGATGCTCTTCTTCCCCTAAAATAAAAAATATGAGGGGGACTGCATCACTGAGTGAACATTCATGTAGATCACTTACCAGTGGCTGCAGAAAAGATACCGGAGTATGAGTGGGATTCTTCCTAGCCGATGCTCCTGATGCCTGTCTGGAGGAGCTCTTACGACTGGACTCCTCACTCTTTCTGTTGTACCTCTTCCAGCAGCTGAGGCTGCTGCTCATAATCTCTTTCCATCGTGACTCAATACTGAGGCCAGAAGCAAGGGTCCGAACCTGGAGCCCACTTATGTCCCCTCCTCCGGTCAGCAGATCCACCAAGTGCTGCCCCCTGATTCACTGTCTGCCCCCACAGGTGTAGCCAACAGGCTGGAGGGTCCCGTGCGCGGTGTTCAAATCCAGGGTGGGTGCCATCTTGGAGTCACCGCGCATGAACAGGCCTTCAAGGCCCGGAAGCGCATGCCGGCTCCGCCCCCAGACATTACCACAGCCCACCAGCTCTTCTTGTCAGTGCTGAGAGCAGCGGCGGATGCCCGGCCAACCAGCGGCGCCCCAAATGGCGCCAACCATCGTGTTACTGGCCCCCACACAGCCCCCAGCACCATCCACACACAGCAGGAGCAGGAACAAGGGGGAAAATACCTACCTAGCGCTGGCCTCCCTGGAGACGGATGACCACCGGAATCCGCTCCCTGCTGCGAACGCCACTGCCGTGCAGCCATGCCAGGACCACTGTGATGTCTCCAGGATCTCCGCACCGGCCGAGGTAGGAGACCCCCCCGCTACCTGAGTCGGCCGGCCTGGGATCCATAGGTTCTTCTGTAGGATCTAGTGTTGAGCATTCCGATACTGCAAGTATCGGGTATCGGCCGATACTTGCTGTATCGGAATTTCCGATACCGAGATCCGATACTTTTGTGGTATCGGGTATCGGGTATCACAACAACATTAATGTAATAATGTGTAAAAAAGAGAATTAAAATAAAAAATATCGCTATACTCACCTGTCCGACGCAGCCGGGACCTCAGCGAGGGAACCGGCAGCGTTGTTTGTTTAAATTTCGCGCTTTTACTTGGTTACGTGAAGTCCCGGCTTGTGATTGGTCAGCGCGGCCATGTTGCCGGGACGCGGACCAATCACAGCAAGCCGTGACGAAATTACGTCACGGCTTGCTGTGATTGGTCCGCGTCCCGGCAACATGGCCGCCATTAACCAATCACAAGCCGTGACGTCACGGGAGGCTGGACATGCGCGTATTTTGAAAAGCGCGCGTGTCCAGCCTCCCGTGACGTCACGGCTTGTGATTGGTCAGGGCGGCCATGTTGCCGGGACGCGGACCAATCACAGCAAGCCGTGACGAAATTACGTCACGGCTTGCTGTGATTGGTCCGCGTCCCGGCAACATGGCCGCCATTAACCAATCACAAGCCGTGACATCACGGGTTGCTGGACATGCGCGTATTTTGAAAAGCGCGCGTGTCCAGCCTCCAGTGACGTCCCGGCAACATGGCCGCCATTAACCAATCACAAGCCGTGACGTCACGGGAGGCTGGACATGCGCGTATTTTGAAAAGCGCGCGTGTCCAGCCTCCAGTGACGTCCCGGCAACATGGCCGCCATTAACCAATCACAAGCCGGGACGTCACTGGAGGCTGGACACGCGCGCTTTTCAAAATACGCGCATGTCCAGCCTCCCGTGACGTCACGGCTTGTGATTGGTTAATGGCGGCCATGTTGCCGGGACGCGGACCAATCACAGCAAGCCGTGACGTAATTTCGTCACGGCTTGCTGTGATTGGTCCGCGTCCCGGCAACATGGCCGCCCTGACCAATCACAAGCCGGGACCTCACGTAACCAAGTAAAAGCGCGAATTTTAAACAAACAACGCTGCCGGTTCCCTCGCTGAGGTCCCGGCTGCGTCGGACAGGTGAGTATAGCGATATTTTTTATTTTAATTCTTTCTTTTACACATTAATATGGTTCCCAGGGCCTGAAGGAGAGTTTCCTCTCCTTCAGACCCTGGGAACCATCAGGAATACCGTCCGATACCTGAGTCCCATTGACTTGTATTGGTATCGGGTATCGGTATCGGATTGGATCCGATACTTTGCCGGTATCGGCCGATACTTTCCGATACCGATACTTTCAAGTATCGGACGGTATCGCTCAACACTAGTAGGATCTAGTCCCTATAGGAAAAGGAAACCAACTGATACGTGGGAGAGGTGCTGCCCTTTTAGTATATGTAGGTTTCCTGTTCCTGAAGGGCGGATCCCCTCTCTCGTGGTGCGGTCATGGGAGTCCGAATAAATAAGGAGCAATGATTTTTCATAAAGGATCAACGGCCTTAAGGAGTCTGTCCCACTATTACGCATCATTTTTATTATATAAATCATAACAAATAACAATGTCTTCCATTTACATATTGATAACCCCTTAGTGACAGAGCCAATTTGGTACTTAATGACCGAGCCAATTTTTACAATTCTGACCAGTGTCACTTTAAGAGGTTATAACTCTGGAACGCTTTATCGGATCCCGCTAATTCTCAGATTGTTTTTTCGTGACATATTGTACTTCAAGTTAGTGGTAACATTCCTTCGATATTAATTGCGATTATTTATGAAAAAAATGGAAATATGGCGAAAATTTTTCCTGAGTACGCCGATACCCCATATGTGGAGGTAAACCACTGTTTGGGCGCACCGCAGAGCTTGGAAGTGAAGGAGCACCGTTTGACTGTTTCAATGCAGAATTGGCTGGAATTGAGATCGGACGCCATGTCGCGTTTGGAGAGCCCCTAATGTGCCTAAACAGTGGAAACCCCCCACAAGTGACACCATTTTGGAAACTAGACCCCTTAAGGAACTTATCTAGATGTGTGGTGAGCACTTTGAACCCCCAAGTGCTTCACAGAAGTTTATAACGTAGAGCCGTGAAAATAAAAAATCGCATTTGTTTTCACAAAAATGATTTTTTCGCCCACAAATTCTTATTTTCACAAGGGTAACAGGAGAAATTAGACCACAAAAGTTGTTGTGCAATTTCTCCTGAGTACGTCGATACCCCATATGTGGAGGTAAACCACTGTTTGGGCGCACCGCAGAGCTTGGAAGTGAAGGAGCACCGTTTGACTTTTTCAATGCAGAATTGGCTGGAATTGAGATCGGATGCCATGTCGCGTTTGGAGAGCCCCTGATGTGCCTAAACAGTGGAAACCCCCCACAAGTGATACCATTTTGGAAACTAGACCCCTTAAGGAACTTATCTAGATGTGTGGTGAGCACTTTGAACCCCCAAGTGCTTCACAGAAGTTTATAACGTAGAGCCGTGAAAATAAAAAAATCACATTTTTTCTACAAAAATGATTTTTTGCCCCCAAATTTTTATTTTCACAAGGGTAACAGGAGAAATTAGACCACAAAAGTTGTTGTGCAATTTCTCCTGAGTACGTCGATACCCCATATGTGGGGTTAAACCACTGTTTGGGCGCACCGCAGAGCTTGGAAGAGAAGGAGTGTCGTTTTACTTTTTCAATGTAGAATTGGCTGGAATTGAGATCGGATGCCATGTCGCGTTTGGAGAGCCCCTGATGTGCCTAAACAGTGGAAACCCCCCACAAGTGATACCATTTTGGAAACTAGACCCCTTAAGGAACTTATCTAGATGTGTGGAGAGCACTTTAAACCCCCAGGTGCTTCACAGAAGTTTATAACGTAGAGCCGTGAAAATAAAAAAATCGAATTTTTTCTACAAAAATGATCTTTTTGCCTCCAAATTTTTATTTTACCAAGGGTAACAGGAGAAAATGGACCCCAGAAGTTGTTGTACAATTTGTCTTGAGTACGCCGACACCCCATATATGGGGGTAAACCACTGTTTGGGCGCATGGCTGAGCTCGGAAGCAAAGGAGCGCCATTTGACTTTTCAATGCAAAATTGACTGGAATTGAGATCGGACGCCATGTCACGTTTGGAGAGCCCCTGATGTGCCTAAACAGTAGAAACCCCCCAAAAGTGACCCCATTTTGGAAACTAGACCCCCCCATGGAATTTATCTAGATGTGTAGTGAGAACTTTGAATGCCCAAGTGCATCACAGCAGTTTATAATGCAGAGTCGTGAAAATAAAAAATATATTTTTTTTAACAATAAAGATTTTTTAGCCCCCAAGTTTTTATTTTCACAAGGGTAAAAAGAGAAATTGGACCACAAAAGTTGTTGTCCAATTTGTCCTGAGTATGCTGGTACCCAATATGTTGGGGTAAACCACTGTTTGGGCGCACGGCAGAGCTCGGAAGGGAAGGAGCGCCATTTTGAAATGCAGGCTTTGATAGAATGGTCTGCGGGCGTTATGTTGCGTTTGCAGAGCCACTGATGTACCTAAACAGTAGAAACCCCCCACAAGTGACCCCATTTTGAAAACTAGACCCCCCAAGGAACTTATCTAGATATGTGGTGAGAACTTTGAATGCTCAAGTGCTTCACAGAAGTTTATAATGCAGAGTAGCGAAAATAAAAAAATATTTTTTTCCCACAAAAAAGATTTTTAGCCCCCAAGTTTTTATCAAGGGTAACAGGAGAAATTGGACCCCAAAAGTTGTTGTCCCATTTATCCTGAGTACGCTGATGCCCCATATGTGGGGGTAAACCACTGTTTGGGCGCACGGCAGAGCTCAGAAGGGAGGGAGCACCATTTGACTTTTTTAGCGCAAAATTGGCTGTCGTGTTTGGAGACCCCCTGATGTACCTAAACAGTGGAAACCCCCAAATTATAACTCCAACCCTAACTCCAACACACCGCTAACCCTAATCTCAACCCGATCCATAATCCTAATCACAACCCTAATGATAATCACAACCCTAACCCCAAAACAGCCCTAATCTCAACCCTAACCATAACCCTAATCAAAACCCTAAATCCAACACACCCCTAACCCTAATCCCAACTCTAACCCTAACTTTAGCCCCAACCCTAACCCTAACTTTAGCCCCAACCCTAACCATAACTTTAGCACCGTCGTCACAAAAAGAGTTCAATGTAACCTTTTTTTTGTACGTCGCGTCCGCCATTTCCGCGCATGCGTGGCCGTAACTCTGCCCCCTCCTCCCCAGGACATAGACTGGGCAGCGGATGCGTTGAAAAACTGCATCCGCTGCCCACGTTGTGCACAATTTTCACAACGTGTGTCGGTACGTCGGGCCAACGCATTGCGACCGCCCCGTACCGACGCAAGTGTGAAAGAAGCCTAAGGCTACTTTCACACTAGCATCGTACTCGGCCCATCGCAGTGTGTCGGGCCGACTTACCGACGCTAGCGTTGTAAGCGCCGCCCAACGGGTGCAGCGGATGCTGTTTTTTCAACGCATCCGCTGCCCCATTGTTAGGTGCGGGGAGGCGGGGGCGGAGTTCCGGCCGCCCATGCGCGGTCGGAAATGGCGGACACGTCGCACAAAAAAGTTACATGTAGCTTTTTTTGTGCCGACGGTCCGCCAAAGCACGACGCATCCGTCGCACGACGGATGCGACGTGTGGCAATGCGTCGCTAATGCAAGCCAATGGAGAAAAAACGCATCCTGCAAGCACTTTTGCAGGATGCGTTTTTTCTCCAACGACGCATTGCGACGGAAGCCAAAAAACGCTAGTGTGAAAGTAGCCTAACCCTAGCTCTAACCCTAGCCCTAACCCTAACCCTAACCCTAATTTTAGCCCCAACTCGTCTCTCCTGCCGGCCAGCAGATGGCAGCAGATGGGCGCACTGCGCATGCGCCCGCCATAAGGGAAAAGCCGGCCGGCAGGAGGAGACAGAAGAGGACCCAGGGACACCGGGTGAGTATCATAGGGTCCCCGAATCCCCCTATTTCTCTGTCCTCTGATGTGCGATCACATCAGAGGACAGAGAATTACAGATCTCTTTTTTTTTTTTTTTTTTTGCGGTCGCCGGTAAACTGTTAATTACCGGCGATCGCAAAACAGGGGTCGGTGCAAACCGACCCCGATCATGTTCTTTGGGGTCTCGGCTACCCCCGGCAGCCGAGACCCCAAAGATCTTCCGGGTGCCGGGCGGCGGGCGCACTGCGCGTGCGCCCGCCATTTTTTCCCGGAAAAAAGATGGCGGCGCCCATCAGGAGCCACGAGGAGCACCGGGGGAGGTAGGTAAGTATCGGGGGGCTATTGGGGGCCATCGGGGACCACATTTCTCTGTCCTCCGATGTGCGATCACATCGGAGGACAGAGAAATTAAACGGCAAATCGCGTTTTGTTTTGTTTTTTGTTGCGACCGCCGGTAAACGGTTAATTACCGGCGATCGCAACTCGGGGGTAGGTAAAAACCCCCCGAATCATGTTCTCTGGGGTCTCGGCTACCCTCTGCAACCGAGACCCCAGAGAAAATCCGACTCTGGGGGGCGCTATTCACTTTTTCCACAGCGCCGTTAATTAACGGCGCTGTGGTTTAAGTACCCTTAGCGGCCGCCGTTAAAAGACGTATCGGCGGTCGTTAAGGGGTTAAAGAAACAATTCGGTGAATAGTTACTGCATTTTTTATTGTGGCACCACCTGATGATGGTGTATAGCAATAGACATGTCCACACAATAAGCTTCAAGGGGTAACATTACTCCTTACAAAGAGTGACATGTCAAGCCTGACATGCCAGGTCACAATGCTCCTCTGGGAAATATGCAAATTGTCTCTTCAGAGAGGAAGAGGACTAGAACTCTAGTGCCACCTATAGAAAGTAGCGATCCTGAAAGTCAATACTGACTCTCTAACGAGCCTTGTCACATTATTTCTGATGAAAGTCAAAATCTAAATCTAAATTTGCACATGCTGTTTCTTTCTTTTTTTTTTTTTTTTTAACCATTCAGGTTAGTTAGAAGTAACTCAATATAAGCTCATCAACTTAAACGTCATTTTTTCAACTTCTCATCATCATGGTTTATATTTTAGTATAACAAACCAAAAGTATACACAGAAAAGACATCCAAAAATCTCTAGGAAAAAAAGACTATCGCTAAACATCAATTAACTCACTAATATTTGATCAGGTGCCAACTTTTTAAATTTCGAAATGCCTTTAGCTTCAGAACCAACACCTGCTTTGCTGTCTAATTTATAAATAAAGAATAACCTAGAAAGGATCAGCCTAACATACTCATTCATTCACAGGTACATGCTTCTCTTTGAAAAGTGCCAAGTTCCTCACATCCCATAAACTCTCCAACACGCAAGCCATAATTAACCATACAAATCTATCTTTCAAATGACTACACGAACCAATTCCAAACAAAGCAACAAGCCAATCAATAAAACTCACACCTGCTAACTCATTACACAAACCACCTACACTCTTCCACACACTGTACGCATAATCACAGTCCCACATAGTATGCCACACAGTCCCACATCCACCACATCCTTCTCTCGGGCACACATCCATTCTGATCAGATCTCTATTCTTCTGAAACTGTCTCACAGGCAAAATATTGTGCAAGGACATCCATACAATATCTCTTTGCTTATTAGATATCCCAAACTCTTCCATGCAACTGAAACTTCATTCCCTCTCATCCCCAAAATATTACACTCCACCTCATTCCTACATATTCTATTCATTACATTCTTAGCCATTCTAAAATCATTCATTGGTACACTCAGTAAATCATGCTTCCTCACAAACTTTTCATTCACATCATACCAGACCAGACACTTGAAAGCAGCAGGCACTCTAGCATCTCTTTCTCCAACATAAGCCATACAACAATTAAAATAATTAACAACAATATTCCTCATCTGTCAGCCAACAAGATGATAATCCATTTGTCCCACAACTGGTCTAGTTCTGCTACATCTATATGGCAGGTTGCATTGTTGCATGATGCGACTATACAGCCTGCCATCCAGCACATCTGCTCATGTGCCATCAGAAAGGTCCTGGGAGTTCGCAGCCAATGAACTAAGTTCAACTCACTGATATCAGCGCGTGCGCAGTTACAACTTTTGCCATGACGCTCGCACTGATGTCAGTGAGTTGATCCAAGTTCATTGGCTGTGAACTCCCAGGACCTTTTTGACAGCATCACGAACATGAGAACTAGCCAGGTCATAGGAGTTCACTGCAAGACACTGAGCGCTAGCACATGCTGCTCAGTGTCTCTGCTGGATGGCAGGCTGTATATTCGCATCATGGAACAATGCAGCTTGCCATCTAGATGTAGCAGAGCTAGACCCATAGCGGGGCAAATGCATTATTATGTTCTTGACAGACAGGTGAGGAATATTGCTTTGTATTATTTTAATATTTTAATTCTGTTACAGGAGATATTGGTTTCAGTGGACTGGGTGATGACGTGAGAATAGCTTAATTTAGTTTCATTACACCGTGTTCCAAATTATTATGCAAATTGGATTTAAGTGTCAAAGATTTAATTGTTTTGCTTTTCAAAAAAACTTATGGATGGTATTGTGTCTCAGGGCTCAATGGATCACTGAAATCAATCTGAAACACATGTGATAATTAGTTTTCCAGGTGATTCTAATTAACGGAAAACTACTTAAAAATGATGTTCCACATTATTAAGTAGGCCACAGTTTTCAAGTAACATGGGAAAGAAAAAGGATCTCTCTGCTGCTGAAAAGCATCAAATAGTGCAATGGCTTGGTCAAGGGATGAAAACATTACATATTTCACGAAAACTTAAGAGTGATCATCATACTGTGAAGAGATTTGTGACTGAAACAGAGCACAGACAGAGTTAATGCAGATAAAGTCAATAATGAGGAAGGGTTCTGCCAGACAAATTCATTGGATTAAGAGAGCAGCTGCCAAAATACCATTACAAACCAGCAAACAGATATTTGAAGCTGCTGTTGCCTCTGGAGTCCCTCGAACCTCAAGGTGTAGGATCCTTCAAAGGTTTGCTGTGGTGCATAAACCTACTATTCGGACACCCCTAAACAGTGTTCACAAGCAGAAACGGTTGCAGTGGGACCAGACATACAGTACATGAAAACTAATTTTCAAACCGTCTTGTGTACTAATGAGTGTCGAGCAACCCTGGATGGTCCAGATGGATGGAGTAGTGGATGGTTGGTGGATGGCCACCATGTCCCAACAAGGCTACGACGTCAGCAAGGAGGTGGAGGAGTCATGTTTTGGGACAGAATCATGGGGAAACCGCTGGTAGGGCCCTTTAAGGTTCCTGAAGGTGTGAAAATGACCTCTGCAAAGTATATAGAGTTTCTGACTGACAACTTTCTTCCATGGTCTAAAAAGCAGAAACGTGCCTTCAGGAGCAAAATCATCTTCATGCATGACAATGCACCATCTCATGCTGCAAAGAATACCTCTGAGTCATTGGTTGCTATGGGCATAAAAGTAGATAAACTCATGGTGTGGCCTGTTATGATCCTAGTGGTAGAGGATCGCTGAAGTTCCAGCTAAGTCCGCAAACACAAAATCTAGCTCATAGGGAGGTGGTAACTAGGCTGACCAAATATCTGATCCTAACACAACAACTAACAGTAGCCGGGGACCTATGTTGATTCTAGACGTCTCGCACCAGCCGGAGAACTAACTAACCCTTTCAGAGAAAATAAGACCTCACTTGCCTCCAGAGAAGGGACCCCAAAGGTATGATACAAGCCCCCAACAAATAATAACGGTGAGGTAAGAAGAAAAGACAAACGTAAGTATGAACTAGATTTAGCAAAGTGAGGCCCACTAATTAATAGCAGAAAATAGAAAGAGAACTTATACGGTCAGCAAAAACCCTACCAAAATATCCACGCTGAATATCCAAGAACCCCCGCACCGACTAACGGTGTGGGGGGAGAATATCAGCCCGCTAGAGCTTCCAGCAAAAATCAGGAATCACATTATAACAAGCTGGAACAAAATAGCAGTAATGCGAATAAACAAAAATAAGGAAGCAGGACTTAGCTTATCTTGCAAAAAGCAGGAGACCAGGAGACAGGAGCCAAAAGACAAAGACTGATTACATCGATTCCAGGCACTAGACTGAGTTTCCAGGAAGTCTAAATAGAAACACCCAAGGCCTAACGACCCAGGTGGGTACAAACCTGGAGAAAGGCAATCCAAGTGTCATACCGCTAGTGATCACAAGAGGGAGCCAAGAAATACAATTCACAACAGTGGCCACCATCTTCCCCTGACCTCAACCCTATAGAGAACCTTTGGAGTATCATCAAGCAAAAGATCTATGAGGGTGGGAGGCAGTTCACATCAAAACAGCAGCTCTGGGAGGCTATTCTGACTTCATGCAAAGAAACACAAGCAGAAACTCTCCAAAAACTCACAAGTTCAATGGATGCAAAAATTGTGAAGGTGATATCAAAGAAGGGGTCCTATGTTAACATGTAACTTGGCCTGTTAGGATGTTTTGGAGTTAAATAGCTTTTTTGTTCAGTGAATATGACCTCCTAATGCTGCAAATTCCACAAATGAGCATTTTCAGTTCTTTAAAACAAATCAAATGTTTGGAAATCCTACTGTGCCTAATAATTTGGAACAGTGCATTTTGAGTTTTTATTCATTTTGAAGATTATACTGTTATCATTGGGAGGTTTCTTCAATAACATTCGCTGTATACTCTAACGGGTGATGACTTTTACTAGACCGACTGTCATTTGCACCGACCATTTAGGAAAATCCGAGAAAAATATCATTTGCATAATAATTTGAAACATGGTGAAAAGAAGTATGTCATTCTTTCAACTAAAACACTTTATTCTGAATGTGTGTTTTTTTTAATACAATATCACTATGCGGTTAGTAATGGGGGCGTCTTGTAGACCTATGGGCTTGATGTCATCTGGCAATACCAAGGTTACATCAAAACCCCAACTATCACCCCACTTGCCACCGCTACAGGGCAAGTGGGAAGAGCGAGGCTAAGTGCTAGAATTAGCACATCCTATGGATGCGCCTTTTCTGGGGCAGCTGAGGACTGATGTTTTTAGCCTGGGATGGGGCCAATATCTATGGCCCCTTCCTAGGCTATTAATATCAGCCTGCAGCTGTCTGCCTAGCCTTTGCTGGCTATTAATTATAGGGGAACCCTACATCATTTTTGAGGGGTCTCACATTTTAATAACCAGTAAAAGCTAAGTGAACAGCTGTGAGCTTATATTAATAGCCTGGGAACCTCCATGGGCATTACCCTTTTCCCAGGTTAAAATGAGAAGTTAGTGGCACACCACTAATGAAAAAAACTTTACTCAGGCATAGCAAGCCATATTAAAAACATGTAAAGCCTTACGCATTTCAGGTGCATAATTAGCACCCTTAGTCATAGGATGTACAATTAAAATCACAGCCAAAACAAATATCAATGAACAACCAATCTCAGATGACAAATAATTACATATGCACAAGGTGTGGATATAAACACAGCAGCAAAAAAAAAAAACATAGAAAAAACATATCCATAAATATAAAATAGATCGTCTCTTGAGTTCATGGATATCTCGTGTCCAACTTTATAATCCAGAATGCCTCCCTTGAAGTCAATAGTTTCTGTTTGTTTCCACTCCAAATGGGATTAAAAATCTTTTCAAATGCATAAAAAGCAAAATGTGTGACGTCTCCTTGGTGAATATTCACAAAGTGTTTTGGGGTAAGCCACATTTTTGTTTTGAATATTGGCTAGATGTTCAGCTATGCGTTTCTTAATTTTTCATGTAGTGCAACCAACATATTGCATTTTGCACGACAAACAACAGATGCAGTAAATTACATATTGTGTATCACAATTCATGAAAGACGTAATCTTCTATGAAAAAAAATGAAAAAGAACCAATAGATTTAGTTTTATCCAGTGCGTAAAGGCACCATTACAATGATTACCAGCTGTGATGCAGTGACCCCTGTTACATCTAGGGGGCGCTGTGTGTGCTCCTCAGGATATGCATGAAGGCATATCTGTGGTTATAGTGATGGTGAAACAGTGACTGGCAGAATTGTAAATGGCCGATATGTGTTGCAGAGGGAGTCTGCGCTGTAAGCCTGAAGTAATGTTGCTATTATAGGACCTGTAGTCCCACAAGTGTTTGTATAATTGTGAAGGGAGGCTTACAGAGCTAGTTTTGAGAGTTGGGCAGGTCGAACTAGCCACACACACCTCCCATCTATGGGAGTGGTTACATCTACAGAATGTGACCATGGTGTGGTCACATGGTCTGTATTGGTTCGTGTATGGACCTGAATGTTCTCTGCAATGGAGAGTGTGAGATCCTGGATGGATTGTGTGTTGGGAGGTCCTGTGTGTGGACTGGATCCCTGAATAGCGCACTGTGAGGCCGTCGATCTGAAGACTGTTAGTTAAAAGCCGTATATGAAGTATCTAAGATAAAGCTGCAACTTAATGTCATCTGTTGGTGCCTATTGTGCTTCATGAAGTGTAATGGACCGTGCATGACCCGGTTTTTATGCCATAATAAACCGCATGGACTGTTTTTGTGAGAAAAACGTGCCTGTGTGACTGAATCCTGTTACTAGGATAGTGTCCCCAACACATGCAGTAAGCGCTATCTCACATATGGTGCAAGAATGCGGGCAACGGTCCAGGCAGCACGTGTGGAAGTGATTGCTGTAACTCGGCGGGGTTACGAAGTTTTGCTGTGGATCAGCGGGTCCACGAAGTCTGCGGTAGAGCCGTGCAGAGCCTTGTGGTGTAGCTGCAGTTGCAGCAAGAGGCTCCACAGCAGGTGCAGCAAGAGATTCTGCAGCAGCTGTGGTAGTGCCAGCAGGAGCTGGTGAGGTGTCGTGAAAGGACATTGGTCCAGAGTGTGCAGACTCTTAAAGGGCCAGTGCTGACCCAAAGAGACATGTTTTTTGTGTGTACTGAGCGAACTGGTTCCTAAGAGTACCGTGGAGAGTCCATGGGGTGTACCCCAGGGAAGGGGTGGTGTCCCTAAAAGGGGTGGTGTCCCTAAAAGTGGGCGGTGACCTAAACAGTGATGGTTGTCCAAAAGGGGTGGAGTCCCAAAAGGGGCAGTAACCCGAACAGGGATAGTTGCCCAAAAGGGGGTGGAGTCCTGGGAATGGTAGTTTCCAAAAGAGGGCAGAGTGTCCCGATGGGGTACCGCAAACTATTGCCAGAGGCATGTGAATTATGTGTGTCCAGTCTGCTATGTGAACTATCCAACCTGCGAGAGTTTACGGGGGGGTGCCCTGCGGATGCACGAGAAAGAAATGTGCAGACTGGTCGGTTCTGGTAGCCCGGTGACTCTAGTGAGGGTTGCACCTGAGGGATTTGAAATACCCAATAGGAGGGTCTGGGTCACCTACATCCATGGTCGCACTAAGGACTATCCAGTGGCCAGGGTGGTCCTTGAGATGGCCAGGGACAGTGCAATCCATGATGTCGCTATAGTCTCAAACATAACCTGTCCGATCATAATAGGCCGGGACTCTGAGCTGTTCTCAGAGAGGGGAGCTTCTCTACAGCAGGAGAATGGAGGGTTCTCGGCTGATTGGGTTGCGTACTTAAAAGCATTAATACCTTCCAAAACTGATGGGTCAGACGTCGCGTTGACCAGTGGGAAGGGTGTTTCTGCACAACTTACAGACATGATGAAACCTGACATGTGCCACAATATGACTGATAGTGGTGTGGTAGATAAACAGAGTGGAGCTAACACCAGGTTAGAGAGTGACTTCAGGGTTTACTATACTTTGGGGTGTGACACAGACTCCGGGGGTGACTCTGAAGTGTCATTGCCAGTAGCAACCGCTAGGGCTGAGTATAATGGTGTGCTGACAGGAGCACTGACACAGTGGAACGACAATGCTCCACAAGGTGAAGTCAGGGTGAGGGTGGTAGCCATACCAGAACTTATGACCAGACGGAAGTGTGGGTCTGACCAACCCTGGGACTTGGCAGAGGTGAGAGTAGAAGATGGGGAAGCTCCTGGAATGGGGTCCGACACCATTAGAAATGGGGACTGCTGGTTTCAGGGTGACCTATCGGATGGTGTTGACTCCCATTCAGACAGTGTTGAAAGTGGAAAAGAGTGCAGTAAAGCTGACTCGGGTACAAGTGGCAAGTCGTCCTCCCGTCGCTGGAGACAAAAAAGAGACAAAGGGGCTGTACAAATTGCGCCCTCTGAGAAGATTGATATGGAGGAGCTGGGGTACTCAGATACCCAAGAGAAAGCTGAACCTGTTGATGAAGCTTTCCTAGCGAAACGCGCGTTGGGTGTGGTTGGGTCCCTGGCTGGTGGCATCTATTAGGTAAATAAGTTCCTCCTGGTATGTACTAATGGATGTATGATATACTTTCCGATATGCTGACTGATGCTTTTTACATACTTCTTATAATATATAATATATAGTATACCTCTTGGTACTACCTCACATTTGTGAATATTTATTAATTTATTGTCTGATTGATTGCACTGTTGCACTTTTTCAGTCACCATATCGGTAGTTATATTTTGGAACTGGTTGAGTGCTATTACTATCTGCTTTGATATCGTATTGGGAGGTAGGTGTTCTATGTTAGCCACTTATTTTCCAGCCATCCCTTCCAGTTGTGTCTGTTCTCTGTGGTGTCTCATTTTTTATGTATTTGGTTTTACCTGTTCTTTAATAAAGTTGACATTATATTATTAGTGCAGTCTAGCATCCCTTTTTGGTGTGTATGATTAATATTGCTTAGACGTAATTAAATTAGCTATTTATAGGTGTTTATGAAGAAATAGGTAAGCGGCAAGGTGTGGGTGAGCAAGCTGGCCCATCTGAAAATATATTTAAAGAAGTTATGATGCGACACGTGCTAACCAAAAGAGAACAGGATCACAAAATAGAGACTATTAAAGAGATAGTGAAAGAACATGTCGAACGAGATAGGGTCCTGAAACAAGCGGCTGAGCACAGGGTGGATGAGCTGGAGAAGGAAGTCTCTGAGCTCAGAGGTCACCTGTCCACATGGCAAAGTGCATATAAGGCCCTAAGGAAAGATGTGGAAGTGCTCAGAGAAGCATTAAGAGGTCCTCTGCCAGAGGAGAAGATGGTGGTCGCAGACTTACAGTGGCAGTGTCAGAGTGGTAATGAGGCGGAGCTGCCAATGCCCATCTTGGCGAAGGCTCGTGCAGAAGAGTTGGCACTAAAAGCAGAACTAGACAGTCACCCGGTCGTGTCAGATGTCTTGATGAAAATATCCAAAGCAAAACGGGAGCCGTCCGTCCATGAAGAGAATGAGACTTCGCTCTTCCAGTGATAGAGGTACCCGAAGAGGTGCAAGAAGCATGTACCAGTGAAGGTGTGCATGAGGCCTTTAAAAAGGCAATAGAAGCTTGTAGTGTACAAGTAGTGTACAATGGGCACCAGAGACGAAACAGTTGGTGATACTGTCGACTAAGGAAGTCACAGTGAAGCGGGTAGCTATCCTGAGGGATATGCACCTACGATGCCTCCACACGAAATGGATGATCCTGTTGAGGAATGAGGAAGCCGCTCGATGTCTGGAGCTTGCAAGGAAAGCTCAAAGTCGGCTGGGCTTGGTGGAAGACATAGTGCAAGTACCCAGAAATCTGGTGGGGAAGGTCATTGGAAGATTTGGGAAAGAAATGCCAGAGATGGTTAATAGATCCGGTGTGAAGAGACTAAGGATTCCAGCTGATGATGAGGCCCAGGTCGTGGGTGAAGATGGGATGGTTCTATTTTTTGTTGTCGGGTCCATGGAGAGTCTTGGGAATATCAGGATGCTCCTGGGGTATCGCGTGGTGTACCTGAAAGAAATAGAGCAGCTAAGACTGTACCGACTACAGGTTAATAAACAGCTGCAAAACATAAGGTGTCGGCCGCCTTCAACCCAAGGAAAAGGGAACAAAAGGGACCCTCCAAATAATGGAATGGCTGACCGCCAAAGACGTTCAGAGAGACAAGGAGGTTGAGTATCTGAAAGCCGAAGTTCTTATCCCGGTATAAAACTAAGGGACATGGACAGTAGCGGACGTAGTAATGAAGGGTCAGACTCCAATCAGTCACTAGATTCGACTGGACAGTTGACGCATGACCGTGACAACCGTGGGTGGCGGCCATGGAAAGGTCACGTGAAGGGGCGCACTTGGAAAGTGTGGTGACTAAAGGTTTGGTGACACAGACTGTGACTTAAGGGCCAAAGTTCAAGGCCTACACATTGACCACTGGGGGCGGGGAAAACCTAACAAAGGTGTGATGTTGTATGACGCTCAAAACCTGAGGAGTGGATGCAGAGTCTGCAACAACACTGCACTGGGGGAGCTACAGCCCGTCTGAGGATCTGGACTGTCAGGTGGCCTAGTGAGCAAGGCATTGTCCGGATGGTGATCCCAGGCCGGCAGCTTCCCTGAGAGAGAGAGGACTGACAGGAGTCAGCGTGTGGAGTAGGAGCTCCTGGAAGGTAACCCAGAGTATGGGGAACTGTGTGCACTGACAGGGGGTCAGTAATGAACTGTGTGGTCTCCCACGGTAGCTGGACGAAGTGAGGTCCAGCGTGTTTAGAGACTGCGAATCAATGTCGTGTGCGCTATATGACTAGAGACATTGATACGGTGAACGGACACCCCCAGGAACTAGTCAAGGAGGGCTGGCAGGTGTAGTGTCTGAACTGTGAGTTAAAAGCCGTATATGAAGTATCTAAGATAAAGCTGCAACTTAATGTCATCTGTTGGTGCCTATTGTGTTCCATGAAGTATAATGGACTGTGCATGACCCGGCTTATGATGCCATAATAAACCGCATGGACTGTTTTTGTGAGAAGAACGTGCCTGTGTGACTGAATCCCATTGCTAAGCGAGTGTCCCCCAACATTATATCTATCTATTCTTTGTGTATATGTCTATTCTATCTATTCTATTCTAACCTGTCATGCTGTGATTGTACTGTACACGGAAGATGAATTGCTGGCTTTTCATCAGTCTATCTATCTAATCTATATATATATATATATATATATATATATATATATATATATATATATATATATATATAGATGTGTGTATATACATATACAGTATAGATACATAAAGATATACACACACGTGTGTATTGAAGAATATTTCCTTTGAAAAATATGTGTACATGACAGAATTATGTATGTAAAAGCTCATGTTAAAAATCGCATTGCAATCGGATAGCAATTGCATGGCATTCGGATGTCAATCGGATGCTAGGTGTGAAAAATCAGATAGTACTTGCATAAAAATTGCATGGAACTTGCATAACACTATTTCTACTTTTCTGAAACCGAAATCGGAACTTTTTTCACGGTTCTGGGTATGAGCCCCTAGTGAAGGTGGATAGAGGATGAACAGGTGATGGGCGTGCAACAATCAGGAGATGAAGAGGATAATTATCTTCTCTGATGTCTGTGGTTGGCGGGAGGGGACAGAGGAAGCAAGCTTGGGTGTTACCCCGCAACCAACACACTATGGATTAAACCTACTTACAGGCCTAGGTTTATGGCACTTCCATCAATACAAATCCTAAAAAAGCAAGGAAGCATATGCCAAATAAAATAATCTTTATTGAATCAAGTATTTAGGAAAAAAACCTCACGTAAAAAATTACATTTAAGGGAGATAAAAGCTGCAAAATAAACTGCCTGCATGGCGAATATACAAAGCCTAAAAGATCAGTGTCAAAATAGAGGCAATGACTCAGACCTATTAGATTATTTAGAAAATACATCCATAATTATAAAACATTGTTGAACATAGATAGTAGGTTTGGTATCAGTGGAAACCCACAGATGTGGATGTAATTAATTTTTAGGGTATGTGCACACGTCCGGATTTCTTGCAGAAATTTCCTGAAGAAAACCGGAAATTTTCTGCAAGAAATCCGCATTTTATTTTTTGCGTTTTTTTTCCGTTTTTTTCGCGGTTTTTTTTAGCATTTTGCAAGCGTAATTAGCTTGCAGAATGCTAAAGTTTTCCAAGCGATCTGTAGCATCGCTTGGAAAACTGACTGACAGGTTGGTCACACTTGTCAAACATACTGTTTGACAAGTGTGACCAACTTTTTACTATAGATGCTGCTTATGCAGCATCTATAGTAAAAGATAGAATGTTTAAAAATAATAAAAAAAATTAAAAAATGGTTATACTCACCCTCTGCAGCCTCCGTTCCTATAGATGCCGGTGTGGTTCAGGGCCTTCGGTGACGTCACGGCTTGTGATTGGTCACGAGCGGTCACATGAGCGGTCACGCGACCAATCACAAGACAGTGACGTCACCGCAGGTCCTGAACCACACCATCTATACGAACAGAAGCGGCAGCATGCAGCGGTGAGAGGCGGGAACACTCCGGGGACATCGAAGGTGAGTATATGACTATTTTTTATTTTAATTCTTTTTTTTCGACCAATTATATGGTGCCCAGTGCGTGGAGGAGAGTCTCCTCTCCTCCACCCTGGGTACCAACCGCACATAATCTGCTTACTTCCCGCATGATGTGCACAGCCCCGTGCGGGAAGTAAGCAGATCAATGCACTCCTAGGTGTGCGGAATCCCCGCAATTCCGCATTTTTAATGAACATGTTGCTTTTTTTTCCGCGATGTGATTTTTTCGCGGAAAAAAACCGCAACATTTGCACAAAAAATGCGGAATACACTGTAAATAATAGGAGGCGTAGGTTAGCATTTTTTTCGCGTTTTTATAGCGAAAAAACGCAAAAAAAACGCGAAAAATCCTGAACGTGTGCACATGGCCTTAAGTTAAACTGAAGTAGGTGAAACAAGCCCGAAGCTCCTGTCAGGGCCGGAATGGCCATAGGGCACTTCTGGCAAATGCCAGAAGGGCCGGTGCCAGTGGTGGGCCGCTCAATCAGCCGCCCCCGCCGTCGCATTCAACTATACCGGCGTATAGGCGCCGGTACAGTTGAATGCAATGATGGAGGAGAGAGCGTCTACAGACGCTCCTCTCCCATCATTCCCCGCTCTGCCTCTGACACTGCGGGTGCGCGATGATGTCATATCATCGCGCACCTGCTGTGTCCCGGGCAGACTGCAGCTGCTGAGACAGGAGCAGGAACCAGGAAGCAACGCTGGGCACGAGGAGAGGTGAGGAGAGTTTTTTTTTTTTCTGGACTGTGGGGCCATTCTCGGAGGAGGTGAGGGGAGGAAGAGAAGAGATGTGGGCTGTATATAGTTCTCTGTGGGCTGTGCTCTGTGCTGTATACTGCTGTGGGCTGTATATAGTTCTCTGTGGGCTGTGCTCTGTGCTGTATACTGCTGTGGGCTGTATATAGTTCTCTGTGGGCTGTGCTCTGTGCTGTATACTGCTGTGGGCTGTATATAGTTCTCTGTGGGCTGTGCTCTGTGCTGTATACTGCTGTGGGCTGTATATAGTTCTCTGTGGGCTGTGCTCTGTGCTGTATACTACTGTGGGCTGTATATAGCTCTCTGTGGGCTGTGCTCTGTGCTGTATACTACTGTGGGCTGTATATAGCTCTCTGTGGGCTGTGCTCTGTGCTGTATACTACTGTGGGCTGTATATAGTTCTCTGTGGGCTGTGCTCTGTGCTGTATACTGCTGTGGGCTGTATATAGTTCTCTGTGGGCTGTGCTCTGTGCTGTATACTACTGTGTGCTGTATATAGTTCTCTGTGGGCTGTGCTCTGTGCTGTATACTGCTGTGGGCTGTATATAGTTCTCTGTGGGCTGGGCTCTGTGCTGTATACTGCTGTGGGCTGTATATAGCTCTCTGTGGGCTGTGCTCTGTGCTGTATACTACTGTGTGCTCTGTGCTATATATAGTTCTCTGTGGGCTGTGCTCTGTGCTGTATACTGCTGTGGGCTGTATATAGTTCTCTGTGGGCTGTGCTCTGTGCTGTATACTGCTGTGGGCTGTATATAGTTCTCTGTGGGCTGTGCTCTGTGCTGTATACTACTGTGGGCTGTATATAGCTCTCTGTGGGCTGTGCTCTGTGCTGTATACTACTGTGGGCTCTATATAGTTATCTGTGGGCTGTGCTCTGTGCTGTATGCTACTGTGGGCTGTATATAGTTCTCTGTGGGCTGTGCTCTGTGCTGTATATAGTTCTCTGTGGGCTGTGCTCTGTGCTGTATACTACTGTGGGCTGTATATAGTTATCTGTGGGCTGTGCTCTGTGCTGTATGCTACTGTGGGCTGTATATAGTTCTCTGTGGGCTGTGCTCTGTGCTGTATATAGTTCTCTGTGGGCTGTGCTCTGTGCTGTATACTACTGTTGGCTGTATATAGTTATCTGTGGGCTGTGCTCTGTGCTGTATGCTACTGTGGGCTGTATATAGTTCTCTGTGGGCTGTGCTCTGTGCTGTATATAGTTCTCTGTGGGCTGTGCTCTGTGCTGTATACTACTGTGGGCTGTATATAGTTATCTGTGGGCTGTGCTCTGTGCTGTATGCTACTGTGGGCTGTATATAGTTCTCTGTGGGCTGTGCTGTATATAGTACTCTGTGGGCTGTGCTGTATATAGTACTCTGTGGGCTGTGCTGTATATAGTACTCTGTGGGCTGTGCTGTATATAGTACTCTGTGGGCTGTGCTGTGTATAGTACTCTGTGGGCTGTGCTGTATATAGTACTCTGTGGGCTGTGCTGTATATAGTACTCTCTGGGCTGTGCTGTATATAGTACTCTCTGGGCTGTGCTGTATATAGTACTCTCTGGGCTGTGCTTTATATAGTACTCTGGGCTGTGCTGTATATAGTACTCTGGGCTGTGCTTTATATAGTTCTCTGTGGGCTGTGCTGTATATAGTTCTCTGTGGGCTGTGCTGTATATAGTTCTCTGTGGGCTGTGCTGTATATATTACTTTGTGGGCTGTGCTGTATATATTACTTTGTGGGCTGTGCTGTATATATTACTCTGTGGGCTGTGCTGTATACTACTGTGTGGACTGTGCTGTATACTTCTACGTGGGCTGTGCTGTATACTACTGCATGGTCTGTGCTGTATACTACTGTGTGGTCTGTGCTGAATACTGCTGTGTGGGCTGTGTTATCTACTACGCGAGGAGGGGAGTATATTATATTCTATGGGGGAGGCCATGTTATGTACTATGTGGCTGTGTTATATACTATTGTGGGGGTATATTATATTCTATGGGGGAGGCTGCGTTATATACTATGGGGGGCTGCATTATATTCTATGGGGGGCTACATTATATATTATGGGGAGGTGGGCTGTATTATATTCTATGGGGGTTACATACTGTGGGGTGGCTGCATTATACTCTGGGGTGGCTGCATTATACTCTGGGGTGGCTGCATTATACTCTGGGGTGGCTGCATTATACTATATGTGGGCTGCATTATACTGTATCGAGGACTATGGGGAATACGTTATACTATATGAAGAACTATGGGGTGCATTATACTATGGGAAGTGAATTGTACTACATGGATGACTGTGGCGGTGCATTATACTATATGGAGCACTATGAGGATTGTATTATGCTATATGGAGGACTATGAGGATTGTATTATGCTATATGGAGGACTATGAGGAGTGTATTATACTATGTGGAGGACTGAGCAGTGTATTTTAATATATGGAGGACTATAGGGAGTGTATTATACTATATGGAGGACTATGGAGCACATTATAATATATGGAGGACTATGGGGTGTATTTTACTAAACAAGTAAAATGCTGCATATTCGGATTGTTTTTGCTGGAACAAAAAGCCTTGTTGTCAGCAGCACATTGCCAGTGTAAACTGTAGATGTGCTGCTGAAAACATGATACTGTATGGTGATCTATTAGTGATCGTTCTGTCTCATCATTATTCCTCAGCTGGTGGAAAGAGGCCGGGAAACAAGCGTTGAACAACTTCAGTATTGTCGATCAAACTCGTTTAGCGGCCTGAACTCAGCGCACGTAAATACAACAGAAAGGCTTCTGTGTGATGTGCAATATGTTAGCATTTGGGGACCCATTTTAAACTTTGCCTAGGGCCCCACTTTGCCTAAAACCGGCCCTGCCTACAAGTGTACAAAGATATTATACAGTCACCATGTGACAAGTGGGCCTGTGTAACTTCAAATGCCAGGGCTGAATTTTAGTCCCAGTCTGGCCCTGGCTCCTGTATATATCCAATAGCATGTGGGGGTTCTAGAAATAGTGCTGACTACTGAGATGAACAAGTCATGGATCTCCAATGACTTTTGCAATAGAGATGAGCGATGTTCGAGTCGAACTGTTCCCCAATTTCAAATTGGAGCTGTTTTGGGCGGTGTTCGAGTCGTTCGTCGAACTCGAACAATTTGCTTAAAATTCGGCTGTTTGAGTTTCTGTTCGATAACTGTTCGTTCACCAAAAGCCTTACTTGATTTGAACATTAACCCCTTAGTGACAGAGCCAATTTGGTACTTAATGACTGAGCCAATTTTTACAATTCTGACCACTGTCACTTTATGAGGTTATAACTCTGGAATGCTTTAACAGATCCTGCTGATTCTGAGATTGTTTTTTCAAGACATATTGTACTTCATGTTAGTGGTTCCACATGGAAAGAAATAGAACCGGAGGATAGAAGCCGCGCAGACCACAATAAAGGTAACAGAGTTACACACACACAGAGTGTGTGTGTAACTCTGTTACCTTTATTGTGGTCTGCGCGGCTTCTATCCTCCGGTTCTATTTCTTTCCATGTGGATCCATACTGTTTGCCGGGAGCCTGCTGCGACCATACGTGCTTATCCAAGGGAGTTGTGACTTATCACAACCAGACCAGGTGAGTCTGTTTTGTGGGGGTCCAGGTGATTGCGATACCTGAAGGTATTACTCTATGTGCGCTTCTTTTTCTTGTTTTTAGTCATGTTAGTGGTAACATTTCTTCGATATTACTTGCGATTATTTATGAAAAAAACGGAAATATGGCGAAAATTTTTAAAATTTAGCAATTTTCAAACTTTGTATTTTTATTCCCTTAAATCAGAGAGATATGTCACAAAAAATAGTTAATAAATAACATTTCCCACATGTCTACTTTACATCAGCACAATTTTGGAAACAATTTTTTTTTTGTTAGGGAGTTAAAAGGGTTAAAAGTTGACCAGCAATTTCTCACTTTTACAACACCATTTTTTTTTAGGGACCACATCACATTTAAAGTCATTTTGAGGGGTCTATATGATAGAAAATAACCAAGTGTGGCACCATTCTAAAAACTGCACCCCTCAAGGTGCTCAAAACCACATTCAAGAAGTTTATTAACCCTTTACGCGCTTCACAGGAACTTTAAAAATGTGGAAGGAAAAAATGAACATTTAATGTTTTTTGCAAATATTTTACTTCAGAACCATTTTTTTTTTATTTTCACAAGTGTAAAAACAGAAATTTAACCATAAATTTTGTTGTGCAATTTCTCCTGAATACGCCGATACCCCACATGTGGGAGTAAACCACTGTTTGGTCGCACCGCAGAGCTTGGAAGAGAAGGAGCGCCGTTTGACTTTTTCAATGCAGAATTGGCTGGAATTGAGATAGGACGCCATGTCGCGTTTGGAGAGCCCCTGATGTGCCTAAACAGTGGAAACCCCCCACAAGTGACACCATTTTGGAAACTAGACCCCTTAAGGAACTTATCTAGATGTGTGGTGAGCACTTTGAGCCCCCAGGTGCTTCACAGAAGTTTATAAAGTAGAGCCGTGAAAATAAAAAAATCACATTTTTTTCTAAAAAAAAGGATCATTTTGCCCCCAAATTTTTATTTTGACAAGGGTAACAGAAGAAATTAGACAAAAAAAGTTGTTGTGCAATTTCTCCTGAGTACGTCGATACTCCATATGTGGGGGTAAACCACTGTTTGGGCGCACCGCAGAGCTTGGAAGAGAAGGAGTGCCGTTTTACTTTTTCAATGTAGAATTGGCTGGAATTGAGATCGGACGCCATGTCGCATTTGGAAAGCCCCTGATGTGCCTAAACAGTGGAAACCCCCCACAAGTGGCACCATTTTGGAAACTAGACCCCTTAACGAACTTATCTAGATGTGTGGAGAGCACTTTAAACCCCCAAGTGCTTTACAGAAATTTATAACATAGAGCCATGAAAATAAAAAAATCCATTTTTTTTCCTCGAAAATGATTTTTTAGCCTGCAATTTTTTATTTTCTCAAGGGTAACAGGAGACATTGGACCCCAAAATCTGTTGACCAGTTTGCCCTGAGTACGCTGATACCCCATATGTGGGGGGGGCACTGTTTGGGCACCCATCAGGGCTCGGAAGGGAAGGAGCACCGCTTGGAATGCAGACTTTGATGGGATGGTCTGCGGGCTTCATGTTGCATTTGCAGAGCTCCTGATGTACCTAAACAGTAGAAACCCCCCACAAGTGACACCATTTTGGAAACTAGACCCCCCAAAGAGCTTATCTAGATGTGTGGTGAGCACTATGAACCCCCAACTGCTTCACAGAAGTTTATAACATAGAGCCATGAAAATAAAAAAAAAATCATATTTTTTCCACAAAAATGATCTTTTCATCCCCAAATTTTTACTTTCACAAGGGTAACAGGAGAAATTGGACCCCAAAATTTATTGAGCAATTTATGCTGAGTAGGCTGATACCCCATATGTGGGGGTAAACCACTGTTTGGGCGCATGGCAGAGCTCGGAAGGGAAGGAGCGCCATTTTGGAATGAAGACTTTGATAGAATGGTCTGCGGGCGTTATGTTGCGTTTGCAGAGCCCCTGATGTACCTAAACAGTAGAAACCCACCACAAGTGACCTTATTTTGGAAACTAGACCCCCCAAGGAATTTATCTAGATGTGTGGTGAGAACTTTGAATGCCCAAGTGCTTCACAGAAGTTTATAATGCAGTCGTGAAAATAATAAAAAAAAATTTTTCCACAAAAAAGATTTTTTAGCCCCCAAATTTTTATTTTCACAAGGGTAACAAGAGAAACTGGACCCCAAAACATGTTGTCCAATTTGTCCTGAGTACACTGATACCCCATGTGTGGGGGGACCACTGTTTGGGCGCATGGCAGAGCTCGGAAGGGAAGGAGCACCGTTTTGGAATGCAGACTTTGATAGAATGGTCTGCGGGCATTATGTTGCATTTGCAGAGCCCCTGATGTACCTAAACAGTAGAAACCCCCCACAAGTGACCCCATTTTTGGAAAATAGACTCCCCAAGGATCTTATCTAGAAGTGTGGTGAGAACTTTGAATGCCCAAGTGCTTCACAGAAGTTTATAATGCAGAGTCGTGAAAATAAAAAATATTTTTTTTTCCACAAAAAAGATTTTTTAGCCCCCAAGTTTTTAATTTCACAAGGGTAACAGGAGAAATTGGACCACAAAAGTTGTTGTCCAATTTATCCCGAGTATGCTGATGCTCTATATGTAGGGGTAAACCACTGTTTGGGCACACGGCAGAGCTCAGAACGGAGGGAGCACCATTTGACTTTTTGAGCGCAAAATTGGCTGTGGCGTTTAGAGACCCCCTGATGTACCTAAACAGTGGAAACCCCCCAATTCTAACTCCAACCCTAACGCCAACACACCCCTAATCCCAATCCGAACCATAATCCTAATCACAACCCTAACGATAATCACAACCCTAACCCCAAAACAGCCATAACCCTAATCAGAACCCTAAATCCAACACACCCCTAATCCTAATCTCAACCCTAACCTCAAACCTAACCCTAATTCCAATACACTCCTAACCCTAATCCCAACCCTAAACCCAAACCTAACCCTAATCCCAAACGTAACCCTAATGCCAACCCTAATCCAAACCCTAACCCTAATCCCAACTCTAACCCTAACTTTAGCCGCAACCCTAGCCCTAACATTAGCCCCAACCCTAGCCCTAACTTTAGCCCCAACCCTAACCCTAACTTTAGCCCCAACCCTAACCCCAAATTTAGTCCCAACCCTAACCGTAACTTTAGCCCCAACCCTAACCCTAGCCCTAACTTTAGCCCCAACCCTAACCCTAAATTTAGCCTCAACCCTAACCCTAAATTTAGCCCCAAACCTAACCCTAAATTAAGCCCCAACCCTAACCCTAAATTTAGCCTCAACCCTAACCCTAAATTTAGCCCCAACCCTAACCCTAAATTTAGCCCCAAACCTAACCCTAAATTTAGCCCCAACCCTAACTTTAGCCCCAACCCTAACCCTATCCCTAAGTTTAGCCCCAACTCCTCTAGCTGCCAGCCGGCAGATCATCGCGGGTGCACTGCACATGCGCCCACCATTTTCTTACTGGAGGAAGAAGCCGGCGGCCAGGAGAGGACACAGGAGGACCCAGGGACACCGGTAAGTATAACAGTGTCCCCGAATCCCCCTATTTCTCTGTCCTCTGATGTGCGATCACATCAGAGGACAGAGAATTACACATCGCTTTTTTTTTTTTTTGCGGTCGCCGGTATACAGTTAATTACAGGCGATCGCAAAACAGGGGTCAGTAAAAACCGACCCCGATCATGTTCTTTGGGGTCTCGGCTACCCCCGGCAGCCGAGACCCCAAAGATCTTCCGGTTGCCGGCCGGCAGGCGCACTGCGCATGCGCCCGCCATTTTTTGGCCGGAACAAGATGGCGGCGCCCATCGGGAGCCACGAGGAGCACCGGGGGAGACAGGTGAGTATCGGGGGGCGATCGGGGACCCCATTTCTCTGTCCTCTGATGTGCGATCACATCGCAGGACAGAGAAATTAAATGGTAAATTGCGTTTTGTTTTTTTTTGTGACCGCCGGTAAACGGTTAATTACCGGCGATCGCAACTCGGGGTCGGTAAAAAAAACCCAAATCATGTTCTCTTGGGTCTCGGCTACCCCCGGTAACCGAGACCCCAGAGGAAATCTGACTCTGGGGGGCGCTATTAACTTTTTCCACAGTGCCGTTAATTAACGGCGCTGTGGTTTAAGTACCCTTAACTGCCGCCGTTAAAAGGCGTATCGGCGGTTGTTAAGGGGTTAAAACTGTTTATCATTGTTAATAGACTGTTTCAGTGTATAGTGGGCGGGGGGGGGGGGGATAGATCTGTGCTGAAATAACGCCGATCTCCATTTTTTTTTTCTTTCCCGCATTTACAGAGGGGGCAGTGCAGTCTCTCAGCCTTTCAGCAGTGCACACACACACAGCAATGTGCATGTGATGCACACAAGCAAGGGCATGTGTCATTGGCTGTGTAGGTCACATGTCCTTGCCCTATAAGAACTAGCCATTTTCCCTGTCGCCACCATTTCCTCACTGCTGCAGCTTAGTGTTAGACGGCACCGCTGCTGCTGTGGGCGCTATACAGTCAAAGAATCTTTTTTGCGAGCAAATTTTCTGAGAGATAGGTTTAGGGAGTCAGGAGTCAGGACTAGTTGTAATATCAGCCCTTTTCAGGGTAGGTTACAGCAGTTCATAGCACTTTTTGCCAGGCAGGTCTGTGCCAGTGCTGTGCAAGTGTTAGTCACAGCATTTGGTGTAATCTAGCTCAGCCAATCCTTTTGGGCTAGTAGCATTGTCTGGTAGTCATCTGAGTAGCCCGTCTGTGAAGCTAGCTACACCGCCTGTGTATCTAAATGTTTACTGCATCTAACCCAGGAAATCTTTTTGGGCTTAGTAGCAGTGTCTGTACGTCAGCGGAGTAGCCCGCCTGTGAAGCTAGCTACATCGCCTGTGTATCTAAATTTTTACTGCATCTAACCCAGTAAATCGTTTGGGCCTAGGAGCAGTGTCTGCATGTCAGCGGAGTAGCCCGCCTGTGAAGCTAACTACACCGCCTGTGTATCTAAATTTTTACTGCATCTAACCCAGTAAATCATTTGGGCTTAGGAGCAGTGTCTGCACATCAGTGGAGTAGCCCGCCTGTGAAGCTAACTACACCGCCTGTGTATCTAAATTTTTACTGCATCAAACCCAGTAAATAGTTTTGGGCCTAGGAGCAGTGTCTGCACGTCAGCGGAGTAGCCTGCCTGCGAAGCTAGCTACACCGTCTGTGTATCTAAATTTTTACTGCAACCCAGGAAATCATTTGGGCCTAGGAGCAGTGTCTGCACGTCAGCGGAGTAGCCCGCCGGTGAAGCTAACTACACCGCCTGTGTATCTAAATTTTTACTGCATCTAACCCAGTAAATAGTTTTGGGCCTAGGAGCAGTGTTTGCATGTCATCGGAGTAGCCCACCTGTGAAGCTAACTACACCGCCTGTGTATCTACATTTTTACTGCATCTAACCCAGTAAATCGTTTGGGCCTAGGAGTAGTGTCTGCACGTCAGCGGAGTAGCCCGCATGTGAAGCTAACTACACCGCCTGTGTATCTAAATTTTTACTGCATCTAACCCAGTAAATCCTTTTGGGCCTAGTACCACAGTTTGGCCACTCAGCTCTGCTCGGTTTTCATCCATCGTTTTTTGTGCCAACAACTACAGATACAGAGTTGTCAATTAGTTAAGCACCAAAATGAGTGGCAAAAGGCCTGGTGCTGGTGGAAAGGGGAATAGGCGTGTTGGAAAGGGAAAAAAAGGTTGTGTCCATGGGGAAGGTGGTAAAGCAACAGTAACATCTGCAGAAGAAAGACCATCTTCCAGCCAAAGTAAGATGTCTACTTCTTTTCGTGGACAATCTGATATGATCCCTGTCATGATTCCCAATGGCAGGGACATGGGCAAAAACGGACTAGCTCTAGGAAGATGGTAACTCAGGTAACCGCGATGCTGAACCTAACACGCAAATAGAAGTAGCCAGGGGGTGTGCCTACGTTGATCTCTAGACACCTCGCGCCAGCCGGAGAGCTAACTACCCCTAGAAGAGGAATACACAGACCTGGCTTGCCTCCAGGGAAACCCCAAAAGTTATAGTAGCCCCCCACATGTAATAACGGTTAGGTAAGAGGAAAACACAAACGCAGTATGAATATAGTTTCAGCAAAGTGAGGCCCTCTGACTAGATAGATGAAAATACAAAAGAGGACTTCGCGGTTACCTCAAAACCCTAAGCAGCCATCCTGAAACTACCTTAACTCCGTTATCAACTCATGACACCGGAGTAGTAATTTCAGATCACTAGAGCTTCCAGCAGCACAAGAAATATAAATGCATGCTGGACAAAACAAACACAAAAAAAGCCAAAGATTCAACTTAGCTGAATTGCAGACTTGGAGCAGGTAGCAAGCCACAGAGATGCTCTGGTAACATTGATTGCCGGCACTAGAGTGACTGAGAAGCCAGACTAAATAGGAAACTCCCAATTTCCTGATGAAAACAGGTGCACTGGAAACACAAGACCAAAGTCAACCAGTACCACCAGTAGCCACCAGAGGGAGCCCAAAAACAGAATTCACAACAGATCCCTTTCTTACGACCATCGCTGCGAGCATCGCTACAAATTCCAGATGAGGCACAAAAACAGCAGGTGCTTGAATGGATATCAAGTGCTCGTTTAAGTGGGCTCTCCTCCATGTCAACTTCAACATCACAACTACTCCAGTCCTCAGAGGTGTCACCCCAATCGCACTGGCTTCCTCACAGCTCTCAAGTCTCCAGCCGCCCGTCTGATTATGGGGTAACACAGATGGTTGAGTCTGCAGAGCTGCTTACTCATACTATAGCCTGGGAATCAGAGATCTGCTCCAGGGCTTCTGTGAATCCAGACAAGGAAATGATCTGTACTGATGCCCAGAATCTTTGTGAGTCGGATCTAGGCCCAGATGAAGAAGGTTCTGAGCATACAGTAGACCCTCGTTCCCAAACTGTAACTCCTGTTGGTGGAGACAATGAGGAAGATGATGATGAGACCGAGATACCTGATTGGAAGGAAAACTTGACTTTTTGGTCAGGGCAGGAAGAGGTTGGCTCTGAGGACGACGGGTGTGAGAACACACAGGATGATGATGACGAGGTTGGAGAACCCACTTACTGTCAACCCACAGTCCGCCAGTCCATGAGGTCAGCAGAGGAGGCAGAGGAGGATGCTAGTGACGAGTCTGACGACGAGGTTAGGTTGCGCCTTCCTGGACAGAGGCGGAGTACTGGAAGCACATCAACAACTGCATCCTCAACCCCAACTGTGCCTCTGAGCAGAAGTTGTGGTGGCTCTTCAGGTCACACGGGCTTTAAGTCTTGCATAGCCTGGGCATTTTTTGAGATCACAAAGGATGACCCAACTCATGTTGTCTGTAAGATTTGTCACCAAAATCTCAGTAGAGGCCAAAAAATGACTAGTTTGAGTACTTCATGCATGAACCGTCACATGGATATGAGGCATAAGTTGCAGTGGGAAGCTCAGTGCTACAATGCGGCCTAGTGGGCCGGGTCAACCACCGTCTGCCCCATCAAGTGCATCCGCGTCCTCTTCATCCTCTGTGACTGTGGGGACAGCAGTTGCACATGGTTTTGGACGCAGACCTTCCAACTCTTTACCTGCAACAGCTAGTGTGATTGGCAGGTCGTCAGGACATTTGCAAGTGGAAACACCTGCTGGTGTTGAGCGCTCTCTGACATCGACACCGCATTTTGATCAAGGCAACATAATATTTCCGCCGGCACCTTCCTCACAGACCAGCAGTTTGCCGGGGACACCCTACTCAACATCGTCTAAGCACGGCAGCCAGCCCTCAGTCCCTCAGATGGGGACAAGTAAAAGACCATTTCCTCCAGCCATGACAAAGCTAAGAGATTGAATTTCACCATCTGCAAGCTGTTGGCTACAGAATTGCTGCCTCTGGTGGACACAGAGGATTTTCGAGACCTTATGTCTGTCGCAGTGCTCCAGTACCAGATGCCCAGTCGCCACTTCTTCTCAAAGAAAGCTGTGCCTGCGCTACACCAGTATGTCGCACACAACATCACCGCTTACTTGAGAAACACTGTGTGTGACAGGGTGCATTTCACCACAGACACTTGGACGAGTAGACATGGACAGGGGCGTTACATGTCGGTGACTGGGCACTGGATAACTATGGTGACATCAGGAGAAGGGGATGCTGTCTAAGTCTTGCCATCCCCACGAGTTGCTCGTTAATCCTCTGTATCTAGAAGTTCCTCCACTGCTTCTGCCTCCTCAACCTCCTCTCGGTCCTCCACCTGCACTCAAAGCCTGTCTGGTAATGCCACCCGCGCTCTAACTGCGCATAAGGAATCCTGCACACCTCCTTACTATGCTGTCACCAGGGCTCAACGGCATCAGGGGGTGTTTACATTGAAATGTCTGGGAAATGTGAGTCACACAGCTGAGGAGCTGTGGTCAGCTCTGGAGACCGAGTTCCATCAATGGTTGTCTCCACTCAACCTGCAGCCAGGGAAGGCCGTGTGTGACAATGCTGAAAACCTGGGTGCGTCCCTTCGCCGGGGCAATGTTCCACACGTGCCTTGTATGGCTCACGTTTTGAACCTGGTTGTCCAGCAATTTTTATCCAACTATCCCAGACTAGATGGGCTTCTGCAGAGGGCACGGTCGCTGTGTGCTCACTTCTGTCGTTCGCATCCCGTAGCTCAACAACTTACATCTGTTCACCGGCTGAAATGCGATGTGCCCACATGGTAGAATTCAACTCTGCACATGTTGCAGCAACTGTGGCAGCACCGACGAGCCCTGGTGCAATACGTTATGATGTATAGCCTGGGCCAACGAGATCCAGAGGTGGGGCAAATCACGCTGCAGTATTGGTCTCAGATCAGGGACCTATGGACCCTTTTGCACAGTTTTGAAATAGCGACGAAGCCGTTTAGTGCTGATGATGCCATTATCAGCATGACTATTCCGGTGATTTACATGCTGGAGCACACCTTACACAGTATCCGGAGTCAGGTGGTGGAAAAAGAGGAGGAGGAGGAGGAACAGGAGAGGAGGAGTCATATGCGGAGGGGATAATATCTCCAAGGTCCAGACGGTCGGCAGCACCAAGGCGGCTGGCATTGGAGGCTGGGGGAGAGGGATTACCGAGGGCACATGGTAGCAGCCAAAATGTTGAGGAAGGGGCAGGACGCGAGGAAGAAGTGGAAGACTCATCAGATGAGGGAGACCTTGATCAAACTTCTGTTGTGCGAGCTTGGGGGGAGAGGGCAGAGAAAGGAAGCATGATTCTCACCTCGCCGCCACCAAGACAACAAGAACTTGGTCCTCCTGGATGCACAAGACACATGAGTGCCTTCTTGCTGCACTACCTGCAGCATGTCCCTCGGATTATCAGAATCCAAAGTAATGCTGACTACTGGGTTGCCACAATCTTAGATCCCCGGTACAAAAGTAAATTTGCCGTAATAATTCCTGCCATAGAAAGGGGTTCACGCATGCAGGAGTATCAGCAGAGACTGTTACAGCATCTTACATCTGCTTTTCCACAAAACACCAGTGGTGCATGTGGTGAATCTCTGAGTTCTTACTTGCCAACAGTGGGACTATTGAGTCATCACTCAAACCGTAACAGTAACATCGTATCTGGTGGTAACAGCAATTTTTTCCAATCGTTTCAAGATTTTTTTAGACCATCCTTTGCAAGGCCACAGGAGACAAAAAGTCTGACGCATAGCCAACGCCTAGAGAGGATGGTATAGGAGTATCTCCAAGTTAACATCGATGCCATGACTGTGGAACTGGACCCTTGCTCATTTTGGGCTTCCAATCTTGAAAAATGGCCTGAGCTTGCCACTCACGCAGCGCCGCTGGTGGTGTGCTGACAGATAAGCACACGCGGCTGTCCAGTGACAATGTAGACAGACTAACGTTCATCAAGATGAACAAATTCTGGATCCGCAAGGACTTTTCTACCCCTGTGTCATCCTGGGGAGACTAAAAGCTTGATGATTTTTGAAAATCACCTCACCAACCGTTTTAAAAAACTCTGGTGAAATTGATGCCACTTAAGTGGTGTCTGTGGCTGAATTTTTGGAAAAAATGGAGACTCTTTTTGGAGTCCCCTTGCTGTATTTTAGATGACGCTTCCATCATCAATTCCAGGTGGGTGGGGTCGTCTGCAGAGTTGTTTACTCATACTATGGCCTGGGATTCAGAGGTCTGCTCCAAAGCTTCAATGTCTGCTAATCAGCAGAGTACCCCACACATGAAGCAAGCTACGCCGCCTGTTTAAGTACTAATTTTTAACTGCATCTAGCCAAGGAAATCCTTTTGGGCAGAGTAGCATTTTGTGCTACTCAGCAGAGTACCCCACCCATGAAGCAAGCTACACCGCCTGTTTACCTGTCATGATCTCTGCAGGCAGAGATCATAGCAAGCCTATAGAGGGAAATATAAGACCTGGCTCACCTCTAGAGAAATATTCCAAAGAAGACAGTAGCCCCCCACATATAATGACGGTGAGTTCAGATGAAACAACAAACGCAGCAGGAAAATAGTCTTAGCAAATTTGAGGTCCGCTTACTAGATAGCAGAAGACAGATAGTATACTTTCATGGTCAGCAGAAAAACACTAACAAAACACCATCCAGAGATTACCTTAAACTCTGGCATTAACTCATAACGCCAGAGTAGCAATCCCTGATCAACGAGAGCTTTCCAGACACAGTAACAAAACTTCAGCTGTGAACTGGAACAAATAGGCAAAACAAAACATGGACAAAAGTCCAACTTATCTAGTAGTTGTCTAGAAGCAGGAACAAGCACTGAGAGGCATCAGATAACATTGTTGACCGGCAAGAAACCACCAGAGAAATGAGCTTAAATAGCGACACCCACTACTGATGGAACCAGGTGAAACAGGAAAGAGGATGACAAGTCCAATTCCACAAGCGGCCACCGGGGGAGCCCAGAATCCAAATTCACAACAGTACCCCCCCCTCAAGGAGGGGGCACCGAACCCTCACCAGATCCACCAGGGCGACCAGGATGAGCCCTATGGAAGGCACGAACAAGATCAGAAGCATGAACATCAGATGCATTGACCCAAGAATTATCCTCCTGGCCGTAACCCTTCCAGTTGACCAGATACTGGAGTTTCCGTCTGGAAACACGAGAGTCCAAAATTTTCTCCACAACGTACTCCAACTCACCCTCAACCAACACCGGAGCAGGAGGCTCAACTGAAGGTACAACAGGTACCTCATACCTGCGCAATAACGACCGATGAAAAACGTTATGAATGGAAAAGGACGCAGGGAGGTCCAAACGGAAAGAAACAGGATTAAGAATCTCCAATATTCTATAAGGGCCGATGAACCGAGGTTTAAACTTAGGAGAAGAGACCCTCATAGGGACAAAACGAGAAGACAACCACACTAAATCTCCAACACAAAGCCGAGAACCAACACGACGATGACGGTTGGCAAAACGCTGAGTCTTCTCCTGGGACAACTTCAAATTGTCCATAACCTGCCCCCAGATGTGATGCAATCTCTCCACCACCGCATCCACTCCAGGACAATCCGAGGATTCCACCTGACCGGAGGAAAATCGAGGGTGAAACCCCGAATTACAGAAAAACGGGGACACCAAGGTGGAAGAACTGGCCCGATTATTGAGGGCGAACTCTGCCAATGGCAAAAAAGCAACCCAATCATCCTGGTCAGCAGAGACAAAACACCTCAGATAAGTCTCAAGGGTCTGATTAGTCCGCTCGGTCTGGCCATTAGTCTGAGGGTGAAAAGCAGATGAAAAAGACAAATCTATGCCCATCCTAGCACAGAATGCCCGCCAAAATCTAGACACAAATTGGGTACCTCTGTCAGAAACAATATTCTCAGGAATACCGTGCAATCGGACAACATTCTGAAAAAACAGAGGAACCAACTCAGAAGAAGAAGGCAACTTGGGCAGAGGAACCAAATGGACCATTTTAGAGAAACGGTCACAGACCACCCAGATGACAGACATCTTCTGGGAAACAGGCAGATCTGAAATAAAATCCATCGAGATGTGTGTCCAAGGCCTCTTAGGAATAGGCAAGGGCAACAGCAGTCCGCTAGCCCGAGAACTACAAGACTTGGCCCGAGCACAAACGTCACATGACTGCACAAAGACTCGCACATCTCGCGACAGGGAAGGCCACCAGAAGGATCTTGCCACCAAATCCCTGGTACCAAAAATTCCGGGATGACCTGCCAATGCAGAAGAATGTACCTCAGAGATGACTCTGCTGGTCCAATCATCCGGAACAAACAGTCTATCAGGCGGACAACGATCCGGTCTATCCGCCTGAAACTCTTGCAAGGACCGCCGCAGATCAGGAGAAACGGCCGACAAAATTACTCCCTCCCTAAGGATACCTGTGGGTTCAGAATTACCAGGAGAATCCGGGTCAAAACTCCTAGAAAGGGCATCTGCCTTAACATTCTTAGAACCCGGTAGGTATGACACCACAAAATTAAAGCGAGAAAAAAATAAAGACCAGCGCGCCTGTCTAGGATTCAGGCGTCTGGCAGTCTCAAGATAAATCAAATTTTTGTGGTCAGTCAATACCACCACCTGATGCCTAGCCCCCTCGAGCCAATGGCGCCACTCCTCAAACGCCCACTTCATGGCCAAAAGCTCCCGATTCCCAACATCATAATTCCGCTCTGCGGGCGAAAATTTGCGAGAAAAGAAGGCACAAGGCCTAATGACGGAGCAGTCGGAACCTTTCTGCGACAACACTGCCCCAGCTCCGATCTCCGAAGCGTCAACCTCAACCTGAAAAGGCAGATTCACATCAGGCTGACGCAACACAGGGGCAGAGGCAAAACGGCGCTTAAGCTCCTGAAAGGCCTCAACAGCATGAGGGGACCAATTAGCAACATCAGCGCCTTGTCTGGTCAAATCAGTCAGTGGTTTAACGACATCCGAAAAACCAGCAATAAATCGGCGGTAAAAGTTGGCAAAGCCCAAAAATCTCTGAAGACCCTTAAGAGAGGAGGGCTGAGTCCAGTCACAAATAGCTTGCACCTTGACGGGATCCATCTCAATGGAAGAGGGAGAAAAAATATACCCCAAAAAGGAAATTTTCTGGACCCCAAAAACGCACTTAGACCCCTTCACACATAAAGAATTAGACCGCAGAACCTGAAAAACTCTCCTGACCTGCTGGACATGAGAGTCCCAGTCATCAGAAAAAATCAGAATATCATCCAGATATATTATCATAAATTTATCCAGAAAATCGCGGAAAATATCATGCATAAAAGACTGGAAAACTGAAGGGGCATTAGAAAGACCAAAAGGCATGACCAAATACTCAAAGTGGCCCTCGGGCGTATTAAATGCGGTCTTCCACTCATCCCCCTGCCTGATCCGCACCAAATTATACGCCCCACGAAGATCAATTTTAGAGAACCACTTAGCACCCTCTATACGAGCAAACAAATCAGTAAGCAATGGCAATGGGTATTGATACTTAACAGTGATCTTATTCAGAAGCCGATAATCAATACATGGTCTCAAAGAGCCGTCTTTTTTTGAGACAAAGAAAAACCCAGCTCCCAAGGGAGAAGAAGATGGACGAATATGTCCCTTTTCCAAAGACTCCTTTATATATTCCCGCATAGCAGCATGTTCCGGCACAGACAAATTAAACAAACGACCCTTTGGATATTTACAACCCGGTATCAAATCTATGGCACAATCGCACTCACGGTGCGGAGGTAACGACCCAAGCTTGGGTTCGTCAAAGACGTCTTGATAATCAGAGAGGAACTCAGGGACTTCAGAGGGAATGGACGACGAAATAGAAACCAAAGGTACGTCCCCATGAATACCCTTACATCCCCAGCTCAACACAGACATTGCTCTCCAGTCCAAGACTGGGTTGTGAGACTGCAACCATGGCAATCCCAGTACCAAATCGTCATGTAAATTATACAGCACCAGGAAACAAATAATCTCCTGGTGATCCGGATTGATACGCATGGTTACTTGTGTCCAGTATTGTGGTTTATTATTAGCCAATGGGGTGGAGTCAATCCCCTTCAGAGGAATAAGAGTCTCCAAAGGCTCTAAATCAAAACCACAACGATTGGCAAAGGACCAATCCATAAGACTCAGAGCGGCGCCAGAGTCAACATAGGCGTCCGTGGCAATGGATGACAAAGAGCAAATCAGGGTCACAGACAAAATAAACTTAGACTGAATGGTGCTAATGGAAACAGACTTATCAAGCTTCTTTGTACGCCTAGAGCATGCTGATATAACATGAGTAGAATCCCCACAATAGAAACACAATCCATTCTTCCGTCTAAAATTCTGTCGCTCGCTCCTGGACAGAATTCTATCACACTGCATACTTTCTGGCGTCTTTTCCATAGACACCGCCAGATGGTGCACCGGTTTGCGCTCCCGCAGACGCCTATCAATCTGAATAGCCATTGTCATGGACTCATTCAGACCTGCAGGCAAAGGGAACCCCACCATAACATCCTTAACGGCATCAGAGAGACCTTCTCTGAAAGTTGCCGCCAAGGCGCACTCATTCCACTGAGTAAGCACAGACCATTTACGGAATTTTTGGCAGAAAACTTCAGCTTCGTCTTGCCCCTGAGATAGTGCCATCAAAGTTTTTTCTGCCTGAAGTTCCAAATGAGGTTCCTCATAAAGCAAGCCCAAGGCCAGAAAAAACGCATCCACATCGCGTAACGCAGGATCCCCTGCTGGCAATGAGAAGGCCCAATCTTGAGGGTCACCCCTGAGCAAGGAAATCACAATCCTAACCTGCTGAGCAGGGTCACCAGCTGAACGAGACTTCAGGGACAAATAAAGCTTACAATTATTTCGGAAATTCTGGAAGCTAGCTCTATTCCCTGTGAAGAACTCCGGCAAAGGAATTCCCGGCTCAGATACCGGAGCATGTACCACAAAATCTTGTAAATTTTGTACTTTCGTGATGAGATTATTCAAACCCGCAGTTACACTCTGGAGATCCATTATTGTCAGGTGCACACAGAGCATACAGAGATTAGGAGGAGAGAGAGAAAAAAGACTGCAGCAAGGCAGACTGGAGGAAAAAAAAAAAAAAAAAAAAATTCCAGCAGACTTCTTATAACTCTCCTTTCTCAACCTGGGTCTTTAACACTTTATGGGCCGGTCAAACTGTCATGATCTCTGCAGGCAGAGATCATAGCAAGCCTATAGAGGGAAATATAAGACCTGGCTCACCTCTAGAGAAATATTCCAAAGAAGACAGTAGCCCCCCACATATAATGACGGTGAGTTCAGATGAAACAACAAACGCAGCAGGAAAATAGTCTTAGCAAATTTGAGGTCCGCTTACTAGATAGCAGAAGACAGATAGTATACTTTCATGGTCAGCAGAAAAACACTAACAAAACACCATCCAGAGATTACCTTAAACTCTGGCATTAACTCATAACGCCAGAGTAGCAATCCCTGATCAACGAGAGCTTTCCAGACACAGTAACAAAACTTCAGCTGTGAACTGGAACAAATAGGCAAAACAAAACATGGACAAAAGTCCAACTTATCTAGTAGTTGTCTAGAAGCAGGAACAAGCACTGAGAGGCATCAGATAACATTGTTGACCGGCAAGAAACCACCAGAGAAATGAGCTTAAATAGCGACACCCACTACTGATGGAACCAGGTGAAACAGGAAAGAGGATGACAAGTCCAATTCCACAAGCGGCCACCGGGGGAGCCCAGAATCCAAATTCACAACATTTACCTAAGTACTATTTTTTAACAGCATCTAGCCCAGGAAATACTTTTGGGCCTAGTAGAATTTTGTGCTACTCAGCAGAGTACCCCACCCATGAAGCAAGCTACACCACCTGTTTATCTAAGTACTAATTTTTAACTGCATCTAGCCCATGCAATACTTTGGGCCTAGTAGCAATTTCTAGAACTCAGCAGAGTACCCCACCCATGAAGCAAGCTACACCATCTGTTTATCTAATTACTAATTTTTAATTGCATCTAGCCCAGGAAATCCTTTTGGGCCTAGTAGCATTTTGTGCTACTCAGCAGAGTACCCCACACATGAAACAAGCTACACCGCCTGTTTATCTAAGTACTAATTTTTAACTGCATCTAGCCCAGGCAATACTTTGGGCCTAGTAGCAATTTCGGCTACTCAGCAGAGTACCCCACCCATGAAGCAAGCTACACCGCCTTCTTCCTTTCTCAATCTAACCCCTCGGCTCTGGGGTGTCTGCTCTCCCTCCAGCTCTCTCCTTCTCACAGGTGGACTACAGCGTGTATTCACACTGTGGCGAATCTTTTGGGCCCAGGCATAAAAGTCATCGAGGTAATGGATAATATGTGCCTCCTTAGAAACATCCATTATGACCCATTTGAGGAAGCAACTAAACGCCTAAAATAGTGAGCAGGATATGGAGCACCCCATGGGCAAACAGCGATCTATGTAGTATGCTCCTTCACAGAAGCAGCCCAATGGGAGGACACTATTCAGAGGCACAGGTAGTAACCGGAACGCCCCCTCAATGTCTGTTTTGGCCATTAGGGTGCCCCTTCCCAACTTCTTGACCCGCATGATTGCCTCGTCAAAGGAGGTACAGTACATAGTACTGTACTTGGTTCCGCGTCGATGTTGTCGTTTACTGACCTGCCCCTTGGATATGACAAATGGTGGATTAGTCTGAATGTAGTGGGTTCATTTTTTGGCATGACTCCCAACGGGGATACCACTACTCCTGCTAAGGAAAGTGTTCTGAATGGACCCGCCGCCAAGCCCGCCATTCTACCTAAAGATATTTCTTTTTTACATTTTTTTTGTCACGACGTCTGGGTGTTGATAGGGTGATTTTAGATTTTTACTCCAGAAATTCTTGATTTTAGAAGGGCATGACATGCCTATATCTGTGTCTCCTCCTCCTTTTACTCCTCCACCTCTTTTCTTTTCGCATGACTATATGTAGTTGTGAATTTTCCATGTGTTTGTTGTGTCTTCTGAGCAGTTTGTCAGCTTTTGGACACCTTTTAAGGTGTTTTCTATGTGTTTTCTATGTGTTTGTATGTGTTTGTGTTTGCCTGCCATTGGTTTCAATGGAGTTCGTTGGTGTTCGTTGAACGTTCGACGAACCGAACTCGAACACTAGGGGGTGGCTCAACACTATTTTGCATCCCAGTCTCAGACTGGACAGACTAGGTGATGGTGTAGTTTTTAGTGTGCTGCATTGATCTCACGTTATTGCAGTCTGCAACACCTTTGTCGTGGCTTCTGTGCCTGCTGTTGCTACTGCTGCTGATGTTACTAACAATTTTTTGAAATGTGGAGACTCCAAGTTGTGTCTCCATCTGGTGGGTTGCCTGTAGTGGAAAGGGTGTCAAAGCTCCATTATACTATTTCTCTCTAGGGCTTCCAGACCGGCAGGCCTGCACTTACTTTCAGTCAACTAACTGTATTACTATCCTTGAATCTGTTAAACAATAGTAGTCTACTAAGCTGATATTTGTGCCACCTGAGTGTGGCTAAGCAGAAAAGCAGCTTGAGCTGTTGCATGAGGTATCAGGGCTCCAGGCACAGGAGGCCTACACCAGTTCCTCACCCACCTCTTAATTTGAACTTAAATTCAAAGCTGTAAATGCTGGCCCAGATCCTGGTTCACAAATGTCTCATGCCTGACTGCTGCTGTGCCATTATAAATTTTTTACTGTGGGTCAATTCATGCCACTTTTCTTGGTGTATGACCCCAATTTTTGGAAATGTTTGGACTCCAAGTTGGGTCTCCTTCATTTGTGTTGCCTGAATTTGGCAAGGCTCTTAGAGCACCAGGCCTACACCTGTCACTCATTCACCTGTTACTGATCAATGTTTAAGCTAGAAATGCTGGACCAAGCCCTTTCCCAGGTCCTGACATCCATGCTGCGCAATTATACTATTTGTACTCTGAGTCAGTTGGCCAATTGGAGAATTGTGACAAGGGTAATTGGGGTGCCACCTCTGAAGACTGTATTGTGTGTGATGTTAAGGTGGAGGAAGAGGAAGTGAGCCACTTGATGCGGAACTTGACATCCGCTGGAGCACATCCTCTTTCTGGTCCTCATCTACAAGGTGTTCCACTGCTAGAGAAAGGGAGTTGAGTAGACAATCAAGTAACAAAAGTTGTCAGTTGTTTTTGGATAGGACGAGATGGTGTTTGTTCAGTAGAGCTTTCAGTAACATTACCATCTACCCCACGTACACCTTGAATACCAAGCCTATACACCTTCCACCACGACCTCGCTTTTTCCCCACACATGTTGGAAGTACTCTTCTGTTATGAACTATACTTTTGGGCTCCCTCTTGTGGTCACTCGCGGTATGGCTCTTGGATTCTCTTTCCTCAGGTTGGTAGTCACCTGTTCGTTAAGACTCTGGGTGTTTCTATTTAAACTTCCTGGAGTCTTAGTCCATTGCCTGGCATCCATGTAATCAGTCCTTGTCTGGTTGCTCTTGTCTACTGGTCCTGATTTTTTGCAACATAAGCTAAGTCCTGCTTTCTTGTTTTTTGTTTATTTGTATTATTCTGTTTTTTGTCCAGCTTGTTCATAATGTGATTCCTGATTTTGCTGGAAGCTCTTAGGGGGCTGATATTCTCCCCCCATACCGTTAGTCGGTACGGGGGTTCTTGGATATTCAGCGTGGATATTTTAGTAGGGTTTTTCGCTGACCACATAAGTCCGCTTTCTATATTTCTGCTATTATTTAGTGGGCCTCTCTTTGCTGAATCTAGTTCATACTTACGTTTGTCCTTTCCTCTTACCTCACCGTTATTATTTGTTGGGGGCCTGTATCTACTTTGGGGTATCTTTCTCTGGAGGCAAGTGAGGTCTGTATTTTCTCTGAAAGGGTTAGTTAGATCTCTGGCTGGCGCGAGACGTCTAGAACCAACGTAGGCACGTTCCCCGGCTGCTATTATTTGTGGACTAGGATCAGGTATGTGGTCAGCTCAGTTACCACCTCCCTAAGAGCTAGTTTTTATGTTTGCAGACTTTGCTGAAGACCCTGAGATCCTCTGCCATTAGGATCACAACAGTATGCCAGGCCACTGAATAGTTAATGCATTGCAGAAGTGGGATTAAAAGAAAAAAGAAGTTCTGAGTTTTGTTTTTTTTTCTTCCTTCCCCTTTACCTCTGAATGGCTTGAAACTCTGCTGCAGACATGAATGTGCAAACTCTGATTACTAGTGTGGATCAGCTTGCTGCTCGTGTGCAGAGCATTCAGGATTTTGTTATTGGCAGTCCTATGTCAGAGCCTAAGATTCCTATTCCTGAGCTGTTCTCTGGAGATCGATTTAAATTTAGGAATTTTAGGAATAATTGTAAATTGTTTCTATCTTTGAGACCTCGTTCGTCTGGAGACTCAGCTCAGCAAGTTAAAATTGTTATCTCCTTCTTGCGGGGCGACCCTCAGGATTGGGCTTTCTCATTGGCGCCAGGAGATCCGGCATTGGCGAATATTGATGCGTTTTTTCTGGCGCTCGGATTGCTTTATGAGGAGCCCAATCTTGAAATTCAGGCAGAGAAGGCTTTGCTGGATATTTCTCAGGGCCAGGATGAAGCCGAAGTGTATTGCCAAAAATTTCGGAAATGGTCCGTGCTTACTCAGTGGAATGAGTGTGCTCTGGCCGCAAATTTCAGAAATGGCCTTTCTGAAACTATTAAGAATGTGATGGTGGGCTTTCCCATTCCTACAAGTCTGAATGATTCTATGACGCTGGCCATTCAGATTGATCGGCGTTTGCGGGAGCGCAAATCCGCTAATCCTTTGGCGGTGTTGTATGAACAGACGCCTGATTTAATGCAATGTGATAGAATTCAGACTAGAACGGAACGGCAAAATCATAGACGTCAGAATGGGTTGTGTTTTTACTGTGGTGATTCTACACATGTTATATCAGCATGCTCTAAACGCCTAACAAAGTTTGTTAGTCCTGTCACCGTTGGTAACTTGCAGCCTAAATTTATTTTGTCTGTGACTTTAATTTGCTCATTGTCTTCCTACCCTGTTATGGCGTTTGTGGATTCAGGCGCTGCCCTGAGTCTTATGGACTTGTCGTTTGCCAGGCGCTGTGGTTTTGTCCTGGAGCCTTTAGAAAATCCTATTCCTCTTAGAGGAATTGATGCTACGCCATTGGCGGAGAATAAATCGCAGTATTGGACACAAGTGACCATGTGCATGACTCCTGAACATCGGGAGGTGATTCGTTTTCTTGTTCTGCATAAAATGCATGATTTGGTCGTTTTGGGTCTGCCATGGTTACAGGCTCATAATCCTGTTCTGGATTGGAGGGCTATGTCTGTGTCAAGTTGGGGTTGTCAGGGAATTCATTGCGATTCCCCGTCGGTGTCTATTCCTTCCTCCACTCCTTCAGAAGTTCCTGAGTTTTTGCTTGACTATCAGGATGTATTCAGTGAGTCCAGGTCCAGTGGTCTTCCTCCTCATAGGGACTGTGACTGCGCTATAGATTTGATTCCTGGTAGCAAGTTTCCTAAGGGACGATTATTTAATCTGTCGGTACCTGAGCATGCCGCGATGCGTTCTTATATAAAGGAGTCTTTGGAGAAAGGACATATTCGTCCATCCTTTTCCCCTCTTGGTGCGGGATTTTTTTTTGTGGCCAAGAAAGACGGATCTTTGAGACCTTGTATAGACTATCGGCTTCTGAATAAAATCACGGTTAAATTTCAGTACCCTCTGCCACTATTGTCAGACTTGTTTGCTCGGATTAAGGGTGCCTGTTGGTTCACCAAGATAGATCTTCGTGGTGCGTACAACCTTGTGCGCATTAGGCAGGGAGATGAATGGAAAACTGCATTTAATACGCCCGAAGGTCATTTTGAGTACTTGGTGATGCCTTTTGGGCTCTCTAATGCTCCTTCAGTGTTTCAATCCTTTATGCATGACATCTTCCGGAAGTATCTAGATAAATTTGTGATTGTTTATCTGGATGACATTTTAGTTTTTTCTGATGATTGGGATTCTCATGTAAAGCAGGTCAGGATGGTGTTTCAGGTTTTGCGTGATAATGCTTTGTTTGTGAAGGGCTCAAAGTGTCTCTTTGGAGTGCAGAAGGTTTCCTTTTTGGGTTTTATCTTTTCCCCTTCTGCTGTGGAGATGGACCCAGTCAAGGTCCGAGCTATTCATGATTGGACTCAACCCACGTCTGTTAAGAGTCTTCAGAAGTTTTTGGGTTTTGCTAATTTCTACCGTCGTTTTATTGCTAACTTTTCTAGTGTTGTTAAACCTCTGACGGATATGACCAAGAAAGGTTCTGATGTCGCTAATTGGGCTCCTGCGGCCATTGAGGCCTTCCGGGAGCTGAAGCGCCGGTTTACTCCGGCGCCTGTTTTGTGCCAGCCTGATGTCTCACTTCCCTTTCAGGTTGAAGTGGATGCTTCCGAGATTGGTGCAGGAGCTGTTTTGTCGCAGAGAGGCTCTGGTTGCTCTATGATGAAACCATGTGCTTTCTTTTCCAGGAAGTTTTCGCCGGCTGAGCGGAACTATGATGTTGGTAATCGGGAGTTGTTGGCCATGAAGTGGGCATTTGAGGAGTGGCGTCATTGGCTCGAGGGAGCTAAGCATCGTGTGGTGGTCTTTACTGATCACTAGAACCTGATGTATCTCGAGTCTGCTAAACGCCTGAATCCTAGACAGGCTCGTTGGTCATTGTTTTTCTCCCGTTTTGACTTTGTGGTCTCATACCTGCCTGGTTCAAAAAATGTGAAGGCTGATGCTCTCTCTAGGAGCTTTGTGCCTGATTCTCCTGGAGTCTCAGAGCCGGCTGGCATCCTTAAAGAGGGAGTGATTTTGTCAGCCATTTCTCCTGATTTGCGACGTGTGTTGCAGAGATTTCAGGCTGGTAGACCTGACTTTTGTCCACCTGATAGACTGTTTGTTCCTGATAAATGGACCAGCAGAGTTATTTCCGAGGTTCATTCCTCGGTGTTGGCAGGGCATCCTGGGATTTTTGGTACCAGAGATTTGGTGGCTAGGTCCTTTTGGTGGCCTTCCTTGTCACGGGATGTGCGTGCTTTTGTGCAGTCCTGTGGGACTTGTGCTCGGGCTAAGCCTTGCTGTTCTCGTGCCAGCGGGTTGCTTTTGCCCTTGCCTGTCCCGAAGAGGCCTTGGACACACATTTCCATAGATTTCATTTCAGATCTTCCGGTGTCTCAGGGAATGTCTGTCATCTGGGTGGTGTGTGATCGTTTTTCCAAGATGGTCCATTTGGTGCCCTTGCCTAAGTTGCCTTCCTCTTCCAATCTGGTTCCTTTGTTTTTTCAGAATGTGGTTCGTTTGCACGGCATTCCTGAGAATATCGTGTCTGACAGAGGATCCCAGTTTGTGTCCAGATTCTGGCGATCTTTTTGTGCTAAGATGGGCATTGATCTGTCGTTCTCGTCTGCCTTTCATCCTCAGACTAATGGCCAAACGGAGCGAACTAATCAGATGCTGGAGGCTTATTTGAGATGTTTTGTTTCTGCGGATCAGGATGATTGGGTGACCTTCTTGCCATTGGCTGAGTTTGCCCTCAATAATCGGGCTAGTTCCGCTACTTTGGTTTCGCCATTTTTCTGCAACTCTGGTTTTCATCCTCGTTTCTCCTCGGGTCATGTTGAGCCTTCTGACTGTCCTGGGGTGGATTCTGTGGTTGATAGGTTGCAGCGGACTTGGAATCATGTGGTGGACAACTTGAAGTTGTCACAGGAGAAGGCTCAGCGTTTTGCCAACCGCCGCCGCGGTGTGGGTCCCCGACTTCGTGTTGGGGATTTGGTTTGGTTGTCTTGTCGGTTTGTCCCTCTGAAGGTTTCCTCTCCTAAGTTTAAGCCTCGCTTTATTGGTCCTTATAGAATTTTGGAGGTCCTTAATCCGGTGTCTTTTCGTTTGGATCTTCCTGTGTCGTTTGCCATTCACAATGTGTTCCATAGGTCTTTGTTGCGGCGGTACATTGTGCCTGTGGTTCCTGCTGTTGACCCTCCTGCTCCGGTCTTGGTTGAGGGCGAGTTGGAGTATGTGGTGGAGAAGATCTTAGATTCTCGTCTCTCTAGACGGAGGCTTCAGTATCTGGTCAAATGGAAGGGCTATGGTCAGGATGACAATTCCTGGGTGGTCGCCTCGGATGTTCATGCGGCCGATTTGGTTCGTGCTTTTCACGCTGCCCATCCTGATCGCCCTGGTGGTCGTAGTGAGGGTTCGGTGACCCCTCCTTAAAGGGGGGGTACTGTTATGAACTATACTTTTGGGCTCCCTCTTGTGGTCACTCGCGGTATGGCTCTTGGATTCTCTTTCCTCAGGTTGGTAGTCACCTGTTCGTTAAGACTCTGGGTGTTTCTATTTAAACTTCCTGGAGTCTTAGTCCATTGCCTGGCATCCATGTAATCAGTCCTTGTCTGGTTGCTCTTGTCTACTGGTCCTGATTTTTTGCAACATAAGCTAAGTCCTGCTTTCTTGTTTTTTGTTTATTTGTATTATTCTGTTTTTTGTCCAGCTTGTTCATAATGTGATTCCTGATTTTGCTGGAAGCTCTTAGGGGGCTGATATTCTCCCCCCATACCGTTAGTCGGTACGGGGGTTCTTGGATATTCAGCGTGGATATTTTAGTAGGGTTTTTCGCTGACCACATAAGTCCGCTTTCTATATTTCTGCTATTATTTAGTGGGCCTCTCTTTGCTGAATCTAGTTCATACTTACGTTTGTCCTTTCCTCTTACCTCACCGTTATTATTTGTTGGGGGCCTGTATCTACTTTGGGGTATCTTTCTCTGGAGGCAAGTGAGGTCTGTATTTTCTCTGAAAGGGTTAGTTAGATCTCCGGCTGGCGCGAGACGTCTAGAACCAACGTAGGCACGTTCCCCGGCTGCTATTATTTGTGGGCTAGGATCAGGTATGTGGTCAGCTCAGTTACCACCTCCCTAAGAGCTAGTTTTTATGTTTGCAGACTTTGCTGAAGACCCTGAGATCCTCTGCCATTAGGATCACAACACTCTTCCCCTCTTTTAACCAGCTGTTTCACAACTCTAGACCCAGACCTGTCAGTCATTATTAATAAAATAATAATCAGTATTTATTGGCTGAGATTGTGTAGCTGGACCACAGAATTAGCACAAAAGATTTAGATACTGAAATGTATACTGCTGGCTGGACAACTCAATTTCCACAAAAGATTTAGATTCTGAAATGTGGACTCCTGGTTGGACCACGCTATTAGCACAAACTATTAAGATTCAGAAATGTAGACTCATGGCTTGACCACACTATTAGCACAAACTATTTAGATTCTGAAATGTGGACTCCTGGCTGGACCACGCTATTATCACAAATGATTTAGATGCTGGAAGGTTGATTTCACACAGGATCCTATCTATCTGAACTATCTGACTACTTGTAGCAGCAGCAAGAATAGCCTCTCTCCACTGTTACACTGATAAAATGGCTCAAAAACAACATATCTGCTTTTTATATAGAGAGGAACATGTGACTTCAGCAGCCAGTGACAGAAGTCCTTGGGTCTGGACGGTGTGAATGGTTTCTGTGCCCTGACTGTCTGCCGGAATCTCCACACATTAAGTTAATAAAAAAAATATATACAGTCTGCCGCTTTGCCCATCCGCTCCCCTCATTAAACAGTTCCCCCTCCGCTCATCATACAGAACCACTATCCTTGCAAAAGTCCAACCAAAAGCATTAGTGGAAACTCGATCATTTGCCGAACTTCGGATGAATTTTGCCGATTTTGAGAAAAATGCTAGGGAATCCGAACGCGAATCCAAATATGCAAGGTTCGTGCGGACTTTGAGATTGGCTAACATTTTAAGAACAAGCTCTCTCATCTCTAGTCATTACTGAACAAAAACTTTGAAAGATTTGTAACAATATCACAGATCACAAAGCAAGGTGAATACTTTGTAGACACTCTGCAGCAGCAAGATTGTTGACCATTTTTCTTGAAGACTATTTAGAAGGTTACTGAAAGGATGAGGGTTCTAGAGGTCCTATGGATAGTGAATAACTTCCATACTTGCTAGAAACACGTACTTCAACTTTGTATTTGGGAAGCAAATAATGTAAAAAAATCTGTAGGAAGGTGAAAATAGCCTTTAACACGGTCTAAAAGAAAACCATTGCCTCCTTGTGGTGATTTGTGGCAAAGCAGTCAATTACATAACAGCGAAAAAGGACATTTATTTTAATTTCATAACAAATTAATAGAGATGATCACATCTTTTGAAACTCAACTTGCCAGGTTCGATTACTTTTTTAAAAAATGTGATGCGCAATGAAGAAATTTTCCATGAATTCCAATACTGCAAGGCCTTGAATTCCCCTAAAATGACACGTATAACACTGTAAAGGTCTTGTAGGACTGTATCCTACCACTTTTAAGATTTTTAACACAAACACAGACTTAGTAATATCAAAGGTATTCAACTCAACAGGTAACCTGGTAGTAACCAACAGCCTGTTTACCAGCACAGCGCACTGTGCGCACAGACTGTTCATGTTTTTTTAAGTAAAAAGTCCAAAAATTATACCCCTTAGTCATTTGTGGCCAGTCAAACCATTCTTTGCAGAACTGATTCAAATTGACAGTGTTGCCATCAGCGGTAACGTCAACTTTCTGTCATGATAAGAGTTATGTGCCCTAAATTCTATCACCCTCTCCACTCTTCCCCATCACCTAAAGCAATATGCTTGCCAAAGGCAAAGGGAAAAAACTAACTGGCATTTAGCTACTGCATTCCCTGCTACACATTTATATATCCTCTGATTATTATTATTTAACGGCCTTCGACTCGAACTCAAGTCATGGTGGCTTAACCCCTTAATGACTGCAGATACACCTTCTAACGGCAACAGTTAAGGGTACTTATTCCTCAGCGCCGCTTTTTAACGGCGCTGAGAAATAAGGGTATTGCGCCCCAAAAAATTTCCACTGTCTTCTTCCAAGAAGAAAATGGCGGGCGCAGAGGTATGCCAGCCGCCACCCGGCAACAATAGGAGATTTTTCCTATTGGTTCATTATGCTCACTGTGATAGACCCCATCACAGTGATCAAAATAAAAAAAAAATAGTAAATGAAACCTCTAGGTAAAAATAAAAAAAGTTATTTTTCCATTTTTCCATTATGGTTAGGGTTGGGTTTAGAGCTAGGGTAAGAGTTGGGCTAGGGTTGTGGTGTTGGGGTTAGAGTTGTGGTTAGAGTTATGGTTGGGATTAGGGTTAGAGGTGTGTTGGGGTTAGGGTTGGTGTTAGGGCTGTGTTAGGATTGGAGTTAGTTGGGGGGTTCCACTTTTTAAGTACATCACATCAGGAGTCTCCAAACGTGACATGGCACCCGCCATTGATTCCAGCCAATTTTGCGTTCAAAAAGTCAAACAGTGCTCCCTCCCTTCTGAGCCCTTGCATGAGCCCAAACAGTGGCTTTCCCCCACATACAGGGTGTCAGCGTACTCAGGAGAAATTGCACAACAAATTTTGTGGTCCATATTCTCCTGATACCCTTGTGAAAACAAAAAAGTTTGGTTCAAAGTAAATTTTTGGTGAAAAAAGTAAAATGTTCATTTTTTCTTTTCACATTGCTTTAGTTTTCGTGAAGCACCTGAAGGGTTAATAAACTTCTTGAATGCGGTTTTGTGCACCATGAGGGGTGCTGTTTTTAGAATGGTGTCACGTTTGGGTATTTTCTGTTATATTGACCCCCCAAACTCACTTCAAATGTGAGGTAGTCAATAAAAAAATGGTTTCCAAAATATGTTTCCAAACTTGTGCTGATGTAAAGTAGACATGTGAGAAATGTTATTTATTAAATATTTTATACAATATGACTCTCTGATTTAAGGGCACAAAAATTAAAAGTTTGAAAATTGCAAAATGTTCAAAATTTGTGCCAAATTTCCATTTTTTTTAACAAATAAACGCAAGTCATATTGAAGAAATTTTACAGTTAACATGAAGTACAATATGTCACGAAAAAACAATCTCAGAATCAGTGGGACCCATTGAAACTTTCCAGAGCTATAACCTCATAAAGTTACAGTGGTCAGAATTGGAAAAGTTGGCCAGGTCATTAAGTACAAAATTGGCTCTGTCACTAAGGGGTTAATGGAAGATCGATCTTGTGCAAGCCTAGACAGGTCCACCCGAGTCTTAACGCACCATTATCTTCATTGTATCAAGCCATCGGGTTGTTGGTCTTCCTCTCTACCTTGTTCCTTCTATTCTTCAGACCATGATGTCCTTCTCCTGTGATTGCTCTCTTCATATTATGTGTCCAAAGTATCAAAGTCATAGCTCTGATAGTCCCTCCTTATTAGCAGTGCTATACCATGTGATCCAATAGCTGCAAGGCATTATGGGGCAGTCTACATGGTCATGCCTGAAGTCATATGAGCCTACTGTGGTTGTTGAAATATGTAAACCAGAACCCCACCAGTTGACCCCATATTAGAAACTTACTGCCTATGGAATTCACCGGGTGTAGTGGGTATTTTAAACCCATAGGTGCCTCACAGAATTTTATAACATGGAGATGTGGAAATATTACATTTTAGTTGTAAAAATGAAATTTTTGAATTTGCTGCAAATTTGTAAAGTGCACAAGGGTTAATATGTGAAACTGGACCCCATAATTTATTGCAGAGTTTCTCCTAAACACAGTGATGACCCATACAGTGGGGGAAATAAGTATTCGATCCCTTGCTGATTTTGTAAGTTTGCCCACTGACAAAGACATGACCGGTCTATAATTTTAAGGGTAGGCTAATTTTAACATTGAGAGATAGAATATCAAAAATAAAATCCAGAAAATCACATTGTATAAATTATATATACACTTACTGGCCACTTTATTAGGTACACCTGTCCAACTTCTTGTTAACACTTAATTTCTAATCAGCCAATCACATGGCGGCAACTCAGTGCATTTAGGCATGTAGACATGGTCAAGACAATCTCCTGCAGTTCAAACCGAGCATCAGTATGGGGAAGAAAGGTGATTTGAGTGCCTTTGAACGTGGCATGGTTGTTGGTGCCAGAAGGGCTGGTCTGAGTATTTCAGAAACTGCTGATCTACTGGGATTTTCACGCACAACCATCTCTAGGGTTTACAGAGAATGGCCCGAAAAAGAAAAAAAATCCAGTGAGCGGCAGTTCTGTGGGCGGAAATGCCTTGTTGATGCCAGAGGTCAGAGGAGAATGGGCAGACTGGTTCGAGCTGATAGAAAGGCAACAGTGACTCAAATCGCCACCCGTTACAACCAAGGTAGGCCTAAGAGCATCTCTGAACGCACAGTGCGTCGAACTTTGAGGCAGATGGGCTACAGCAGCAGAAGACCACACCGGGTACCACTCCTTTCAGCTAAGAACAGGAAACTGAGGCTACAATTTGCACAAGCTCATCGAAATTGGACAGTAGAAGATTGGAAAAACGTTGCTTGGTCTGATGAGTCTCGATTTCTGCTGCGACATTCGGATGGTAGGGTCAGAATTTGGCGTAAACAACATGAAAGCATGGATCCATCCTGCCTTGTATGGAGCATCTTTGGGATGTGCAGCCGACAAATCTGCGGCAACTGTGTGATGCCATCATGTCAATATGGACCAAAATCTCTGAGGAATGCTTCCAGCACCTTGTTGAATCTATGCCACGAAGAATTGAGGCAGTTCTGAAGGCAAAAGGGGTCCAACCCGTTACTAGCATGGTGTACCTAATAAAGTGGCCGGTGAGTGTATATATATATATATATATATATATATATATATATATACACACACACACACACACACGAGTTCTAACTCCTACAGACCAGCTAGATGCCCCTAATCGACTCGTTACCAGAAGATGGTAAGACGAGCAATGCAGAAAATGACCCCGGGTGATGATGTGGAGGCGTCTTTGGATTCAAGCGGGTGGTGGAGAAGGAGAAGCTACCACCTGAGCAGTGGTCAAAGGTGCTGGCCCCCTATTTGACTGGTGAGCCCCAAAAGGCCTATTATGATCTGGCATTACAAGATGCGCAAGAGTATGCCAAGTTAAGAACTGACATTTTGGCACAAGCGGGAGTGACTTTGTCAGTGAGAGCACAAATGGTTCACCACTGGGCATATTATGGGGATAAACCGCCTCAGTCCCAAATGTTTGACCTACAGCATCTGGTGCAAAAATGGCTACAGCAAGAATCTCCACTCCAGTCTAGATGGTCAAGTGAGTTGTCATGGATAGATTCATGTACTTCCTTCCTAGGCCGGTGCAGACCTAGGTTGCCTAGGGAGGTCCCCAAAATGCAGATGAACTGGTGGGCCTAGTGGAACAGTTCTAGGTGATCGAGAGGTCCCTAAGGAAACCAGGGGGTGGTTCATCCCCATACTGGGGTACCCAGCGGGCATCTGAGCCCCAAAAGAGGGGTAGTAGAGCCACCACTGGGGGAGTCCTAGGGGTCCCATTTCACAGGATTGCCATGGACTTTGTGGGGCCCCTGGTTACGTCTGCCAGAGGGCACCAATATATTCTATTGGTGATGGACTATGCAACACGGTACCCGGAGGCGGTACCCCTTAGAAACTCCTTCACCAGGAGCATAGCCTGAGAGTTAGTCCATATTTTTCTCGGATGGGCCTGCCGAAAGAGATTCTGATGGACCAAGGCTCACCGTTTATGTCCAAAGTGATGAGGGAGTTGTGTAAGGCTCTCCAGGTTATGCAGGTCTGCACATCAGTGTACCAACCGCAGACAGACGGCCTGGTGGAGAGATTCAACAAGACATTGAAGTCCATGCCTAAGAAGGTCGTGTAGAGCAGAGGTGTCAAACTGCATTCCTCGAGGGCCGCCAACAGGTCATGTTTTCAGGATTTCCTTGTATTGCACAGGTGATAATTTAATCACCTGCACAGAATGATTCCAGCACCTTGTGGAATGCTAAGGAAATCCTGAAAACATGACCTGTTGGCGAATGCAGTTTGACACCTCTGGTGTAGAGCGATAGCTGAGACTGGGATTGCCTACTGCCGAATCTGTTGTTCTCTATCAGGGAAGTTCCCTAGTCCTCTACGGGATTCTCACCATTTGAGCTGTTGTATGGACGACACCCCCATGGACTTCTAGATGTGTCAAAGGAGACCTGGGAGGCAGAAGTTACCCCTTACCGGAGTGTTATTGAGTATGTGGCCCAAATGCAGACTGGATCCGAAGGGTGATGCCGATCATGAAGGAGAGCCTCCTTCAAGCCCAAGAAGCCCAAGCGAGGGTCTACAACCAAGCCGCGAGGCTGAGCCAGTTTAGCCCTGGAGACTGAGTGTTGATGTTGATTCCCACCATGGAAAGTAAATTCCTGGACAAGTGGCAAGGACCATACGAGGTGGTTGAGAATCTGAGTAACATCAACTACAAGGTTCACCAACCAGGGAGACGAAAGCTGTACCAAGTGTACCACATCAACCTGCTCAAACCGTGGTGAGACTAGGATCGAGGGTGGCTGCATGCCTTGGAACCAGTCCTGAAGCCAGGGTTGAGGATGTCACAGTGGCAGAGATAATGTCACTGGCCCAGAAACAACAGAGCCGTTAGCTGCTTCAGCAGAATCGGGACTTGTTTACGGAGCTAACAGGTTGTGCGCAGGTTGCAAAGCACAAAATCCTGACTAAACCACATGTGAGGGTGAATCAGAAGCCGTATCAGATTCCTGAAGACCACCGCAAGGTAATCTCCAAGGAGGTGAGGAGAATGTTGAGCCTGGGCGATATCGAGGAGTTAAAGAGCGGTTGGTCCAGCCCTATTGTCCTTGTGCTGAAGCCCAATGGAGAGTAGCGCTTCTGTAACGATTACAGGAAGCTAAATAAGGTGTCTAAGTTTGACGCGTATCCAATGCCCCGGGTTGATGAGCTCATTGAGAGGCTAGGGTTGGCCAGATACATCACCACCCTGGACCTAATGAAGGGGCACTGGCAGATTCTCCTGTCTCCAAGTGCCAAGTAGATGGCCTTCTCTACACCTGATGGATGCTTCCAGTATACCAAAATGCCGTTCAGTCTACATGGAGCCCAAGCTACCTTCCAGAGGGCTATGGACCGGATCCTAGCCCCCCAAAAGTACGCCACCGCTTATTTGGACATCAGCCCTGAGTGGGGAAGTCATCTGCAGAAGGTCCAGGCGGTACTGGATGCACTGAGGAAGGCAGGGTTTACCATAAACTCAAAGAAGTGCACCCTCGGGAAAGAAGAGGAAAAATACTTGGGCTACATTGTCGCAAGGGGCAAAATAAAGCCACAGACAAGGTGGAGGCAATCCAAACATGGCCACAGCCAGTCTCCAAAAAGCAGGTCAGAGCATTCCTGGGCATTGTGGGATATTACTACCGATTTATCCCGAGCTCTGCCATGGTAGCTGCCTCTCTGACGGACCTCCTTAAAGGGACAAAATCGACAATGGTCAAATGGTCTTCTGAAGCTGAGATGGCATTCCAGGAGTTGAAGCTCATCCTGTGCAGACAGCCAGTCTTGGTCACACCAGATTTCACTAAGGTGTTTATGCTCCAGATGGATGCCTCCGGGGTATGGTTAGGAGCTGTGCTGTCCCAGGTAATAGATGGCGACGAACACCCAGTCCTATACCCGAGTAGGAAACTCTCCTCCTGTGAGAAGAACTATGCCATCATTGAAAAAGAGTGCTTGGCCATCAAATGGGCGACTGACAGCCTGAGGTACTACCTGCTAGGCCGTAAGTTCATGCTACTATCGGATCATGAAAGGGGAAGAATGCCCGGGTAACTAGATGGTTTTTAGCACTGCAAATGCCAGGGAAGCTGCATGGGAAAGCAGATGCCCTGCACAGACTTCCCTGCTTAGTAAGTGAAGGTGCCAAAACCCCCGGCTTTGGGCAGGGGGGGAATGTGTGACAGTCTCTGGTAATGTAATAGAGGGGAGATATGTTTCACTATGCCTAATGGCGTCAATGATATAAAATCCAGAGTGTTATTTCCTCCAGCACAGTAAATGTTGAGAGGATTAAGCTAACTTACGTTATGGGCTGGTTTTTAGGGGGACATCCATAGAGCAGGTGGGTGTGTCCCTCCATATCTTCACTTACAGAGCCAGCACCCCTGCGTGCTGACAGGACCTTGGTGATGTCACAGTCATGTGATCAGTCAAGTGGTTGAGGAGTCACATGGTCTGGGCTTAAATAGCTGAAGAAAAGCGCTTTCAATGTTCAGTGTGTGTGCCTGAGGAGCACTCCAGGAAAGTGTTGCTTGGACTTGTGAACCTGAACAGCGCGTGTTCTGCCAGCAGTGAGTGGGAGGAACCCCGTTCACAGAAGGACCGTGTTTATTCTGCCATTTTGCTTGTTTTCTTGTTTTGCCCAGAGGGCTGTATTTTCTTTACTACACCTTGGTTTATGCTGCCTAAAATAATCTAAAGGAAGTTCTTAAGCCACAGTGTACCCGTGTCTACCTCCGTGTGCAGCCGAGTGAACCGCTCTACCACAAAGGGCAAAATGGTTTTCTAAGATGGACCTCAGGGGGCTTATAACCTCATCCACATTAAAGAGGGGGATGAGTGGAAGACTGCATTCAATACACTTGAAGGACACTATGAGAATCTGGTGATGCCTTTTAGGTTGACGAACACGCCCTGGTAGGCAGGTTTGCTGTTATCTACCTGGTTGATATTCTTATTTTATTCACCTGACCTTGAGTCACACCAGGGACATGTCAGGCACACATACTCCGCAACAATAAATTGTATGTCAAACTCGAAAAGTGTATGCTCGGTTGAGATCCCTTCCCTTGGATATGTATTGTCTCTGCCACCGGTTTTTGCATGGATCCAGTGAAAGACCGAGCAGTATTGGATTGGGACTGTCCAGAGGATTTGAAGGCGTTACAAAGATTTTTGGGTTTCGACAACTACTACTATTAAATTCATAAAGAACTTTTCGGTAGTAGATAAAAATCTTACAGATATGACCAAGAAGGGGATGGAACGTCTTACATCACAACAGGCAAGATGGGCATTATTCTTTACCAGGTTTAACTTTTTTGTTACTTTTAGGCTGCGGAACAAAAATGTTAAGGCATATGCCTTGTCCCGTTGCTTTCCTGGGGGGGAAGAAATAAGTTCAAACCTGTTCCTATTCATTAAAAAGTGGTAGGGATGGCATCTATATGGTCCAATCTGGAAATAGAGGTTGTTGACGCTCAGGGGGATGCCCCTACTACCTGTCCACCTGGTAAACTGTTTGTTCCAGTCAATATCAGTCTTCGAGTCCTCAGTGAACATTATGATACGGTGTTGGCTGGACATTCTGGGAATAAGGCCACCGGGGATCTACTTACTTGCCGTTTTTGGCGGCCAGGTGCTCAAAAGGATGTTCGAGAGTATGTGGCCGCCTGCAATATCTGTGCGCATTCTAAGACCTCTCATCCGTTGGGGCTCTCCAACCACTGGAAATTCAAAGCAGACCTTGGACTCATTGGTCGGTCGATTTTATTACAGATCTACCCGTGTCTGTAGGGAACACTGAAATCCTGGTGGTGGTGGACAGATTCAGTAAAATGTCTCATTTTAATGATTTACCAACTTTGCCTAATGCCAAATCCCTAGAGCAAATTTTTATCAGGGAAATTATTTGACTGCATGGCATTCCCACCGATATTGTTTCTGATCGGGGGGTGCAGTTTATTTCCAAATTTTGGAGGGCAATTTGTACCCGTCTGGGGATCCATTTGTCCTTTTCTTCTGCTTTTCACTCGCAGTCTAACGGGCAGACTGAACGGGTTAACCAGAATTTAGAGACATATCTCAGATGTTTTGTGTCTGAGAATCAGGAGGACTGGGTTACCTACTTACCGTTGGCTGAATTTGCAGAAAATAATCAACAGGAATCAACCGGTAAGTCCCCTTTTTCCGGGCATAAGGATTCCATCCTCAGTTTAGTTCTTTCAATGGTAATCGCCCTTCTGGATTACTGAAGGAGGAACGGTTTTCATCTTCCATTTCTACCATATGGCAGGGGGTGACTAATAATTTGTGAAAGATGGGTTCCAAATATAAGAGTATGATCGGAGACGTTTGGTGGGTCCGGACCTGTGTGTTGGTGACTTGGTGTGGCTGTCCTCGAGGAACATTAAGCTGAAGGTTCCTTCTTGGAAACTGTGTCCCAGGTTTATCGGTCCTTATAAGATCTTAGGCATCGTCTATCGCCATAACGTTTTTCATCATTCGCTTCTCAAAAGATATGTGGCATCTGCAGTACCTTCAGCCCTACCACCTTCTCCTGTCATTATCGATGGTAATCTGGATTTCCAGATAGTAAAGCTCTTAGACTCTTGTCTTGTTCGTCGGCTGCTTCAATATTTGGTACATTGGAAGGGGTACGGTCCTGAGGAGAGGATGTGGGTACCAGCTTCTGATGTTCATGCAGCCAGACTGGTTTGGGCCTTCCATGTGGCACACAACTTGATAAACCTGGCCCTGAGGTTCCGGAAGTCCCTCGTAGAAGAGGGGATACCATCACGGGTTACCGCAACGGAGTAGTGCCAGAAGACCGCAGCGTCTGGTTGCTCCTACTCCGCCGCTGAAAAGACACACTTCTCCGGTTTATTAAACTTGCTTAATTCTTCCAGCAGAAAGAGGGGTTAATCGGTCATGTCCCTGTGTTCAGCTGTGCTCGGTAAGCCACTCCTTTTCCCTATAAAATCTGGGCTCTTTTACCTAGTGTACCTATTGTCAGAGTTAGCTCTTGCTGCATGACCAGGATGGGGATGATGGAACCACGTATAGAAGGATGGAGATTAGGGAAGCATGTACACCAGGACGGTGATGAGGGGGACATGTATACCAAGATGGGGGATGAGGGGGCCATGTATAGCTGAATTGGGGACATATATATATACAAGGATGGGGGATAGTAGTACAGAATTGGCAGACATTACCACAGTGTCATCAGCAGATCCCTCCATAACAGTGCATCATGACCACATTTTTTGCTTCAGTTTTTTTCCCTATTTTCCTCCTCTAAAACCTAGGTGCATCTTATGGTTCGATGCATCTTATAGTCCATAAAATATGGTAACAAGGGAGGTCCCTTCCAGTAATAATGTGCCCCTATACTAGGCCCTTTCCTGGGATAATATCTCCCAAAATGACCTCCTTCTTGGTATAATGTCACCTTCCTGATATAATTTTCCACATCCTGGTCCCCTTCCTGGGATAATGTTTTCCATTCTGACATAATGTTTTCCATCCTGGTCCTCTAACTGGTATAACGTGCCTTATCCTGGTATATTGTGCACCATCCTGGTTTAATTTTCCCCATTTTGCTCCCATTCCTGATATAAAGAGCTCTATTCTGGTTCCCTTTCTAGGACAATGTGCACCTTTGCTTGGGTAATTGTCTTTATTCTGGTCCCATTTCTGGGATAATGTGCCCCATTCTGCTATAATGGCCCCATCCTCGTCCCTTTCCTGGTATAATGGCCCTATCCTGGTCCGTTTCCTGATATAAATGCCCCACCCTGGTATAATGCCCCATCCTGGTCCCCCTTCCTGCTATAATGGCCCCATCCTCGTCCATTTCCTTGTATAATTTATTTTATTTTCCTCACTCATGCTATTAATTCTCCAGCGCTTTACAGACATCATCATCACTGTCTCCATTGGGGCGCACAATCAACATTCCCTATCAGTATGTCTTTGGAGTGTGGGAGGAAACCGGAGAACCCAGAGGAAACCCATACAAACACGAGTGTGCCCATACTGGGACCCTTCCTGGGATGTGCCCTGTTCTGTTCTCAAATACATAAAAAAACAAATACTACTCACTTACTCCCACTCCACGATAAGTCCTCTCCTACAGCCGGTGCAAGAGCTATTAGCTGACTTTAGCATCCCTACCATGGCACATGATGTCACTGCCATGTGCCCCCAGCCACTGGCATGTCGACATTAGCTGCCAGCCTCTGATTGACTAGCAGCATATATTACATGACAGGAGCCGGTGGGTCCCCAGCGCTGCAATACATTTCATCCAGCTGAAATAGTAGTTGGTGTCAGTGAGCCCCCTCCACCTCCGGGTCCCAATGCAGCTGCAGGGTGATATATCCGCCCCTGTGTAGGCCATTCTCTGGACTTGCCTTTGATCTCCAAAGTGCCCTGTACTATAGAAACCTGTAGTAGCAACAATGATCAGAGAGTGTATATGAGAGGAGCGGTCAGATAAAAAGAGTGAGGAGATAGAGAGAAGGGAAGAAAAGAGAGAGGGGAGGAGGAAAGAGAAAAAGAGAGGGTGAGAAAGGAGAGGGGAAGAGACTAGAGAGGAGGAAGAAGTGAAGAAAGAGGAGAGAGGGGAAGAGAGAGAGGAGAGAGAGAGGGAGAGGGGTGGGAGAGGGTTAGAGAGAGTGGGGAAGGGACAAGAGAAAAAATAGAAAGGGGAAAGGGAAGAAGAACAAAGATAGGGAGTAGAAGAGATAGATAGAAAAAATGGAAGCAGCACACCAGCATAGTGCAAAAAGCTGTAGTTTTAATAGCCCATCATACAACATTTTGACTCTATGTATGGGCCTTCTTCAAGCACGATGGGCTATTAAAACTACAGCTTTTTGCACTATGATGGTGGGCTGCTTCCATTTTTTATTTATATTACAAGGACTGGTATGTACCTAGGAGGCTTTGCACCCAGTAATTTATACAAGGTGCTGCTCTTTGGTTTCTTTTTTCTAGATAGATAGATATGGGGTAGATAGACAGATAGACAGACAGACAGACAGACAGATAGATAGATATGGGATAGATAGATAATAGATTGATAGATAGATAGTGAAAGAGGAGCAGTGAGAGATAGAGGGAGATGGGTGTGAGAGTTAGATGTTTTTAGCCACGGGGGGGCCAATAACCATGGACCCTCTCCTGGCTATTAATATCTGCCCTCAGTCACTGGCTTTACCGCTCTGGCGGAGAAAATTGCGCGGGAGCCCACGCCAATTTTTTCCGCCATTTAACCCTTTATTTTAGCACCTACAGCGCCCAAATTTTGCACATACACACTACTAACATTAGTAGTGTGGAATATGCAAAAAAAAGGGGGATATGAGATGGTTTACTGTATGTAATCATGTCTCATATCATGTCGGGTTTGTGAAGGAGAAATGAGAAGCCGGCAATTGAATTACCGGCTTTTCACATATATCGCGCTGAATTAAATATGAATACAGAATATATATATGTGTGTGTCCCAATGATATATATATGTGTGTCTCAATGATATATATATATATATACACTGTATATATGTTTTGACGAACATTTGAGCACATAAATCCATTAGATGTCGGTTTTGCAAGCCTGCGCGAAAATATCACAGTATGGATGCCATACGGATTACATACAGAGGATGCCATGCGCAAAATACGGTGCCACACCCTGCCTACGGATGACATACGGATCACTATTTTGGGGACTTTTCTGCGTATTACGGCCGTAAAAAAACGGACCGTATTTACATACACTGAGTGTGACGCCGGCCTGAGAGACACAGAGGAGAGCGCCCCGTCCCTTTGCCCTGTCTGCTGGGTCTCTCCCCATCATGGCCCCCATACACTGGCTCACTGCCCCTATCACGGTGTGTTCGGACGCTGTGACCCCACAGTCTCCCGGAGCTGATAATGGGGCAGCCTGAGACTTTCGGTCTCCACTGTCGGGATGTGGCAGCTGGCACAGTATCGGTCCTGGCTGCCGCCATCCCGGTGCCAGGGAGGCCCAGCCTCTGGTATCAGCCTCACACCTCCGGTGCCTGGGGTGGAGGTGACAACATGGCAGGGGGTGCCCCCAGGACGTCCCCTGCCTGTCCCCAGCGCTCTCACCTCCATATCAATGCCCTGCATTTCACACTCTCACGGCCCCTTTGAGCACAGTAGCAGGAGCTGCTCATATTAGGAAATTGCAGGACTGTGTTACCGGCCGGGAGCAAAGGTCACAGATCGCTGACCTGCCGGAACCATAGTCTGCGGGTAGAATGCCGCCGCCGCCGCCGCCGCCGCCGCCGCTGTCCAGAGCGGAGCAATGCTGCCATCTAGCGGTGACGTGTGGGATGATCATGGGGAGAGCTGCCCGCAGGTGAGCGGATCGTGGAGGCCGCAGCTGGAGGAGGACACAATCTGGTCTTTATCTTTAGGATCATTTCCATGTGAAAAGTTGATCTGTTCTGTGGGTTAACTATTTGTGCAAAATTAATTGAAAATGTCATCTTTTGCACTGTGTGAAATCCATATGTGGAAAATGTTGTGGATCCACAATAAGATCCGTAAAAGAATCCGTGCAGATATTTTTCCTTTCACCCGTGACCGTATTCACATATGTTGTGTCGCGATCCGAATACGGACCGTGATGCACGGAGGGTCCGCACCGGGGGTCTCTGGACTGGAACCTGACAGCTTCATATTGGCCGGTGAGACATTTGCCCCAAGGTCTGGAGACATGGCCGGCCTGCGGATCACACGACACACAGCCGTGCCTGCAGTGCAGAGCTAGATTTGCTACAGAGTTTATTCCTAAATTGATATCCGCAGCATTTCTGCCTTTATAATCTGAGCATAGGTTCGGCATTTCTTCCTACATTTTTTGTTATTGTGGAAATATCCTAATAAAACACAGCTAAACAATGCCGGGTCAGCAGTTCAACCTGTGGATTCAGGGTCCTCATAGAAATGAATGGGTAAAACTCTGCACCAAAATAGAACATTTCCAATGCAGAAATTCACGTTTCGGATTTAAAATTGAGATTGTTGTGGGCGTCGTGAAGCTCGTCCTATCGGTCACACATGGGAGACATTACTGGACAAAGCTTTATCATCACAGCTTTAGTGACTATAGGAGTTCAGAAGAAATTCTGTGTCACATAAAGGAGAAGGTTGGAAATTCTTCCCTGTTCTGGATGCTAAACCCTTACCACCACTAAAGCCGGTCACTACCATGGCTGCCGACCGCTGCAGCGCTGTAGATCAGTCCTTCCCTCCTGATGGCTCTTCCTCAGACTTTGTTCTCTTGCAGATGCCCCTCCCGAACACAAGTCAACAAAGATATCAGCTGAATGATTGCGAACAACAGGCGCTCTATAGATCGAACCCTCACTTATGTTCTTAAAGGGGTTGTAAAGTGACTAGCATTGATCGAGAGCTGAAATACTCAAATCGAGCACATCGGACGCCCGGACGGGCTAGAATCAAGTAACAAGTATAATGGAACCGAATGGCAAACGCAAGTATTATTCCGGAGGACAGAAAAATTCTCTCTCTCTCTGCGTCCGGTTCAGATCATTAAAGTGACCGAGCACTCAAGCACCAGGTGATACTCGGCACTGATCATTACTCGTAGGAGCCCCCCGATGCTCGCCCATCACTAGCAGCGACGCTACTGTATTAGTGATGAGCGAGAGTACTCGTTGCTCGGGTTTTCCAGAGCATGCTCGGGTGGTCTCTAAGTATTTGTAACTGCTCGGTGATTTAGTTTTTGTTGACACAGCTGATAGCCAGCCTGAGTATATGTGGGGGTTGCCTGGTTGCTAAGGAATCCCCACATGTATTCATGCTGTCTATCAGCTGTAAATCATGCAGCTGAGGCAATGAAAACTAAATCTCCGAGCAGTCATAAATACTCGGAGACCACCCGAGCGTGCTATGGAAAACTTGAGCAATGAGCATACTCGCTCATCACTATACTGTATGTGACTGCAGACCTGTGAATCCTCACATCGTGAGCTGCCTACCCCATGGAATCCCTTTGTGGGTCGTATACGCTTTACTGATGTTGGCTGAACCTGCCCATGTCCATGGCTCCAGCCAACTATGTCGGGAGAGACAATGATCCGGCATAGCCAAAGCATAGCTCTCTAAGGGTTTCTGCAGACGACAGTAATAATCAGAAGAGTGCTGTCTGTCGTTCTGCTGTGCTAACTGTGAACACCACAGTAGGTAAACGTGGTCTACCTCTCTCTCCTGTCCTCCTACGTAAACATCTTCTATACCCTCATCATTTACTGTGCCCCTTTCACTCATGTCATATTGTCTTCCAAGGTTCTGTTCATACTTCTCCATCAGGTTTCACACAGGTCAGAATAGCATAGAATGCTGCAGTATTGTTTGTCGACATCAGTGCTGAATAGAGGTCCTAATCGACCATAACGGATCCATCATCCATATATCCATCACCCATATATCTGTAACCCATATATCCATCACCCATATATGTAACCCATATATCCATCATCCATATATCCATCACTCATATATCCAGAACCCATATGTCAATCATCCATATATCCATCACCAATATATCCATAACCCATATATCCATCACCCATATATCTGTAACCCATATATCCATCATCCACATATCCATCACTCATATATCTAGAACCCACATATCAATCATCCATATATCCATCACTCATATATCCATTATCCATATATCCATCATCCATATATCCATAGCCCTTACAGTATAGTCATCATACATATATCCATAACCCATATATCCATCACCCATATATTCATCATCCATATATCCATCAACCATATACCCATCATCCATATATCCATCATCCATATGCCCACCATCCATACATCCACAATCCGTACATTCATCATCCATATATCTATCATCCATATATCCATGCATCCATTATTCATACAGTGATCATCCATATTTCCATCATCCATCAGCTATGTATCCATCATCCATATATTCATCATCCATATATACAGTATATCACCCATTTATCCGTCATCCATATATCCATCATCTATTTATCCATGATCCATATATCCATCATCTGTATATCCATCACCCATATATCCATCATTTATACATCCTGTGTGAACACTGCTGTCCTCCAGTTAACCTGAGGGAACCTGTCACCAGAAAAAACACTATTAACCAGCAGATATGGGGTTAACCTGCCCGGCACCAACACCCCTGCAGCGATCCGGTTTCGGTCCCACGGGTGTTGCCGGCGCTGGTTCAGTCACTGCTCTGAGCGTACAGAGTGACGGGTGTAACCGCGCCCCTGGCCCTGACTGACAGCCGGCCCCAATGCATCGGAACACTGCGCTGGGAGTAAAGTTCATTTTGTCCCTGCAGTGTTCAGATAAGTTTGAGCATCGGGCAGGTTAGTAACGTTAATAACCTGCAGATTAACCCCATATCTGCAGGCTAATAGCTTTTTTTTTCTGGTGACAGGTTCCCTTGAACTTAGGTTGTTGTCTCCCCTAGAAATAATCTATTTAAAATATTTATTTTTTCCTCTGGCCAATAATTTCAATAAAGAGCTGAGCATGTAATGCAGAAACCGGATGGGCTGCCCTGGTTCTTGGTCCTAGAAGGAAAACATTGGGCACAGGAACATTAAAACTGCACATTATAAGGTTTTCTTTATGAGTCAATTATTTTTTCCTTGTATAAGAAGTTTTGCACTTTCTGATATTTTTTTGCTTCAATATCTTATCCTTTCCGCTATCTCTGCTCGCCACCAGTGAATGAGAACATTATTCGCAGATTCTGAAAGCCGAGCCAGTCCTACTAATGTACCAGAATCTTCCATAGCGCTTCACTATGATATGATTAAGCTTCATGTAAAGGGGAAAAAATGAAAATACTTTAAAATAAAATATATACTGCAAACTCTGAGTGATGCTGGTGGCATTGCTATTTGCAGCATTGGGGTCCGGGGTTCAAATCCCACCAAGGACAACATCTGCAAGTATTCTGTATGTTCTCCCCGTGTTTGCTGGGTTCCTCCGGGTTCTCCTGTTTCCTCCCACATTCCAAGGACATACTGATAGGGAATGTAGACTGTGAGCCCCAATGGGGACAGTGATGATGATGTAAAGCGCTGGGGAATTAATGGCGCCATATAAATGAGTTAAATAAATGTGATTAGTTGTGCACGTGGCATCTAGAGACTGCAGGACGGCCACAGACTTGTTGGCCGGTGTGTAAATGTGTGCTCTGCTGAAGGACACAAAGAGCTGAGCACATTTGCTTGTGAATACCTCTAGGTAACCTGCTGATTCAGAGGAAGGAAGGAACACAACATGCACCTACATCATAAATTCATCCTCCAGCCACAGGGCTGAATAAAAAGGAAAGGTTTTCCCACTTTCAAGAGAAAGAAATAGTTCGGATTCTTTTGCAATGGAGCAAGGTGAATAAGCAAGGGATAATTCAATGAATGGGCAGAGAGGAACTTCTTGCTTTCTTTTGATGGACACTTATTAGATCGGCCATCGGCAAAGCTGAAAAATATTCTTTATTTACTCTGCTGAGATCTGAGCAATGTATCTTCTATGGAGTTTGCTGGTGTCTGCTGTCAATCAAGGAGCTGTATATGCATGACCTTTAACCCTGAGCATGTAAACTAGACAACTATTCATAACGAACAGCCCCATTGTGAGACATAGTGAAAGTATAGGTATGAACACTCCTGTTAGACATTTCCATCATGCTATGTTCTATTCCTTCGTCATGATGTTGGGTTTTGGGGTTTTTTTGTGTTTTTTTTTTTCAAACAAGAGAAGATCCTTACATACTGCCGTCTGTAGTTTGACCTATGCCAGAACAGATCCTGTGGATTTCTGTTGGAACGTTCCTATACATTCCGGTGCATTAGTTGTTGCATCAGACCCTCCCTGGAGTCGGTACAGAAAATGTTGCATGCAACTCTGGACTGTTGCCCATTTTGCAGAAATTTTCCATCATTTCGTTTCAGCTCAGGCATAAAACAACTGGCTGGACACAATTTATATAGAGAAAACCTAAAGCTAGCCTAACGTTTGTTCCGACACCTCTATACACATGATCATTTGGTTGGGAGATAGGAAAAAGCTGCTGCCGAATTCTTCTGGCAGAGGTTTATCTCGACTGAAAACAAAAAAAAGCCGACATTGAAATTCCACCTGCCCGATCCTTCTGTCCCCAACATCATCTGTCAGGAGAGAGACCCCACACACATCAGATGGTTGGCCGGTCCAGCCAACTTTTATCTAATGTCTATGAAAACCTTATCTTTATAGACCAGTAGGAAAAACAGTCCCAGGGATCTGCTCATGTTTTTGACACCAGTGTCTACAAAGCAAATATGGAATATGAAAATTGCTTATTCATTCCAGGCAGTTATTATTGTTCCAATGTTTATAAAAATAAGAATAAATATTATTTTTAAAATCTTTGCTATCTTGGGATGTTTTGTTATTTTTTGCATTTTTTAATTTATATATGTTTTAACTTAATATGTCCATTTTTCTCTCTGTAGATATACATAATCTCTGTAGACGTATATCATGTAGATATACAGTATACTGTATGTACCTATAATATACTGTTATAGACCTGAAAATATTACTGATAGTATAGTGGATCGCCCTAAGAACATGGGTAGACTTTTTAAAATACCCTGCACTTTTTTCCCATGTCAATTATTGGCACCAATCTGATTAAAGGGCCCCATCCATTATAAATGTATGAGCAGAATATAAAGGACAACCAAAATGACATAGGACAGAGAGGACCCGTTCATTCATTAAGAATGATGTTTTTTATGCTAGTCTTAATGAAGGCGGTGCTGGAGTATGACACACCTCCTTCAGTAAAAGATATATGCCACTAAATGAATTAGGCGCAACTGGCAATTGGCATGCACCTCCGCTAAAAATGCTTCCACAGATTTCATCCACCAAAGTTGTGCAAATTTTGCTGAATTTGTTGGGCAGGCTTTGCCATGCACCGTTTCGCCAAGGTTCGGCCCACTTTGGCGCAGCTGACCAGGGCTAACAGGTATGGGGATGCAACAGAGTAGAGAATGAGGACACAGTAGTAACTTAAGCAACAGATATTTATTTGCTTAACACAGATACAGTCTTAACCGAAACTGCTTGGAACCTGAAAATTGTTCCGAAAAATGAAGTATTTCTCCCAGAAAATCATTGCATTTACACATGTTTTGTTATAGACATGTTAATGTCCTTTTTGTGTATTGGAACAACACCAAAAAATAAAAGAAAAAAAGCAAAATTTACATAATTTCACACAAAGGCCCCAAAATGGGCCAGACAAAATTGCTAACATCCTCAACTCAATATTTGGTTGCACACCCCTTGGAATTAATAACTGCGATCAATCACTTCCCATAACCATCAACAAGCCTCTTACACTTCTTAACTCAGTTTTGGACCACTCTTCTTTTGCAAACTACCCCAGCTCTGTCATATGTGAAGGTGTCTTCTCCCAACAGCAATTTTAAAATGTCTCCACAGTTATTCAATGGGATTTAGATCCGGACTCATTGTTGGCCAACTCTTCAGTGCTTTATTTCCATTCATTTCTGAGTGCTTCTTGAAGTATGTTTGAGGTCATTATCCTGCTGGAAGACCCATGACCTACGAGGCAAACCCAGCTTTTTGACACTGGACACTACATTGTGAGCAAAAATCCATTGGTAATCTTCAGATTCCAAGATGCCTTGCACACAGTCAATGCACAAAGTGCCAGAGGCAGCAAAACAGCCACAAAACATATTTGAATCTTCACCATATTTGACTGTAATTACTATATTCGTTTCTTTGTAGGCCTCATTCTTTTCCGGTAAACATTGGAATGATGTGCTTTACCAAAAAGCTCTATCTTGTTCTCATCTGTCCAAGAGACACTTACCCAGAAGGATTTTTGCTTACTTCTTCAGTTCCTCACTCGGGTTTGGTTACTCGGTCCGTCACTTAAATAAAATGTAATTTTTAATTCATAAGTAATTAACATAACTGGATAAAAAAAGAGAGACACAAAACTATAACACCACATACATAAAGTGCTTGTGCATGCCAGTGCTCAATTAAAAAATGGTTTGGTCTCACCAGTAGAGGTTCTCTGTAGCAGGTTCACATTAGACAGGAGCAAGATGTATGGTCCATGTGTAGGGGGGAAGGTTCCTCTCATTCCCTGCTGTGTCCCTGCATTGCTCCTATCCTCACAAGGACAGTCCCCAAGTGTATGCTGCTATGGGTTACTGTTATGATCTGGTGGCCTAGGAGCAGCATGAGACGTACTCTGGAGATGGTGGTACCTGTACTGACCGCAGACCCTGAACTTAACACCACAACTAGAAGTAGCCGTGGAATGTACCTAACACTCCCTAGACATCTCGACACAGCCGGAGGACTAATTATTCCTAAAGATAGAAAAGGGAAAACTATCTTGCCTCAGAGAAAATCCCCAAAGGATAGACAGCCCCCCAGAAATATTGACTGTGAGAGGAGAGGGAAATAACATACGCAGACTGAAAACAGGATTTAGCAAAGGAGGCCACTCTAGCTAAATAGAAAGGACAGGACAGAGTACTATGCGGTCAGTATTAAAACACTAGAAAATATCCACCACAGAAAATACAAAAATCTCCACATCTAACTAAAGACATGGCGGGTATATCTGCATCTCCAGAGATACCAGCTTGGCTGAGCAAATCCTTATACAGACCAAGCTGGACAAGACAAAACATGGAAAAGTACTGAACGATCAGGCCCACAGCATGTGGACTGCAAAAAACAAAGCCAGAACTTATCTTTGATGAAATGAACAGCAAAGCAAGAGAGACCAGGCAGGGATGTGAATCCTCCAGGAACAATGGACAACTGGCACTGACTAAAGGGTCAAGCAAGACTAAATAGCCCAGTCAGAATTGCAATAAGTGGACACACCTGATGAATGCTGCGATCCAAAGACAGCAGCGCTACCACTTATAACCATCGGAGGGTGCCCAAGAGCAGAATTCACAACAGGTTACCCACCATCAATGTACACGGTATATCTCCCTACTCGTTTTTTCCCCAATGGAAGGGATTCATCATATATAATAGGCCCCTGCAGTGGCAGGAGACCCCTTCTTTAGGTGTGACCACTTGTATCAGAACCCCTGTACAACCCGCATCTGGTTATTTGGGTATTCACTCAGATCTAGTTACTGGGTCCTTCACTTGCATCTGGTTGCTCGATATTTAACTCGAATCTGGTCCTTCACTCGAATCTGGTTACTCATAATGGTGGTTATAAGGCAACACTGCTGCACTGCACGTCCATCCTGCTACAGGTCCAGGTACGACTCCTCCACTTCTCAGTCCTCCTGGGCCTTTTATAATTATTAACTGCGCCACAGCTGTCACCTTACCACGCGTCTCCTCCAATCACTTCCCCAATGGGAACATGCACTTCACTGTTGAGTTCCTGCCAAAATAATTCTTTCTGCTTTCCCTTTCTCTATCATCTTTGACCAGAAGATAGCAGTATTCACTTGCAGACATTCAGTTATGCATTAACTGTGTGCGTCTTCTCACTTGTCTATCTTCTTACACTAACATAAAAATGCAAAAACCCTTTAAATTTGTGCACTAAATACTAAATACACTCCAAAGACATACTGATAGAGAATCTAGATTGTGAGACCCAATAGAGACAATGATGATGTCTGTACAGCGCTATGGAATATGATGGTGCTATATAAGTAAGAAAAATAAATAGATAATACCATATAACAATATAACAATTTTTACTTAAACCTGTTATTCGTAAATTATCATTAGAAATGAAATGTCAAGTTATAGTGGCCCATAATGTGGCATCATTAGAGCTTTTTCACATAAAAGTGTGACCAATGCAATGCGGTAACAACACATTACAGCTCCCACGTGTTCTATGATGATATTTTCAGGCAGCCAGCACTTTATTTTTGCTGAGGTGGCTGACATGTAATCCGTTGCTGTGGAACAATGCTGACTTTTGAACCTCTAACCACTATGCAAACAGGACGCGCTCTACATCGCCATCAAACACTTTATTGACAGTCGTTAGTTACACAGCAACATGGAGCAACAAAAGGCAATGTCTCAGGAAAGGGATCAATGATCGGCCTGATATAGGCCGCAGCTGCGAGGAGGGGCCTGAGGATGACACACTCCTGACTCGCTCGTCCGCCTCACACTAGTAGTAAGCTGGACAGTGTGATGTCAGTCGGATTAGCTGTTACTAGTGTTGAGTAACACTCTTCATTTGTCTGTGATGTTACTCTGAGCAACAATTGAAAGGAAAGATTCCATTACAATTTTTTTTCGCCTCTTGTGCATACGACCGTATTTTCAGTCCAAGTGCTATCTGTTAGGGCTCACTCACACTTGCATATACAGTGCCTTGGGAAAGTATTCGGCTCCCTGGAACTTTTCAACCTTTTCCCACATATCATGCTTCAAACACAAAGATACCAAATGTAAATTTTTGCTGAAGAATCAACAACAAGTGGAACACAATTGTGAAGTTGAACGAAATTTATTGGTCATTTTAAATTTTTGTGGAAAATTAAAAACTGAAAAGTGGGGCGTGCAATATTATTCAGCCCCTTTAACTTAATACTTTGTTGCGCCACCTTTTGCTGCGATTACAGCTGCAAGTCGCTTGGGCTATGTCTCTATCAGTTTTGTACATCGAGAGACTGAAATTCTTGCCCACTCTTCCTTGGCAAACAGCTCGAGCTCAGTGAGGTTTAATGGAGATCGTTTGTGAACAGCAGTTTTCAGCTCTTTCCACAGATTCTCGCTTGGATTGAGGTCTGGACTCTGACTTGGCCATTCTAACACCTGGATACGTTTATTTGTGAACCATTCCATTATAGATTTTGCTTTATGTTTGGGTCATTGTCTCGTTGGAAGACAAATCTCTGTCCCAGTCTCAGGTCTTTTGCAGACTCCAACAGGTTTTCTTCAAGAATGGTCCTGTATTTGACTCCATCCATCTTCCCATCAATTTTAACCATCTTCCCTGTCCCTGCTGAAGAAAAGCAGGCCCAAATCATGATGCTGCCACCACCATGTTTGACAGTGGGGATGGTGTGTTCAGGATGATGAGCTGTGTTGCCTTTACGCCAAACATATTGTTTGGCATTGTTGCCAACAAGTTCGATTTTGGTTTCATCTGACCAGAGCTCCTTCTTCCACATGTTTGGTGTGTCCCAGGTGGCTTGTTGCAAACTTTAAACAACACTTTTTATGGATATCTTTGAGAAATGGCTTTCTTCTTGCCACTCTTCCATAAAGGCCAGATTTGTGCAGTGTCCAACTGATTGTTGTCCTATGGACAGACTGTCTCACCTCAGCTGTAGATCTCTGTAGTTCATCCAGAGTGATCATGGGCCTCTTGGTTGCATCTCTGATCAGTCTTCTCCTTGTTTGAGATGACAGTTTAGAAGGATGGCCGGGTCTTGGTAGATTTGCAGTGTTATGATACTCCTTCCATTTCAATATGATTGCTTGCACAGTGCTCCTTGGGAGGTTTAAAGTTTTGGAAATCATTTTGTATCCAAAAGTTTAAAGGGACTGGAGCGCCCTGTCAGGGCAGTGGGGTACTCGGTACCGGGTCCGGTCAGCTCAAAGGGGGAATGTCACGGTGGCTGACCTGGTCCGTGGCCCTGGGACGTCCGTATAAAAGGGAAAGGTCTTTAAAGGGATAAAGTTTATGTTCGTGACGCCACCTGTGGTATTCGGTCAGGGTGACCGACGCTGCTTTAAGGGATCCTCTGGGATGATGTTATGGCAGCTAGATGGTATATCTTCCCACAGGTGAAGTGTATCCCCAGGGCATCCCGGTGTATAGATGGTGAATGGTGAGTGGCGCAGAGAAGAACAAGGACACCGGGTTGCAGTCTCTTTACCTTTACTGAAGACTTCAGCATCCACAGTCCAGAGCACCAGACCACATGGCAGGCAGAGTCCGGCCGGTTTGGAGGCAAGTCCAGAGTCCCCTTGTCCAGGTGGAGAATAAAAGCCTTTCTTCTAGTGCCGTGGAGGTATAGTCCCTTACTGCTAAGCTTCTCATAAGGTCCTCACAGATGTTATCTCTCTCTGTCCCCCAGATTGGATAGGACATACCCGTATGACTGGTGACTTGAGGCAGTTTATAGGGACTCTAGCACGCCCCAGCCTCTAAGGTTGTTACTGTGCCTCCTGGGTGTTAGGTTGGACAGGTAAAGTAGAGTTCAGCTGTCCTGCCGGTCTCTGATGTAAGTCATAGAGGCCCTTACAACCTGGGTGTTCCGGCTACCGGTCTCTGCGCCTCAGAAGGAGGCAGCCTGCTTGGGGCTGGTCCCCTTCTGATATCCTCGCCTGTGCTTCTTCTCATGCATGCTCGCTGCAAACAATTTGGCCTTCAAAATGTCTCTTTGTGGGAGCTGCAGCTCTGAGGGCATGCACAGCTCTGTGAACCCTCTCCTCTGTCCTCTGACAGGAATTCGCTCCTGCCAGGAACAGCTTCCCTGAAGGACTGACTGACTTTCCCTACAGACTACCAGTTATATATATGGGGAGTCACCTAGTAAATAGGATCAGAAGCTCCCCCCGGTGGCCTGGAGTGTGAAGTGTTGTATGTTTGTGGTACCTGGATGCAGTTATCCTTCCTTGCCTCCAAACGTACCATCACTCTCCCCGGGAGGAAAGCAATACCACTGTGACGACCAGGACCCTGGGGCGCCACAGGACGGCCGGGTCTTGGTAGATTTGCAGTGGTAGGATACTCCTTCCATTTCAATATGATCGCTTGCACAGTGCTCCTTGGTAAGTGTTTAAAGTTTTGGAAATCATTTTTTATCTAAATCCGGCTTTAAACTTCTCCACAACAGTATCATGGACCTGCCTGTTGTGTTCCTTGGTCTTCATGATGCTCTCTGTGCTTCAAACAGATCCCTGAGACTATCACAGAGCAGGTGCATTTATATGGAGACTTGATTACACACAGGTGGATTATATTTATCATCATTAGGCATTTAGGACAACATTGGATCATTCAGAGATCCACAATAAACTTCTGGAGTGAGTTTGCTGCACTGAAAGTAAAGGAGCCAAATAATATTGCACGCCCCACTTTTCAGTTTTTGAATTTCCACAAAAATTTAAAATAACCAATAAATTTCGTTCAACTTCACAATTGTGTTCCACTTGTTGTTGATTCTACACCAAAAATTTACATTTGGTATCTTTATGTTTGAAGCATGATATGTGGGAAAAGGTTGAAAAGTTTCAGGGGGCCGAATAATTTCACAAGGCACTGTAAATCATACTAGTGCACTGTGATAAAAAAAAATCGGATTGCACTTGGGCCACTGTTATTCAATGAGGTGGTGCAGATCTGTGTATTATTTCTCAGATATATTTGGTATGAGAAAAAAATTGCAGCATGCTGAGATTTCACTCTGAAATCGGTAGAGCGCGATAAAAAAATATTGCATGCCTCACTATCAGTACAACATCCGATTTTTATGGATATATTACAATTCTGTAACATAGGAAACTGTAAGGGTATGTGCAGACGACCAGTATACGCTGCGGGCTGGACGCTGCGTACTTGTGCAGCATCCAACCTGCAGCATCCGGATGTTACTGCAGCGCCCCAGGGTCCTGGTCGTTGCAGTAATATCATTCTCCTCTAGGGGAGGGTGGTGTTACGTTTGGAGGCAAAGAAGGACAACTGCATCCTGGTATCATAAACATGCAACATATTTCACACTCCAGGCCACCAGGGGGAGCTCTGCTCCTATTTATTAGGTCACTCCCCACACTTAGGTAAAACTGGTGACCTGTAGGGAAAGTTAGTTAGTTGCTGGCTGAGCTTTGCTCAGGTAGTTGATCCCTGGCAGGGGTGGGATCCTGTCAGAGATCGAGACAGAAGGACACGGAGCTGTGCATGCACTGAGAGCTGCAGCTCCCAGAAAGAGACAATGAAGGAGAATTGTATTGCAGAGAGGGTGAAAGAAGTCGTAGCAAAGAAGAGGATACCAGGAGGGGATCAGCCCTACACAGGCTGCCTCCTTCTGAGGCGCAGGATCCCGGTAGCCGGAACACTGAGGGAGCAACGATCCTTTATGCCTTGCTCCAGAAACCGGCAGGAAAGCTAATTTCACGTTACCTGCCCACCCTATACCAAGGAGGCAAGGTGGCACCCTTTAGAGGCTGGGGCATGATAGAGTCCCTGTAAATCCCTCAAGCCACCGGTCATACGGGTTTGTCCTATCCTATCCGGGGGACAGAGAGAGATAACATCTACAAGATCTGTGAGGACCTTACGAGAAGCTTAGCAGTAAGGGACTACAACGCTGCAGCGCTAGAGGAAGGCTACTGATTTCCACCTGGACAAGGGGACTCTGGACTTGCCTCCAAACCGGCCGGACTCTGTCTGCCCTGTGATCTGGTGCTCTGGACTGTGGATGCTGAAGTCTTCAGTAAAGGTAAAGAGACTGCAACCTTGTGTCCTCGTTCTTCACTGCGCCTCTCACCATCTACACACTGGGAAGCCCTGGGGATACACTTCACCTGTGGGAAGGTACACCATCTAGCTGCCATAACATCACCCCAGCGGACCCCTTAAAGCAGCATCGGTCACCCTGACCGAATACCACAGGTGGCGTCACGACGTCCCAGGGCCACGGACCGGGTCAGCCACCGTGACATCCCACTGTGAACCGAAGGACCCCGTACCAAGTACCCCACGGCCCCATGGGGGCGCTCCATTACAGCATAGTGGAAGGGATTTCAAGAAATCCCATGTCCACTATGTGTCCACAGACACCAGGGGATCACCCGCGGACATGGACATGTGACGCGTCTCTCCAGGCCGCAGCATGTCTATTTATCATGTGGAGATGCGAGTGTCTGCAAGATTAATCTCACCCATAGAATGTATTGGACGTGGTGAATCCGCACAGTTCAGCAATAACATGCGGAATCACCTGTGTTCAGGGCCGGACTGGGACTAAAATTCAGCCCTGGCATTTGAAGTCACACAGGCCCACTTGTCGCCTGGTGACTGTATAATATCTTTGTACAATTGTAGGTTACAAGAAGTGAGGGGAGTGTAACACGACTATATAACATATAATTACAGCTGTATCCAGCATTACAGCTCAGCCCCCATAGAATGTAATGCAGCACAGCCCCCATAGAATGTAATGCAGCACAGCCCCCATAGAATGTAATGCAGCCAGTCCCCATAGAATGTAATACAGCACAGCCCCATAGAATGTAATGCAGCACTGCCCCATAGAATGTAATGCAGCACAGCCCCCATAGAATGTAATGCAGCACTGCCCCATAGAATGTAATACAGCACAGCCCCCATAGAATGTAATGCAGCACTGCCCCATAGAATGTAATGCAGCACTGCCACATAGAATGTAATGCAGCCAGTCCCCATAGAATGTAATACAGCACAGCCCCATAGAATGTAATGCAGCACTGCCCCATAGAATGTAATGCAGCACAGCCCCCATAGAATGTAATTCAGCCCAGCCCCATAGAATGTAATACAGCACAGCCCCATAGAATGTAATGCAGCACTGCCCCATAGAATGTAATACAGCACAGCCCCCATAGAATGTAATGCAGCACTGCCCCATAGAATGTAATGCAGCCCAGCCCCATAGAATCATGTAATGCAGCACTGCCCCATAGAATGTAATGCAGCCCAGCCCCATAGAATCATGTAATGCAGCCCAACCCCATAGAATCATGTAATGCAGCACTGCCCCATAGAATCATGTAATGCAGCCCAGCCCCATAGAATCATGTAATGCAGCACTGCCCCATAGAATCATGTAATGCAGCCCAGCCCCATAGAATCATGTAATGCAGCACTGCCCCATAGAATCATGTAATGCAGCCCAGCCCCATAGAATCATGTAATGCAGCACTGCCCCATAGAATGTAATGCAGCCCAGCCCCATAGAATCATGTAATGCAGCACTGCCCCATAGAATGTAATGCAGCCCAGCCCCATAGAATCATGTAATGCAGCACTGCCCCATAGAATTTAATGCAGCCCAGCCCCATAGAATTATGTAATGCAGCACTGCCCCATAGAATTTCATGCAGCCCAGCCCCATAGAATCATGTAATGCAGCACTGCCCCATAGAATTTAATGCAGCCCAGCCCCATAGAATCATGTAATGCAGCACTGCCCCATAGAATCATGTAATGCAGCACTGCCCCATAGAATGTAATGCAGCCCAGCCCCATAGAATCATGTAATGCAGTACTGCCGCATAGAATTTAATGCAGCCCAGACCCATAGAATCATGTAATGCAGCACTGCCCCATAGAATGTAATGCAGCCCAGCCCCATAGAATCATGTAATGCAGCACTGCCCCATAGAATTTAATGCAGCCCAGCCCCATAGAATCATGTAATGCAGCACTGCCCCATAGAATTTAATGCAGCCCAGCCCCATAGAATCATGTAATGCAGCACTGCCCCATAGAATTTAATGCAGCCCAGCCCCATAGAATCATGTAATGCAGCCCAGCCCCATAGAATCATGTAATGCAGCACTGCCCCATAGAATGTAATGCAGCCCAGCCCCATAGAGTCATGTAATGCAGCACTGCCCCATAGAATCATGTAATGCAGCCCAGCCCCATAGAATCATGTAATGCAGCACTGCCCCATAGAATCATGTAATGCAGCACTGCCCCATAGAATCATGTAATGCAGCCAGCCCCCCCCCCCCTACAATCCAGTTATCACTCATCAATATGTAATAATAAAAAAACAAACAGTCTACTCACCTCTCTCCTCGTGCCCCACGCTGCTGCTCCTGGCTCCGGTCTCAGCTGCTGCAGTCTGCCCGCCCGGTCACACAGCAGGTGCACGATGATATGACGTCATGGCGCACCCGCAGTGTCAGCGGCAGGCAGAGCGGGGAATGATGGGAGAGGGGGCGTCAGCAGGCGCTCTCTCCTCCATCATTGCATTCAACTGTACCGGTGTCTATGACGCCGGTATAGTTGAATGCGGGGCCGGGAGTGTGCCGACAGCGTGGGGAGTGTGCCGACAGCGGCACACTCGAGCGGCCCACTACTGCCACCGGCCCTTCTGGCATTTGCCAGAACTGCCCGATGGCCAGTCCGGCCCTGCCTGTGTTCATTAGACGGCAGCACTTTGGACGCAGTGGACATGTGCTGCTATTTCCAGATCGTCGGCTCATACCCTTAAGGCTATGTGCACACATTGTGGATTTGCCTTAGGAATTTCTGCTGCGGATTCTTCCCTCTCTTTCCAGAAAACGCAGGTGCGGTTTTGTTGTGTTTTTGCTGCGGTTTTCGATGCGTTTTTTCCATGTGGATTTGTATGTGTTTTTGAAAGCTAAATAAAGATCTATTATTGACAAAAAAAAAGATTTGTGATGTCATTTCTTGTCCAACCTCCTCTTTTACATTTGTCCTACCCACACTCCATTACACACAGATAGACAGACAGATAGACAGATAGAAGGAATGAGATAGATAGATAGATAGATAGATAGATAGATAGATAGATAGAATGAGGCCGGCGTCACACTAGAGAGTTTTACGGACGTATGAGAGGCGCAAAAACAAAGCATTGCACACGGACCAATGATTCTCTATGGGGCAGCTCCTATCTGCCGTATATTTCGCAGCCGCATTTTATGGGCGTAGAAAATCGCAGCATGCTGTGTTTGTCAGCGTATTGCACAAAAATTCCGCCAATGAAAGTCTTGCCAACCTTGCCAACGGATTGCATACAGAACACTGTTTTGGGAACATTTCTGCGTATTGCACCTGTAAAAAGCAGACCGTATTTTCCTACGCCAAGTGTGACGCCGGCCTGAGATAGATAGATGGAATGAGATGGATAGATGTAGATAGATATATGGATAGTTTGGCTTCTTTCACACTTGCGTAGTGTGACGTACATCGCAATCTGTCGTTTTGGGAAAAAAACGGATCCTGCAAATGTCCCCGCAGGATGCGTTTTTTCGAATAGACTTGTATTGCCAACGGATCGCGACGTGTGGCCATACGTTGTGTCCGTCGTGCACTGGATGTGTCATGTTTTGGCGGACCGTCGGCACGAAAAAGCGCTCAAGGGAACGTTTTTTCGAATGTCGCTTCCGCCATTTTCTACCGCGCATGCGCGGCCGGAACTCCGGCCCCTCCTCCCCGGACTTTAGAATGGGCAGCGGATGCATTGAAAAACTGCATCCGCTGCCACGTCGTGCATAATTTTCACAACGTGCGTCGGTACGTCACGCCGACGCTTAGCGACGGACCCATACCGACGCAAGTGTAAAAGAAGCCTTAGACTACTTTCACACATAAGTTTGTTTCCATCAGGCAGGATCCAGCGAATTTTTTAAAAAACGGATCCGTTGCAAATAGTGAAAAACTTATGCAACTGATCCGGTTTTTTTTCAAAAAAAGAGAGAGCAAACGGAAAATGTGCATGATTTGAATGGAAACATGCATGAAATAACGAATTCAGAGGCCGGATTCATGATTTAACATCTCAGTTTCATACGTTTTTCGCCGGATCCGTCGTTGTGCGTTTTTTCACTGGACAGAAAAAACGTTCCTCTGTATGTGTTTTCCGTCCAGCGGAAACAGCTTTTTTGACGGATCCGGCAAAAAACGGATGAAACCTGTGGCCATCAGGCGCAATCCGGCGCTAATACAACTCTATGAGAAAAAACAGATCCAACATTAAAAAAACGGATCTTTTTTTCAAAACTCGCCGGATTGTGCCTGACGGCAAAAACCTGATGTGTGAAATTAGCCAGATAGATCTATGGATAGAAACATCTATGTATCTGTAGATATATCTATAGATAGATATATCCATAGATAGGCCGATGTTGAATAATGAACATAAAGAAAAAAATGGAAAAAAACCCGGCGTGGGCTCCCATGCAATTTTCTGCACCAAAGGGTGAAAGCCAATGGCCGGGGGCCAATATTTGTAGCCTGGGAAGGGGTTAATACCCATGGCCCCTTTCCAGGCTATGAATATTAGCCTGCAGCTGTCTGCGTAGCCTTTACTGGCTATTAAAATAGGGGGACCCCCCCCAAAAAATGACGTGGGGTCCCCCTATATTTTATAGCCAGAAAGGCTACGCAGACAGCTGCGGGCTGATATTCATAGCCTAGAGAGGGGCCATGGATATTGCCCCCCCCCCCGGCTACAAATACCAGTCCGCAGCCGCCCCAGAAATGGCGCATCTGTAAGATGCGCCAATTCCGGCACTTAGCCCCTCTCTTCCCACTCCCGTGTAGCGGTGGGATATGGGGTAATAAGGGGTTAATGTCACCTTGCTATTGTAAGGTGACATTAAGCCAGGTTAATAATAGAGAGGCGTCAATAAGACACCTATCCATTATTAATCCTACAATAGAGAAAGAGTTAAAAAAAGACACAGCCAGAAAAAAGTATTTTTTTATTCTTAATTTCACCATACTTACCATAATTCAGCGCCTGCAAAAAACATAAAATAATAAACCGTATACTCCCTGTTCGACGCAGTCCAATTAATAACGAGTGTCCTACGACGATCTCCCCTATAGAACAGTGACATCGGGTGATGTCACTGCTCTATAAGACCTTCAGTGACACACTGACAGGAGACAATGGCTCCTGCAGTGCATCACTGAGAGGTTACCTTAGTTCACTGGCCTCACTGTATGGCAAAAGCTGCGTGGGAACTTTCTTACACAGCAATGCCAAAAGTGAGACTAGGGACTATTTTTTTACAGTGGTGGAGGAATACAGTGCGGAAGGATACCTTCCTCCTGTCATTGTATTCCTGGAGCCCCTAGAGAGCAGTCGCATCAGCTGATGCTGCTGCTCTCCACGGGAGATCGTCGTTGGACACTTGTGGATTTCTGAGGATCAGGGAGTATATTGTTTGTTATTTTAATATTTTTTACAGGTGACACTGGCATCGGGGAACAAAGTGACAAGTGATGGTGAGTATGTAATCTGTTATATGTACTGTATGTCTGTATGTATGTATTGTATGTAATGTATGAATGTATTGTATGTAGTATGTATGTAACATGTATGTAGTATGTATGTATGTAGTATGTATGTAGTATGTATGTAGTATGTTGTATGTATGTAGTATGTATGTAGTATGTATGTTTTATGTATGTAGTATGTTGTATGTAGTATGTTGTATGCATGTAGTATGCATGTAGTATGTATGTAGTATGTATGTAGTATGTTGTATGTATGTAGTATGTATGTAGTATGTATGTAGTATGTTGTATGTAGTATGTATGTATGTAGTATGTTGTATGTATGTAGTATGTTGTATGTATGTAGTATGTATGTAGTTAGCATGTTGTATGTATGTAGTATGTTGTATGTATGCATGTAATATGTATGTTGTATGTATGTAGTATGTATGTAGTATGTATATATGTAGTATGTATGTTGTATGTATGTAGTATGTTGTATGTATGTAGTATGTATGTTGTATGTATGTATGTAGTATGTTGTATGTATATAGTATGTATGTTGTATGTATGTATGTATGTAGTATGTTGTATGTATGTGGTATGTTGTATGTATGTAGCATGTATGTTGTATGTATGTAGTATGTATGTAGTATGTTGTATGTATGTAGCATGTTGTATGTATGTAGTATGTTGTATGTATGTAGTATGTTGTATGTATGTATGTTGTATGTATGTAGTATGTTGTATGTATGTAGTATGTATGTATGTAGTATGTTGTATGTATGTAGTACGCATGTTGTATGTATGTAGTATGTATGTAGTATGTTGCATGTATGTAGTATGTTGTATGTATGTAGTATGTTTGTGTTTTTTTTGTTTGTTTTTTTACATTCAACACATTAGCCGGATGCTGGGACTACTACTGTCCCATCATTGGCTAATGTGTTAATCACTGTTACTGTAGCAGGCATCGCCCAATGGGACTTGTAGTCCCATTGGACGATGCTTGCATGCGCACACACCCCCAAGGACCCTCGACAGCCCGCCACAGACCCCCAACAGCCCACCGCAGACCCCCCACAGCCTGGCATAGACCCCCCACAGCCCGGCACAGATCCCCACAGCCCGGCACAGAACCCCACAGCCCAGCTTTTTGGTCAGCTTTTGAAGAAAGAGAGCTCTCAAAACAAAGATCAGGTTCCGCTACCCAGAAAGTACTCGTAAAATATTGTCCTCTCTGTACCATCAGACTGATTTGTCAGCTGTATGGTAAGAATGTAGTTTCTCTCCAGATGAATGCCTTATAGCATAGGGAATGGGGTCCACCATGACCAAGCTTCCTCACCATTAGGGGTTCCTACCTAAATCTATGAAGTTATAGCTGGCATGTCTTAAGGATAAACTGTCCTACCAAACAGAGACAGCTGGGAGGTATGCAGAGAACATAGCACAGTTTTATGACACTAAACATTCTTATCTTCCATAAAGTATTGTGACACTTCTGAAAAAAATGTATGAACTTTGCAAATGGCTTACTATATATGATCCCCACCTTCACAGGTACACGTGAACAGGCCGTGCTTCTTTTATATCTTATGGGTCAGTGTTTATAAATAAAGAAAAAAGTGTTTTCTCGCATCCATGCCAATTGTATATTACGTTCTGCGGTCATAAAGTATAATCAAGGTGATCTGGACTAGTTGGGTATAGGAGTTGTATTGATAGATTATAGTCTGTTTACATGGATGTGACAACATCGACAGATTACCAATCAGCCCTCCATTTATTTCCTTTAAAGGAACTGTTAATCCGGTCTCTTAAAAGGAACAAGACAAAAGTAAACAAACAAAAAAATAAATGTAAAAACAAAATATCAGCCAGCTATTCCTACTTATTTATCTTCTCCTTCAATGCCATTTTGTCTCTTAAGGTACCGTCACACTAAACGACTTTATAACGATATCGCTAGCGATCCGTGACGTTGCAGCGTCCTCGCTAGCGATATCGTTTAGTTTGACACGCAGCAGCGATCAGGATCCTGCTGTGATGTCGCTGGTCGCTGAATAAAGTCCAGAACTTTATTTGGTCGTTTGATCGCTGTGTATCGTTGTGTTTGACACCAAATGCAACGATACCAGCGATATTTTACACTGGTAACCAGGGTAAACATCGGGTAACTAAGCGCGGGGCCGCGCTTAGTAACCCGATGTTTACCCTGGTTACCAGCGTAAAATGTAAAAAAAACAAACAGCACATACTCACATTGCGTCCCCCTGCAGTCTGCTTCCTCCTCTGACTCAGCGCCGCAAAGTGAAAGTGAAAGCAGCACAGCGGTGACGTCACCGCTCTGCTCTCACTGTACGGCGCTCAGTCAGTCAGGAAGTGGACGCAGGGGGACGTGAATGTAAGTATGTGCTGTTTGTTTTTTTTACATTTTACGCTGGTAACCAGGGTAAACATCGGGTTACTAAGCGCGGCCCTGCGCTTAGTTACCCGATGTTTACCCTGGTTACCAGGGGACCTCGGCATCGTTGATCGCTGGAGAGCGGTCTGTGTGACAGCTCTCCAGCGATCAAACAGCGACGCTGCAGCGATCGGCATCGTTGTCGTTATCGCTGCAGCGTCGCTTAATGTGACGGTACCTTAAGGCTATGTTCACATATTGCATTTTTTTACGCAGGCAAAACCTGCTCTCTTGGCAGTAAAGAAGTGGCTTACAGGTTTTGCTTCGTATTTGCTTCGTATTTGCAACGTTGTTGTTTTTTGCTGCGTATTTGCTGTTTTTTTGCTTTGTTTTTGTTGTGTCTTGTACATGCTGATATAGTTTAGTGCACTCCAAAAAAATCATGATGCAACTTTCTTAAGTTTTTGCAGCAAAAACACAGCAAAACCTGATACCTGCGTTAGGGCTCATTTCCACTTGCGAGGAAAACGGACGAGTGCAATCCGATAAAAAATCGGATTGCACTCGGACCAAAGTTATTCAATAGGTGTCTTTTCATTTGCGATTTTTTTCTCAGCCGAAATCGGACTGAGAAAAAAATCGCAGCATGCTGCGTATTGCTGCGATTCTTGGACGAGACTCACCAATTCAAGTCAATGGGTGCGAGAAAAAAAACACGCACAGCACTCGCACCATGCGTATGACGTCCGTTTTTTACGGATACCTTACCATTCTGTGGCATAGAACACTGTAAATGGTCCTGTAAATGACTGTATAAAAATAGTTGCTGAGAAAAAAAACAGATTGCATATGGATGTCATAGGGATGTAAAACGGATGGTGCGATTAAAAAATCGCATTGAACTCGCATGATAATCGCATACTTTTCATCCCTTTTTTTCGGTCCAGATTACGGACCGTTTTTTCTCTCGCAAGTGGAAATGAGCCCTTATTGGTTGTATTTTTGCACTTACCCATTGCTTTCTATGTGTGAAAAAAACGCTGCAAAAATACTGAAAGAGGTGACATGCTGCAGTTTTCAAAAAAAGCAGTTTTCCAAATCAGTCAAGTAAAAAAAAGCAATGTGTGCAGGACAAAAACGCAATATAAGAAAATAGCCTTTTTGTGATATTGAAAGAAAGAAGTTAAGTTTCACATACGGTCCTAGATGCTGTGCCTGCTATACTTATAGACTACTTATAGACAAGAAGTGGTGACACTTGTGTAGGGGACAGGGACTTGGTGAGCTGTGCAGACGGGTGGAACCATTGTTGCCGGGAGTCGGGGTTCCGGGGGACGGATTTGAGGGGTGCATGGGAAGCCAGGCTCATGTGACAGGAGGCAGAGTGACGCAGGGAGAGGAGAGGATAAAAAGCAAAACGCGCGAAAGCAGGGGCAGAGAAGCGCGGGAAATCTCTGAGGAGAGGAAACTGCAGCGCAGTTGCTGTGAGTGTGCAGGCCGCAGTGAGACTTGCAGGAAGCAGGGGGAGAACGTGCAACAGACACTGCGGGCAATTACCAGAGCCCCCAAAAAGAGACGCATTCGTCGTCAGCGACCCCCCAGGCAGAGGGGTAGTGCTGACCAGCTCAGGGACAGTATTACCGCGCTCCCTGAGAACACCTTGCCAGAGAGTGCTACAGACTCGCATGGTTTCGTCTCAGCTGTGACTGATACTGATTATTCTCCTAATCCTCCTCAAAAAGACTCTTCTCTGGACTGGGAGGCTGTTACCTCGGATCAACGTCCGCCTACAGGAGGGAACGCAGCACCGCAAAAGACGTTCTGGACTCGACTCTACGCCTGGGCCCGTCGCCAGAAGACACCTCCTTCCTCCGCCATCAGGACTACGGCGTTGTCGGAGCCTCCCCGTCAGGACTACATCGCTGAACCAGCACTGATAAGTGACCGTTGTTGACTTTATCTTAGTAGGGAGTCACTAGTGAGGCGCTGCCGCGTTCTACGGGTGTAGTTCAGGGCGGCCATATAATAATTGGGATTTACTGCGAGATTGTGTTCTTGTATATAAGTTCCCTGCGTGGAAAAACGTTTGTTATCTTTTTGGTTGGAAGTTAAAAAGAAAGTTAAAAACGCTATTTGCTTTCTGGCTCCTATTTGTCCCTGCATCCTTCTTTACCTGCGGTCTCTACATTTGGCGTAGTCGGCAGGATGCAGGATCCAAAGAAGGAGCCAGAAGATACGGAGGATGGGGCTGGGCCTAGAGCTTCTCTCTCATTGGGGGCCATGTTAAACAATTTGCCCAAGTTTAATGGGAGCAACATGTTGTTGTGGAGCTGGACTGAGAGGATGAGGGGGCTGTTGAGAATGCATCCTATGACCCCGGCCCTGGAAGCTGAGGTAGCCATTATGGCATTAGACGGAGAGGCCCGAGATTCAGTGATGTTGAGACCCCCCACAGAGCGGAATACTTTTACCGGGGTGTTACATGTGTTAGAGGGGACGCACGGGGATCCCACCGACGTGGGAGAGCTGCGGGCCCGGTTGTTTGGACGGCGACAAAAAGAGGGCGAGACTGTCACTCAGTACATGAATGCTCTGCAAGAGCTAAACATTGCAATCGTGCGGAAAGATGGTATGGGGATGGGACATGTCGACGTGACCCTGCGCGACCAACTGGTGACGGGACTGCGGGATGAGTTGACCAAACAGGCTCTACGTGAACGAGTGCGGGTCGACCCGCGCCTGACTTTCTCCGACATAGGCAATGAGGCCCGCACCCGGGAGCAAGAGAGGGGGGTGACGGTCCTGACAGGAGAGGCTCGGGTTATCCAGACCGCTGCACCAGGAGGGGGTGAGCCGTCGTGGGTTCAGGAGATGCGGCAGGAGCTCAAACAAATCCGAGACGAACTGGCCGAAGTAAAAAAAAATGCGCGAAGCCCAAGGGAGCTACCCCGGGGGCAAGGGTCTGGGAGTCCAGCTCGTGGCGCTCGTTCAGGATATTATCCGGTCTCCGGTGCTTGCTATGGTTGCGGGGAGGCAGGACATTTCGCACGGGAGTGCCCCCGGAGAGGGAGGGCCTCGTCACGGCGGGCGTTAAACTAGAGGACTCCGAGCTAAGGGGACGACGCTCGGAGTCAGAATCCCCGCGGATGGGTGGTGAAAGTCCCGAAAATTTGGTTGCCAGCTGCCCCCTGGTTTGGGCAGAGTTTGAAGGGCGGGCTGTACGTTGTCTGGTGGACACCGGATCTCAAGTCACGACTATGCCCGAGGCCTATTTTAGAAAACACTTCCCTGTGTCAGTCAGACCCCAATGGGGCCCCGTAATCCGGTTGCAGGCCGCCAATCAGCTGCCCATCCCAGTGGAAGGGGTCACCTGGATGCAAATATCTTTATGTGGGAAAGACCTGGGCCGCCGGGGGGTTGTGTTGACACGGGGGGATCCCAGCCCACAACATATCGTGACTTTGGGGATGAATGTATTGAAGGACTTTGGCAGTTTGCTGTTAGGGGAGACCACACAAGAGACACTCAATCAGTGGGGGACCAGTACACCTCAAGGCTCCGTGTTCAGACAGTTAGTGAGGGAAGTCCGTGTGCAAGAGACCTTTCAGGAGGGAGACATACTAGGGAAAGTAATCACCTCCCCGACAGCAGAAGTGACGTTTCCCCCAGGACAGACTGTTATATCCCTGCCCATCCGAGCTCGCATCCCTCTGGAAGGAGTGCAAGTGCAGGTTGAGCCCACCTTTACGTCCCCTTTGCCCACAGGACTGCTGGTGGCCCGATCTCTGGCTACTGTTAAAAATGGGGCCGTACCAGTGCGATGTGTGAATGTGGACGAACACGATGTCGTGCTACGGGTCCGAAGTGAGATGGCCAAAGTGTTACGACCGTTAGAAGTGATGCCTCCTCCAGATACTTTACAGTTAAAGGTGGATTCCCCTGATCCCTGGATGGTCAGTGTCCGGTCTACACAGGATCCTGAGCTGATAGCGTTACGAAAAGGTCAAACTATTCTGGAACATATGCGAGCAGAATTACCGGGTCTGGATCCATCACAAGTCTCGCGAGTGCAGCGGCTCCTTGGACACTATGCTGAAGTGTTTGCGCAACATGAAGATGATTTTGGCTGTACCACGGCCATCGAACATGGAATTCCGACCGGAGATACAGTGCCCATCAGGGAGCGGTACAGACAGATTCCCCCGCAGATGTACCAGGAAGTAAAGACGTTGTTAGGCCAGATGCTACAAAAGGGAGTGATCCGCGAGAGTCAGAGCCCGTGGGCTGCCCCGATCGTGCTGGTGCGGAAAAAGGACGGCACGCTCCGGTTCTGTGTGGACTATCGTAAGCTAAATGCATGCACCGTCCGAGACTCTTATCCACTTCCCCGTATCGAGGAGTCTCTCTCCGTGCTGGGTCGGGCCAAATATTTTTCCACCTTAGACCTAGCCAGCGGATACTGGCAGGTCCCGATGACAGAAGCAGATCGTCCTAAGACAGCGTTCATCCTTCCCATGGGACTATTTGAGTTCAATCGAATGCCGTTTGGGCTGGCCAACGCTCCAGGCACCTTCCAACGATTAATGGAGCGGTGTCTGGGGGATTTGAACTTCGAGGCCACTCTCATTTATCTGGATGACATCATCATCTACGCCCCAACATTCGAGGAACATCTGTGCCGACTGGAACAGGTACTAGACCGGTTGCTGAAATACGGGCTTAAGGTGAAGCCCCAGAAGTGTCACTTGTTCCGGGAACAGATCGAGTACCTGGGGCATGTGGTGTCCGCCGAAGGAGTCCGGCCATCGCAGGAGAAGATTGCTGCAATCCAGGAGTGGCCCACACCGGAGACCGCTAAAGATGTACGGGCGTTCTTGGGCCTCTCTGGGTACTACCGGCGCTTCGTGAAGAATTTTGCTCGCCGTTCTCACAATCTACAAGTCCTGCTGAAAGGAAGCTCCCCCAAGGAACGGGGAAAGAAGATACAATGGCAGGAGCCACAAGAAGCAGCGTTCCGGGACTTGAAGACAGCTCTCATGGAGCCGCCGGTGTTGGCTTATGCGGACTTTTCGCAACCGTTCATCCTACACACCGACGGCAGCTCTCAGGGATTGGGGGCTGTGTTGTCTCAGGTTCAGGACGGGCGGGAGAGAGTGATCGCCTATGCGAGTCGGTCTCTTCATGACTCTGAGTTGAACCCAGACAATTACAGTTCTTTCAAGGTGGAGCTGCTGGCCGTGGTGTGGGCTATGACGGAGCGGTTCGCTGAGTACCTGGCCGGTTCCGAGGTGCTGATACGCACGGATAACAACCCATTGGCACATCTGGAAAATGCGAAATTGGGTGCCCTAGAACAGCGCTGGGTAGCCCGGATGGCCAAGTACAGATACCGTATCCTTTACAAGCGAGGAGCGGAGAATGTTCATGCTGACGCATTATCTCGTCTGCGGAAAAATCCACCAAGAACTAATCGAGATGAGGAGCTGGAGGGAGAAGAAATCCCCTACGCCATCGGGGGCGCTGCTCAGACGGCTGTGAGCCGGGAACAGACCGGGAACGGAACGGCTGCAGGACTGTTGGTTCAGAGTCGGGACGAATGGATACGGCTACAACAGGAAGACCAGGAACTAGCTCCATTGCGACAGTGGATAACGAATGGTCTATTGCCCGTGAGAACCCCTGGACAAATTCTCCCATCAGATCTGAACCTTCTTCTGCGGCAGTGGGAGCGCCTAACTCTTCAGGACGGGCTCTTATGCCACTTAACCATGGCTCTGGCAGATTCTGAGCCGACCTGGCAGATGGTCTTACCAGGGCCTGTGGTGGCCGCAGTTGCTAAAGAAGCTCATGAGTCCGGGGCACACTTCGGAGTGAAGAGGACGTTTAAGTGGCTGCAAACTCGGTTCTATCATCCTCGGCTGCTTGCGGAAGTACAAACTGCCTGTAGACAATGTCGACAATGTGAGCTAACCAAGTCACCGGAGGAAAGGGCGCCTGTGCAGAGCATCACGACGTCTGCCCCTTTTGAAGTATTAATGATAGACTACATTACCATTGGAGCAGCGCATCAAGGCTACGAACACTGCCTCGTTATGGTAGATCATTTTTCAAAATTCGCGGTAGTCATCCCTACCCGTGATCAGACAGCTGAGTCGGCGGCGAGCGCTATCTGTAAGAACTTTATTCAAGTTTACGGCTGTCCGAGGCGAATACATTCGGATCAAGGCGCCTGTTTCTTGGGCAAGGTCATGGAAGAGCTGCATCGCCTCTACGGCATTGATAAGTCACGCACCACACCGTATCATCCCCAGGGAAATGGGGCTTGTGAGCGGTTTAACCGGACTTTGCTTCAAATGCTGCGTGCGCTAGAACAAGATCAGAAGGCCCGCTGGCCGGAGTACGTGTCTGACCTAGTGTGGGTCTACAACAATAGAGTTCATCAAGTCACAGGACGCACCCCGTATGAAGTGGTCTTTGGGCGCCCAGGAAAAGGCATGACAGATCTGGAACTGTCTTCGGAGGAAGAAGGCCCCCGAACAGGGATGGCTTCGTGGGTGCGTGATCATCGGCATCGGCTGCAGACCTTACACCGACTGGTACACACTCGAATTCGGGAAGTGGAGCATCGGAGCACCCCTACAGCAAAACCCCCAGAGTTCCGGCCAGGTGATCGAGTACTCGTTCGAGAGCAAAGACCGCAAAACAAGTTAGACCATCGTTGGGAAAAAACACCCTATCGGGTGCTTCGCCGTATAGACCCGCATGGACCTGTATATGAAGTGCAGTCTGAGGCCCTCGGAAGTACAGGTACTCGCATTCTTCATCGCAACATGCTCCGGTTGTGTCGCTCTGTTGACTCGGACACCCCGGAATCCGCAATCAGGGAAGAGCCACCTACGACTGAGTCCCCCAACAACCATTGGTGGGATGAAGAAGATGATGAAGAAGAAGAACGGCGTCAAAATACTCCCCCTATCTCGACTACTACACTACCCCTGACCAGTCACCCTTCCGCTGACGACATTCCCCCAACACCCCCTACACAAGAACCCGAGCCACGACGTTCTGAACGTTCTACTGCCGGTAGACCCCCAACTCGCTACAGTCCTGACTTACACACTAGACAGACCCAAGTGTGGAACAATCCGTCAGGTGGGCGACCTGTCAGTGCGAAGGCCTCGCCCAGGGACTGGCGAGCATACAGGGTGGGGGAATGTAGGGGACAGGGACTTGGTGAGCTGTGCAGACGGGTGGAACCATTGTTGCCGGGAGTCGGGGTTCCGGGGGACGGATTTGAGGGGTGCATGGGAAGCCAGGCTCATGTGACAGGAGGCAGAGTGACGCAGGGAGAGGAGAGGATAAAAAGCAAAACGCGCGAAAGCAGGGGCAGAGAAGCGCGGGAAATCTCTGAGGAGAGGAAACTGCAGCGCAGTTGCTGTGAGTGTGCAGGCCGCAGTGAGACTTGCAGGAAGCAGGGGGAGAACGTGCAACAGACACTGCGGGCAATTACCAGAGCCCCCAAAAAGAGACGCATTCGTCGTCAGCGACCCCCCAGGCAGAGGGGTAGTGCTGACCAGCTCAGGGACAGTATTACCGCGCTCCCTGAGAACACCTTGCCAGAGAGTGCTACAGACTCGCATGGTTTCGTCTCAGCTGTGACTGATACTGATTATTCTCCTAATCCTCCTCAAAAAGACTCTTCTCTGGACTGGGAGGCTGTTACCTCGGATCAACGTCCGCCTGCAGGAGGGAACGCAGCACCGCAAAAGACGTTCTGGACTCGACTCTACGCCTGGGCCCGTCGCCAGAAGACACCTCCTTCCTCCGCCATCAGGACTACGGCGTTGTCGGAGCCTCCCCGTCAGGACTACATCGCTGAACCAGCACTGATAAGTGACCGTTGTTGACTTTATCTTAGTAGGGAGTCACTAGTGAGGCGCTGCCGCGTTCTACGGGTGTAGTTCAGGGCGGCCATATAATAATTGGGATTTACTGCGAGATTGTGTTCTTGTATATAAGTTCCCTGCGTGGAAAACGTTTGTTATCTTTTTGGTTGGAAGTTAAAAAGAAAGTTAAAAACGCTATTTGCTTTCTGGCTCCTATTTGTCCCTGCATCCTTCTTTACCTGCGGTCTCTACACTTGTATGCCACATGCATCCTTTCCAACCCTTTGGTCAATTCCCTTTTGCATTGTTTGTAACATTGCAATGTCTTTGGAGACATGAACACTGTACAAGTTGATGGCAACTAACCAGATAAACACTGTCAATGTTGGCAAGAATGTCTACTCTACCATATATGCGGTTGCTTCATAGGATGCTTCTATATCAGGGTTGGGCAATTAATTTTCCCAACGGGCCACATGAGAGACCATGACTGTTGTGAAGGGTCGGACCCGTAGGCCAAAATTAATTCTACTCAATATTAATATTGATACATTTTATAATTATTATATTATTGATAATTATATTAATATTAATTGTATCACTTAATACTGAGCAGAATTAAGTATGCTGACATCCCGCTATATATTGTTTCAACCTGAGTACAGCCCCTTCAGTATATCGTATGAGCCCCCCATATACTGTAAGAGCCCCACTCAGCCTCCCCCATATGCGACATGAGCCACACTCCTCCCTCCCCCATATGCGGAATGAGCTCTAAACAGCCTCCCCCATATGCAGCATGAGCCCCACACAGCTTCCCTATACACAGCATGAACCCCATAGCCTCCCTATGTTCTGCACGACACCCCCATAGCCTCACCATGTTCCACATGACATCCCCATAACCTCCCCATGTGCAGCATGTCAGCCTCATAGCCTCCCCATGTTCTGCATGACACACCCATGGCACCACCATGTGCAGCATGTCAGCACCATAGCCTCCACATGTGCAGCATGTCACCCCTACAGGCTCCCTATGTTCTGCATGACACCCTCATAGCCTTCCCATGTGCAGCATGACGCCCCCATAGCATCCCCATGCACAGCATGACGCCCTCATAGCCTCACCATGTCTGCCCAAACATCCCATACACATGAAAAAAAAACATACCTCCGTCCAGCTACCCGGCGCTTGGCTTCTCGCCCTGCCTTGATGTGCTGACTCTCTACAGTACACAGCTGACACGATGAAATTATGTCATCACGTCAGCTGTTTAACACTCTGATTGGTGGAGGATGTGGCCGGAGGCCCCTCCTCCACCAATGCAGTCAGTGCCTATGGAGACAGCGGGAGGGCACGATGCGGGCTATGGGCCTCTTTTTTCCAGCCCCACAGCTGTCTCGGGCCAGTTTGAGACAGCCAGAGGGGCCGGATGTAGCCCGTGGGCCGCACTTTGCCAAGGGCTGTTCTATTCAATGTATCATGCTAGGAGCAGGTATACCTTATTTGCCTGTGATGATGTCAGGGGCCAGAAGCAACTGCCATGTTCCATTTCTGACTGCCACTCCTTTTGTTCTGTAAGAAATAAGCCAATGCCAGAGATATCTGACAGTGGCTTTCTCCTAGAGAACACAGGAGCAGGTGCAGACATACAATTGGTGCAACCAGTACAGCTGCAGAGGTGCCCAAGAGGTATGGGGTCCCACTTCCACTTCCAAAACAGGTGAAATTCTGCATTAAGGTAAACTATTGGACTGCAAAGGGCCAATACATTGTTCTTGCACAAGGCCCCTCCTTTGTCTGCTTGGTCAAGTGAGTGGGCTGAAACCTCATGTGGCCAACAGGTATATAAAGTATATGAGCGGATTTACTTTGAAATCTAGGTCAGAATGACTGGATAATCCTCTGAAAGTTTTCAAGTGTAGCTGGGTGGTCTAGACTGGAAAATATTCAAAAAGGATTACACAGTCTGACATGGATTTTTAACATACAGTATGTATACTGAATAATGTATACTATGTGAAACTACCTATCACAACTCGATTGTTGGGTCACCCGGGACCATGGGCTCATTCCCTGTCCCTAATGCTAGTGAGCGCCCTAGCTCACCCTATTCTCCAAGTTACTTCTGATGCTGAAGATGCCAGGGCCACGTACCTTGCCTTAACTCCTGTATCTGCCATCTGTCTTTACCCTTCCGCCACCCAGGGAAGTGGGGAGCAGCCATGCACAGCAGTACACCAACCAGACTAACAAGGCAACACAAACAAGGGCAACTGAAAATATCAAGCATACAACTATTCACTCACATATAAAAGAGGGATGCACCGGGGAGTGGAGGATGGGGAAAAGCCAAAGTAAGAGAGGGAAAGGGAATTATCACACTTACAAACCCAAGCTACCTACCTACAAACAGTCAATGATAAATCCACCAAACGCCTTCTCATATAACCACCAACTCCTATCCTCCCAGCCATGCATCATAAGCTAGCTCTGACGATATGTGTCAGTCAGGACCCAGATTATGTAGGGGATAGGAGTGGCTAACCATGCTCAGCTGAGAGCCCAGACTCCCAGAGCTCCCAACATGGCCGATTATCCCCTGTTATGCCAAAATAAATTTACACCATTTAAAAAGAAGGTGAAGTGTTTCTTTTCAGTGCAGGAGTAGGAGCCATCAGACGCTGCGGTCTTCTGGTTCCTCTCTTTTGTGGTAATCCCGTGACGCTACCAACATTTTAGACAATCGTCTTGGCTATCTCATACATAAATTGAACTTGCAACTATTTAGCATATGATTAGTTATGCAGATTGTTGTCATGTCACTGCATTGTTACTGTTTTGCGCCTAAAAATCTAAATTTTAATTTTTATTATTTTGTAAATCCACCTTTGGCTTTCTACACTGTCTGAATCCTCCAGTGCTGCTCTCGATCAGATTTAAACATGTGTCAACAAAAATCTGATCCCAGGTCTCTTCTACACGTCCCCAAAGTTAGTGCATACTGGTAGACTGACTTGGATATGTATACAGCTTTTTCTTCAACTCTACCCACAAGTGTTCAATTGATGTTGATGTCTAGGGACTGTAGGGGGCCAATCCAGCACCTCTACTTCATTGTCATTGAACCATTTCTTACATACATCTGGATGTATGATTCTGTTTGTTGTCTTGTTGGAACACTATGTTGTTATTTTCATACCCATAATACTTGAGTGTACAAAGTAGTTTGTCTTGTAGGATACTCACATATAGCTCAACATTGAGCCCATCGATCCTAGTCAAGTATCCAATGCGTTGGCTGTGAAACAACCCCATATCATCAGGTTTCCACCAACGACCTTGACATTCCCTTCAATTTCTCGATCCGTTAGCTCCGTATTTCCTTACATCTTTCAGAACCAATTGCATCTATCAGACCCTAGTTTATCGACTTTCATCTCATCGCTCCAAATCACCTGTTCCAATGTTCTGCTGTCCACTTTTCGTACTTTTATGTAAACTCAAGCCAACGCTTTTTATGATGATATTGAAGTTGAGGCTTCTTCACTTTTTTCAGGCCACTATACCAGACTTGTGTAATGTGCGTCATACGGTGCTTGCATGGACGTCTGTAATCTCACTCTTACGACCACGTCCATTGCTGTGTTTGTCTCTCCAGAACTGATAAACCGACTTGTTGACTCCGATATTTTTCCTGGATGTCCATCTCTTGGCATTTGCATGGATGGACAGACTTCATTTCGTATTCTTCAAATGTCATGGCGCTCACATGATGCAATTTGGCAATTTTTTTGGCTGAGACCGCCATTGATGAGCTGGATGATGCTGTTTCTCTTTCTTGGGAAACCTTAATGGCTGCTCCTTGATTCAAATCAGTGACCTTTCACTTAGGAATCAACCTAATAACACACTGAGTTGTTAGAGAATATGAGAACAGGTTGTAATTTGTAGTATAGAGGAAGAAAAATATTTTTTCACCACCAGGAGCAAAATAGTAAGAATGCAGTGACATGACAAGAATCTGCATAACTAATCATATGCTAAATAGTTACAAGTCACATTTATGTATGAGTTAGTCAAGATGATTGTCTATAAAATGATGGTAGTCTCATGGTCAAAGCAGAAGTGGATGGTGAGATATGGAGCTTGAAAGTCAAAAGTTCAAAACATTGTTACCCTTTTTGCTTGTCAATGTATGTACAGCCACAATCAGCTATTGCAAGATTTGTTTAACATATTCAGTTTGTATTGTGATATCTCGTGACAGATCCTATTTAAATGAGCCCAGCAAGTCCCTCCAAACATTAAAGGGAACTTGTCACGTCTGAACTGTGAACAGCATGGTAAAGAGGAGAAGGTGAGCAAAATTGTATATAGATTTGTTGGAAAAGATTCAGAATTACCTGTATTGCATTCATTCAAATCCCTGATGTTAGTAAATATGAGTCCAGTGGGTGGTCATACTCAGTGATTGACAGCTATCTCTGCATGCACAGTCATACCCGAAAATACTGTCTATCACTGTAGAACCGCCCACTCGACTCATATATGTACAAGCACCAGATTTCAATGACTATGATCAGTGGCATAACTAGAATCTGATGGGCCCCAATGCAAGATTCATCCTGAATATATATATATATATATATATATATATATATACACACTTATATATACTGTATATCCTCCGTCCTGGTATATGTGTCCCGCATCCTGGCCTCATCCTAGTACATATATCCCCCATCTTGGTATATGTCCCTTTTCCTGGGCCCTATACTGGTATATACACTTCTCAAAAAATGAAGGGAACGCTTAAACAACAGAATCTAACTCCAGGTAAATCAAACTTCTGTGAAATCAAACTGTCCACTTAGGAAGCAACACTGATTGACAATCAATTTCACATGCTGTTGTGCAAATGGAATAGACAACAGATGGAAATTATTGGCAATTATCAAGACACCCTCAATAAAGGAGTGGTTCTGCAGGTGGGGACCACAGACCACATCTCAGTACCAATGCTTTCTGGCTGATGTTTTGGTCACTTTTGAATGTTGGTTGTGCTTTCACACTCGTGGTAGCATGAGACAGATTCTACAACCCACACAAGTGGTCAGGTAGTGCAGCTCATCGAGGATGGCACATCAATGCGAGCTGTGGCAAGAAGTTTTGCTGTGTCTGTCAGCGTAGCGTCCAGAGGCTGGAGGCGCTACCAGTACACCAGGAGACGTGGAGGGGGCCGTAGGAGGGCAACAACCCAGCAGCAGGATCGCTACCTCAGCCTTTGTGTAAAGAGGAACAGGAGGAGCACTGCCAGAGCCCTGCAAAATGATCTCCAGCAAGCCACAAATGTGCATGTGTCTGCACAAATGGTTAGAAACCGACTCCATGAGGGTGGTCTTAGTGCCCGACGTCCACAGAACACCAGGATTGGCAAATTCGCCAATGACGCCCTGTGTTCTTCACAGATGAAAGCAGGTTTACACTGAGCACATGTGACAGACATGACAGAGTCTGGAGACGCCGTGGAGAGCAATCTGCTGCCTGCAACATCTTTTAGCATGACCGGTTTGACAGTTAGTCAGTAATGGTGTGGGTGGCATTTCTTTGGAGGGCCGCACAGCCCTCCATGTGCTCGCCAGAGGTAGCCTGACTGCCATTAGTTACTGAGATGAGATCCTCAGTCCCCATGTGAGACCATATGCTGGTGCGGTTGGCCCCGGGTTCCTCCTAATGCAGGACAATGCCAGACCTCATATGGCTGGAGTGTGTCAGCAGTTCCTGCAAGATGAAGGCATTGAAGCTATGGACTGGCCCACCTGTTCCCAAGACCTGAATCAGATTGAGCACATCTGGAACATCATGTCTCGCTCCTTCCACCAACATCACGTTGCACCACAGACTGTCCAGGAGTTGGTGGATGTTTTATTCCAGATCTGGGAGGAGATCCCTCAGGAGACCATTCGCTACCTCATCAGGAGCATGCCCAAGCGTTGTACAGTAGTGAGGTCATACAGGCATGTGGAGGCCACACACAATACTGAGAATCTTTTCCTTGTCATGAGGCATTTCCACTGAAGTTGGATAAGCCTGTAACTTCATTTTCCACTTTGATTTTGAGCATCATTCCAACTCCAGACCTTCATGGGATATTAGTTCTGATTTACGTTGATCATTTTTAGGTTTTATTGTTAGGAACACATTCCACTATGCAATGAATAAAGATTTACAACTGGAATATTTCATTCAGTGATATCTAGAATGTGGGATTTTAGTGTTCCCTGTATTTTTTTGAGCAGTGTATTTTCCCCATCCTGCTATATGTCCCCCATTCTGCGCTGTTCTTTAATGTATAGAAAAAATAAACAATTTTACTCGCCAGGGGTGTACAAAGAAGTCATGGGGACCCATAGCAGAAGTATAATGCACTCTATATAGTTCTCTATATAGTATAATGGACTCTCCATGGTCCTCATTATAGTAAAATGCACCTCCTTATATAATGCACAGCCCATATTCCTTTATATTAGTATAATACACAGCCCATATCCTTCATATAATATAATACACAGCCCATAGTCCTCCATATAGTATAATGCATAGAACATAGTCATCTATGTAGTATAGTCCTCCATAAAGTATAATGCATAGAACATAGTCATCTATGAAGTATAGTCCTCCATATAGTATAATGCACAGCCCATAGTACTTCATATAGTATAATTCATAGCCCATAGTACTCCATATAGTATAATGCACAGCCCATAGTACTCCATATAGTATAATGCACAACCCATAGTCCTCCATATAGTATAATGCACAGCCTATAGTATTCCATATAGTGTAATACACAGCCCATAATACTCCATATAGTATAAGGCACAGCCCAAAGTCTTCCTCCATCTATATATATAATTGTCTAAGGGTTTTTCCGTCTGTCTGTCTGTCTGTCTTTCTGTCTGTCTGCCTGTCTGTCCTGGAAATCCTGCGTCTCTGATTGGTCGAGGCCGCCAAGCCTCGACCAATCAGAGACGGACACAGCATGGCGACGATGATGTCATAAAGGTTGCCTCGACCAATCAGCGACGGGCACAGTCTGCCGCCAGGCCTCGACCAATCAGCGACGGGCACAGTATCGACGTAGATGTCATAATGGTTGCCATGTCGACGATGATGTCATAAAGGTTGCCTCGACCAATCAGCGACGGGCACAGTCTGCCGCGAATTCTGGAATCATCATTGTCCATATACTACGGGGACATGCATATTCTAGAATACCCGATGCATTAGAATCGGGCCACTATCTAGTATAGTATAATGCACAACCCATAGTACTCCATATAGTATAATGCACAGCCCATAGTAGTCCATATAGTATAATGCACAGCCCATAGTACTCCATATAGTATAATGCACAGCAGACAGTGCTCCATATAGTATAATGCACAGCCCATAGCAATCCATATAGTATAATGCACAGCCCATAATCCTCCATGTAGTATAATGTACAGCCCATAGTACTCCATATAGCATAATGCACAGTCCATAGTATTTCATATAGTATAATGCACAGCCCATAGTACTCCATATGGTATAATGCACAGCCCAAAGTCCTCCATATAATATTCTGCACAGCCCATAGTCCTCTATATTAGTCTAATACACAGCACATATTCTTCATATGATATATTGCATAGCCCATAGTCATCCGTGTTGTAGTATGGCCACCTCTGCGACTGCAGTCCTTACACCCCTTAATATAATACAAGTTATACTAAAACGTTTCCCATAATAATGTCTATCAATCTGCTCACCTCCTCCTGCTCTATAACCCCCTTCCTGCAGATCAGACACCATTTTCAACATGACAGGTCAGTCTACAAGCAAAAAAAAACCAACATAAGTTGCCTCTGTTATTAATTTATACATGAAAACAAACATTCCTCATCAGAAAAATGGTTTATTACATCATCTTCCCTGAAATAGGTGCAAATAATTTAAAATACAAAACGTTGTACAATTATATTTATGTTAGCAATCAGCGGGGGCATTTGTACAAAACAAGGGTCACAATGGATCATCTGGCTGGATTCAACAGGAGATGCAGCACCTTCTTTCCCTCAATGCCGGAGAAGAGGAGATAAAAATGCAACATTCATGTATGTAAAATTTGGTTCATTGTTGATGAAAAAAAACAAAAACCAATCTAAGACAGTGAATTCTAGTTGAATTGATGTAAAATGTGCTATAATAAAATGGATTGCATGGCAGGCTCAACCCAACTCGAGTGGCGCTTTTGCGAATCTGGCCAATAGATTGTTCATAGCCTAAGGTTTAGACCATCCCTTTACTGCAAATTTTCAATCACTGCCTTTGTGGTCATCATAAGATTCCAAATAATTATAGATCCCTCACCCAAGACTTGTAAACTCATTTTTTTATATATATTTTCCCCAAACAGTGCTTGGAATCAAAGGGCTTAAATAAGCGAAACCATTGACATCTAAAGAACGCTCCAAGCAATACTGCTCTTCGGGCCAGTAAACATTTTCCTTCTTCCAATGAAATATTTTATAGCGTTTAGACCTTGAAGTAAACACATATCATCCCTGAGAATTATCAATGAAGACAGTCTTTTTTTTTTTTAATTATTATTTTTCAGACAATATATTAAAATTAACCCTATAATTTCGACTCGAGCTCCTAAACCTTTATAGCCTTAGAAAAATGATTCCTACTTTAAAAAAACAAACAAAAGTTTTTGGAGGAGATAGTGGGTTCTTTGGACATGCACACAGTGCTTCTTTAGTCTCCCATGTAAGGGTGCTCTGGACATCCATGCAGTGCTCCTTTACGCTCTCATGAGGCTGCCCTCGTCCTTCTCATCAGAGTCTATCCTCCGTAATGCCACTTATAGTCAGTCGGCAGGCTCTGAACGTCCTCGCCGTGTCTAACAGTCCAGAGTGGCGCATGGTGGACTTATTTGGCTTTATAGTTAAAAAGTTATAGATGTCGACTTCACTGAGCAACAGAATTTGCCATTGTGCCCACAATGGTGCCAGGCAGGGGCATTATGTGACTCAAAGAGGGTTCTGGGCTGAGAGGGTCTTCATCATTCGGCCCATTCTGAGTTTGCTGAATCCTCTTCTTGTTGATTTTTCTTTCTTTGGCTCTTCTGTTCTGGAACCAGATCTTCACCTGCAAGGAAGAAACATTTTGGGTTCACTGATTTATAAGTCTACATATGAATACCTTCTGGTTTATATGAGGCATGTTACCTTTCTACCTTGCCCCTATCAACTAGTAGAGTTTGTTTGGAATTTGTTTGGATTTGGTCGCCAAATCTGAATTTGCCATATTCGTGCCATATTGGTACCCTATTCATGCCGAATGTATGTTTGATGATCACTTACGAACATATTCGGTAAATTCTACTCCCATTGATTCTAATGACGATCGGCTGTGTTCGACGAATATTGCAAAAACGATATTCGATGCCGTTCCGAGCCGTTCCTATTTGGATCCGAATCCGAACAAATTTGCTCAACTCTATCAGCTAGTAATATCACATCCGCTATAGACCCACATTTACACCCTCCAACTGGAAATAATATCGGAGGTATTATGTATGAAAGTTGGATATTTTGTTAAAGGCAAAGAAAGTAATGTCATCTCCCCGGAATTTCTACTGTTCATCCTTTCCAGGTATGTCTGCACCTGGATGGAGGTATATAGCACTGGTCAGATTGCTGGATCTGCTGTATAGTGTTGGTGGTAGAATAAAATAGGAATTTCATATTGACTTGTTAAAATTTCGGAAGTACTAAATTTATTTAGTTTAGATTGGGGGAGAGTGGCAGAAAAAAAGGATTCCCGGCAGAATAACTCACATAAAGTGCATTTTATTTTATGTCCTTCACTTTGTTCTTACCTGAATAAATAAGATTACATGCTCTCCAAGCTGGATTTATGTTTTTGTTTCTCATGATCTGCACTTTGTGGGACGTATCATTTCTATAACCCTCCAATCCGAACAAGTCTGTATTATATATATATTCTTGATATTACTCTTTCCTATTAACCATATGGATAATAATTATTATTGTTATTTTATTTTTTTGCATATATTGTCGTGCACATCCGTCCCTTGGAAGAAGCAATGAGGAATCTGGGATGACTTTGCTACTCTACTGAATTTGTACACATATTCTTTGGCCATATCTTTAATGTATATTAATTTGCCAGCCCTGTTTATTAATCTTTTACCTAAAAGCACACTGCACTTTAAATACAACATGCATTGTATGTACATTATATATTTTTTTTTTTGACACATTAATGCACTTCCCACATATATGACATGGAGCTATTAGCACTATGCAATGTTATCACAATTATGTGTCTCTGAAAGAAAAGGATTTGTATACAATAACCGAATCTATCTCTATTTATATTAATACCCTACTCAGCAAAATATGAGAATGTTGGAGGCGACATATATATTTACAACTGTAACTGATATACATGTGATTCTGACCAATTCATCTGTTATCCCCTTATAAATCATAAATGATCTAACCACTTTTTAGTTAACATTTATTCTGTATATTGTATTATAATTAACTTTTGAATTATTAAACATTTTTTGATAATATCTTAATTGTAGTCATTATTATAGGTTTAACAATAAATATATTGCCTGTGTATAATGATTGCTTCCTGTTTACTATGGGGGCTTCCTTTTGGCGCACCGACCAATATAGCTTTTTGTTTGTTATGTTGGATACATATATGCTTTTTCATCAATATTTAATAAAATAATATTGTTATTATTATTATTATTATTATTATTATTATTATTTTGTGATTATTATATTATTACATGGTACTTTAGTCCTGGAACTTTTTTATTGTTTTGAGTTTTTCATAAAAAATAAAGTAAATAAAATGTAAATAGATACAATTTCTGAAATGTAAGTTAAATTGCCTCTTTTCCCTTTATATGTACATTTTAAGCAGTACATTAGATTATATTCTAGCAAAGAGAAGGAGTAGAGTGAGAATAATATTGGTGCGTCTCAGAATTGCACATGAACATATTGCTACAATAACCAATGCTTAAGAGTAATTATAGTTAGGAATTGGATTTTCTAAAATCTTGGATAAGTGTGACTTACAGATATGAAAAGGCATTAAAGCAAACTAAAATAAAACTGAACACTGGAATTTGTCAATGTTTATGAGTCGATCAGTGCATTTTACCATTTATGTTTTTCAAAATATTTTTTTTTCTATCACCAATATTGAAAATCTGCTTCAACTATATCACAGAGCAGTAAAAAGAATTGCTCTAAAATGGGAATGAATAGAAAAAGTGGATTTTTTTTGTTAAAGTTTTCAATTTTGTTTTTAACAATCTGCTAGTATCAAAGAGCTTGGTTTTATGTGTAGTATTCACATATAATTTTGTTAAATGAGAAAAATAATTTGTAATCTATTTCTATTGTTTATATTTTCAAATACTTGAATTAAATGATTATTATTTTTTTCTAGCATTAAATCATTTATTTGTTAAAAAAAATTAAGTTCATTGAAAACAAACAATGTAGTACAGTAGAGGTTACACCTATAGTTTTAGCATTGAAGTAGACATTTTATTAATAGGGAATGAAAAATGAAAACTCATTTACGGAACCTCCTATACTTGAGATTGGTAGTTAGGTCACAACTTGCAACAAAATGAGACAATTTGGTCCTTCTTTAAACAAAAAAAAATAATAATAATTAAAATAAGTGTGACATGTAAGCTGCAATAATGAAGAACATGCTGGACTGGCCAGACCTGACATACAGGTGTTCCCCATACTCAGACATGACCTCTCATAGCCCTTTTTTTGGCAGATACCACCATAGTAGCAGAAAAGGAAATGTATTAAACTGGGGTTGATCCACAGGGGAATTCAGTAATCACTTATATTTTTACCACCATGTTGATTACACATCAGTGGTGGGAAATTCCTTTGCCATGGGAATGGTAGCACAGCTTTTCTATTAAGTAATAGTTTGTTTTTTGGGGGGGTGCATATAATGTGGATTTTTTTTTCTGCTAAAGAAATTCTTTCCGTTAAACCCTCTATACACAGCAGATTTTTTAATACAAAATTTCTTAATAGTCTTTTATGCTATCTCAAATCCATAATAAAAATGTAACAAAATCTGTTAAAACAATTCCACAAATAGAAATGTCTTTATAAATTACTCAAAGAGATTAAGTTTATGCCATATGGGATTTCACTGTTTTGTACAAATAGCCAATATCTATCCATCTATGGGGAAAAAAAGTGGAGCAGCACCAACAATAAACCAGCTGCGCTCCAAATTGCAAAAAATAGTGTACTTTTATTAGCTCGTGTGGTGTGGTGACGATTCAGTTACAAAGAACCTTTATCAAGTAGATAAGGGCTAATAAACGTACACCCTTTTTTGCAATTTTTTGCTGCCTCTTTCTATTTTATGTTCATATCTATCTACAGTATTTATGTATCACATATATATACATATATATGATAAATATTAAATGTGTGAATAAATACATTTATATACATGTGTGCATATATGTACATATAGATATATATACATATATTATATATACACACATATATATACATCTATCTATCATATATACATTTACATATATATATATATATATATATATATATATATATATATATATATACTGTATATATGTAAACTTGTTGGCAGGGCCAAATAAACATTAGTTTTTCCACAGCATGTATATATATATATATATATATATATATATATATATATATATATATATATATATATATAGTGTGTGTGTGTATATATATATATATGTATATATATAAAACAGATAACAGACATTATATGTGCACACAGACATAACTTAGTAATATTATATATATATATATATATAATGTCTATCATTACCTATCAACTTATATATATATACACAATGTATATATATATATATATATATATATATATATATATATATATATATATATATATATATATATATATATATTGCACCTCTGTATGTATAATATATTAATATATCTATCTATACATATAAGACCCCTGTGTAGTGAGAGATTCCCAGCAGATGTGGCCCCTTTCCTCTCCTTAGTGGTCAGTGCTCTGCTATGTGCTTTCTGCTGCAATCTCAGACAGGTCCGTCTGATTAATGCAGATGTAATGTCCTCTCTCCCTGACACTGGTCTCATTAATAACTCAGCTCCTGTCCCCGGCTTATCAAGGGCATTAATGGCACATTAATCCCAGCCATGGTCACATACCTGTCGTTCGGAGAGCCCCAGGTTGACAGCCAGCTCCGCTTTCCTTCTGATGGTGATGTACCTGCTGTAATGGAACTCCTTCTCCAGCTCCAGCCGCTGGTGGTCGGTGTACACCACCCGGTATTTGTCCTTTGTCCGAGTCTTACCCCCTGCTGAAAGAAAAGATATATTCCACTTAAAAAAAACACATGTGATAGATAGATAGATAGATAGATAGATAGATAGATAGATAGATAGATAGATAGATAGATAGATAGATAGATAGATATGGGATAGATAGATAGATAGATAGATAGATAGATAGATAGATATGGGATAGATAGACAGATAGATATGAGATAGATAGATATATAGATAGATAGATAGATAGATAGATAGATAGATAGATAGATAATAGATAGATAGATAGATAGAGATAGATGATAGAGATAGATAGATAGATAGATAGATAGATAGATAGATAGATAGATAGATAGATAGATAGATATGGGATAGATAGATAGATAGATAGATAGATAGATAGATAGATAGATAGATAGATAGATATGGGATAGATAGACAGATAGATAGATAGATAGATAGATAGATAGATAGATAGATAGATAGATAGATATGGTATAGATAGACAGATAGATAGATAGATAGATAGATAGATAGATAGATAGATAGATAGATAGATAGATAACAGATAGAGGGTCCCTTTACACATTAGGCATTTAGAATTCTAAATCGCATTCATGTAGCTTTAGTTTTAGAGAAAATGCATTATTATAAAGTTTTGATTCTATTATATATTGAATGGACCGTTATTTGCAACACAATTCGTTTATTAATTATTATTTCTTCAGAATGCAAAAATGGGAAATATTATAAGCCAAGGAAATGACATAAATGATATCAGATATTCGGGATCTGGTTGTAGGATTTCAGGTACCTACATTAAACCCTACAAACAGATCCCGAATATCTGATATAATCTTAGGCTGCATATACTAATGTTCATCCGCAACAGATCATGCAGTAGTTGATCCTGGTAACATTTTTGCCGAAATAATGTATATTGTCGGTAGTCATGTTTATGGAAATTTTAATGAGGAAATCTAGAATAAATGGCTACAAAAATAAATAGAATTGAAAATATAATAAAGGAAGGAGAGATGGATAGATAGATAGATAGATAGATAGATAGATAGATAGATAGATAGATAGATAAGGAAAGAAAGAAAATAAGTAAGGAAAGAAAGATAAAGTAAAAGAAATAAGGAAGAAAATAAGAAAAAAGTTAAATAAACAAGGAAGGAAGGAAGGAAAGAAAGAAAGAAAGAAAGAAAGAAAGAAAGAAAGAAAGAAAGAAAGAAAGAAAGAATGTTCATCAGAGTCGTGTAAAGATTGAAAAGCTAATACTTAATAAATAGTATGAAAATATTATATATGTTGCATATATTTTGCATATTACATATATATGAAATGTTTCTTTTATTGTTATCATCTGTAGTATTTTATATACTTTATTATATGTACATGTGTATGTCAATTATGTAAATTGTACTGTTATGTGTGTGTGTGTGTGTGTATATATATATTGCTTGTGGTTAGTAGCAGTAGTCTTTTAGTCTTTCATGATCATTTTCATTATATTCAGTTACTAATAACAAATGACAATCAAATTACAGCTAGGATTTGTATCACTGCAATCACAAGGATTCCTATTCTATAAAGTGACTGCTGAGCCCTCTGTCCCCGGTATAGACGATGCCCCGGGTTCTTGTCCCCCCTCCCTGCAGCCCGGAATAACGCTCATTAATAGCTCATTCTTCACGCTGAGCCCTGGCTCCTTTGTGGAGGTGTTAGAGCCTGTCTATAGAAATGGCTGCCGTATTACAACTAATCACGGTTAATATGATGGCTGCTGTAAAACGCACAATTACCACCCAGTAAACCGCTCGTTTACATTGTGCTGAGGGCTTGATAAATGGGATTTGCTGAGTCCAGATCCTCCAGCTTCATCCCTAATACACGGTGCACTCTCTGTGTAGCTCAGGTATGGTCTGATCACCTGGGAATTGACAGATATATATATATATTTATATATATATATATATATATATATATATATATATATATATATATATATACATATATATATACAGATACTGTAACATATATTGTGAACTGCCTGTTCACCCTGTGCATGTAACAATGTAACATCACTGATGCCAAACTAAACTGAATAGATGTTTGTGGATCTGCAAATCCTTTATTTTAGTTTTGTAGAACTACAAATCCCAGCAGCCCTTTGTGGCATATTCCTTGGAGTGCGTATATTTTATATTTGACTTGTGGATTTTTTTTTTATTATTTTTTTTTTTGCCTTTCTGGATCTCAGTTACTTGTCAGTTACTTGATCTCAGTTACTTGTCATTTTAGCAGCTTTTCCCTTCCATTTCTTCTCTTTTTGGAACTAACAATCCCAGCAGTATCAACCACTGATGTCTAGATATAATATTTTTTCTGGCTGTTACATCTGTGTGGCATTACGCTGGAAAGCTATCACACTGGTTTACATGATGATGAGGGTTGTAGTCCGGGGTGGCTGTGGATATGAAGCTCTCCGTGCAGGGCAGCAGCATTTCTTCCCATGCTCCTGTGCCTGCTGATAACCTTCCATCTGGCTGGGTCAGGCTCTGTAGCACAATATCTTGAATTCTTGGTTAATTTATTCAAATGTCGCATATAGAAATGGCTGCAGGATGAAAGTCCAAGCCGACATTTGCTCAGATAGGGTAATTCAAAGACAATGTACAAGCTAGAAAGGCTTCTCTGTGATAAGATCTGCTTGTAGTGGATTGTCTGAGGCTGTGTCATCCATTCATTAGCACTGCCTAGACCCTTCTGATCCTGCTTGTATCTGCACAGGGGGTCTTTGTAGTGCTTTGTACAGACCTGAGATAGCCTGGTGCTTATTAAACACCTACTAGTAGATCAGATAGTCCTCATACTAGTACAGAAGAGCCTGATAACAGCAGCACATAGCTGACATGGCTGCTCCCACCAACCACAGGATCACAATATGCCAGCAATGCAGCAGTTAACTTGATTATTTATAGTCGGATTCTAGCTATTATCTATCTATCTATCTATCTATCTATCTATCTATCTATCTATCTATCTATCATCTATCTATCATCCACACCCCATATCTATCTATTATCTATCTATCTATCTATCTATCTATCTATCTATCTATCTATCTATCTATCAAGTATCTGTATATATTATGCATGGGAACATTCTGTGCTCCAATGCATTTCCATGGTGGGAAGTGATCAGAGTATAATCCCAGTGCTACAAATAGCAATTTACTGCTATGTATCCTGTCCTTTCCGGTCACAAGAATGGACAATGCTTCAGCAAGGTGTATATCAAAGCTGTGCCCCAATGACAGATGGGTGAGTGCAGAATTGCACCCTGTCCTGTCCCTGCTTGTCTGCAATCAGTCTGCAGCTCAAAAGGGGACATTTACATGACAAGGGACAGGGCGCCTGACTTTGTCGCCTCCATATGGGAGGGCATCAGAAAAAGAAAACTTTACACTGACCCCTCAACTTTCCCCTCAATCTCCTCCCTTCTACAGTCTTAGCAAGGTTGTTGGACCCTAGGGGAAATCACTGCACCATGATCTGAGAATTTGATACTGTTATATCCATGTTATGCACATAGAATTTAATATCAACCTTATCCCTATAAATGTCCTTAGACTGTAATCCTCAACTTATAATGTTCATAGACTGTAATCATAGCCTATAATGCCAATTGACTGTAATCCTAACCTTATAATGTTCATATATTTAACACTAACCCTATAATGTCGATAGACTGTAATCCTAGCCCTACAATGTCCATAAACTATAATCCTAGCCCTATAATGTCCATAAACTGTAATCCTAGCCTATAATGTTGACAGATTGTAATCCTAACCCTATAATGTCCATAAACTGTAACCCTATCCCTATATTGTCCATAGACTGTAATCCTAGCCTATAATGTCCATAGACTGTAATCCTAGCCCTATAATGTCTATAGACTGTAATCCTAGCCTATAATGTCCATAGACTGTAATCCTAGCCCTATAATGTCCATAGACTGTAATCCTAGCCCTATAATGTCCATACACTGTAATCCTATCCCTATAATGTCCATAGACTGTAATCCTAGCCCTATAATGTCCATAAACTGTAACCCAATCCCTATATTGTCCATAGACTGTAATCCTAGCCCTATAATGTCCATACACTGTAATCCTAGCCCTACAATCTCAATAGATTGTAATCCTAGCCCTATAATATTCCCAGACTTTGACGTTAACCCTAACCCTCTAATGTCCATAGGCATCAATACTACCTCTATAATGTCCATTCAACTAAAATACTACTAAACCTATAATGTCCATAGACTTTATTAATTTCCTTTCACTGTATACTAACCTTAATCCTATATCAATCATCCACTTTTTGCTTTGCTATCCATAAAACTTTGCTAACATTCCAGTGCCTAGACATGAATAACCATTTTATGCGCAAAAGATTCCATACTAACCTTATAAGTTCCGTGGAGATTATGCATTCATATCCATATATACTGTCCATAATTGTTCATGTATTTATATACATATAGGTTTATACAGTGGATTGCCCTGACATATCACCATTGTAACCTAATAATGCGCCCAAACAATAAACTCATGGAATGGATATTTATATTATGTATTCTATTGCCATTCATGTATCCATTTTAGTCATTTTTGTAATGAACGCTCTTATCTTCACTATAGGTGTGGCATTTATTCAGGGCACAATTACATGTCACAGGCTGTAACAGGTAAGATCATATATGCCCATGTCATTGTATCCACAGCAGAAATATGGCCCTCACTGGTTACATGTGAATGCCACCATGATTGATCATTTCCCAATAAATATACCAATTACATAACAGGCGGTACAGCCATCCCCAGAAAAAGGAAATCCCCAAATGTAGATCCGACCCTCGTGTATGGACAGTCCTCTGTTTTAATCTTCTAAATTAGTAATTAGTTCTAAAAACCTTATAATATAACTGGAAACAATCAGTCATTAAGTGTCTCATATAGATGAGTTTTGACTTTGAAGAAAATATTTTTTCCACCTTATATCCTAAATTCCCAGATATCTTCTGCTGTCATCCTATAATACATATCTCCAGTTATTCCAGTGAGAATCTGACAACCAGTATAGCTACTCAGCTTTCCTGGATTCCTGAATGGCACATTTGATTAATTAGCTAGTGGATTCCATAGGAAGGATGAATGATTTTGTAATTCTGGAGGACCCCAGAAAAGCTGAGAGGCAAATCCCATGGGAAGCAATGATAACAGCCGATCACCCAGCTGTCCCAGATCCAGATCGTACTAGTTATTGCATGGCTGATGTATCTGGATGACACCTATTTAGTCCATCTTCTTACCAGTGGTTCCCTGAGTCGCTGGCTTCCTCATCCAGTCGTAGTGGTGTCTCCGGTGCCCATCTGCCATCCCCGGAGAGATCTGAGATTGATGCCCTGCTGGCAGCACTCCAACACATGGTGGTCCCTGCACCTGCCCAGTGGGGTAATCAGACACGGGGCTGTAGCCCAAACTGCCCCCCGGAGAGGGATTTAGAGGGGTATGTGCGGTGGGGTAGGCGGTGTGACCCCAGTCTTCTCTAGCCGCTCCATAAGGGGTGATCCAGGCGGGGGATCCAGAAGGAGCAGCCCCCTCTAGGCTCAGTCCATGATAGCCTCCATAGTCAGGGTACTGGGGGGCAGTGGGGAAGTTCTGCAGCCCGGGGTGGCCCCGCATAGGTCCCGGGTACATGCCACCGTCCTTGTCCAGCAGGTAGCTCACGTACATGGTGGCAGGCCGGTGCCAGCTCGCCGCATACCGCTCCGCTGCCCCTCAGCCCCGGCTCCAGGTGCCTTCATTGGCCGCCACTCCAGGATCACACACTGTAATGGCAGAGCCCGGGGCCGGTGACGTCACGGGGCAGAGAGCGCCCCCCCTCGCTGCCATTTGCATGTGAAGTGAGATAAGGAGAGGGCAGCGACCTGATCACACACAATACTCCGGGCTTATTGTCTCCCAGCTTCCTCCTTCCAATACAGACCGGCTGCACTTTACCCTCCAAGCACAGGTTCAAAGGGCGCAAGTCAATAGAGCCAAAACCAGGGGGCAAACAAGATGCAGCCAGGGCAGGGGGCAGACAGCCCCAGGTGAGGAGCCACCAGCCGGGGAGGATCCGGCCCCTCATCAGTGTGCGGTGGACCTCTGTGGGCCAGGCACAAACTGCTCACCACACTGCTGCAACACAGGAGCAGCAAACACACGGGGAGGTGTATCTGTATGGGAGGTGTATATATAAGGGAGGTATATATATATGTATATATATATATAGGGGAGGTATATCTATAGGGGAGGTGTATATAGGGGAGATATATATATATATAGGGGAGGTGTATGTATATATATATATATATATATATATATATATAGGGAAGGTATATCTATATGGGAGGTGTATATAGGGGAGGTATATATATATAGGGGAGGTATATCTATATGGAACGCGTATATATAGGGGAGGCGTGTATATAGGGGAGGTATATATATATATATAGGGAAGGTATATCTATATGGGAGGCGTATATATAGGGGATGCGTATACATAGGGGAGGCATATATATATAGGGAAGGTATATCCTAATAGGAGGTGTATATAGGGGCGATATATATAGGGAAGGTATATCTATATGGGAGGAGTATACATAGGGGCGATTTATATAGGGAAGGTCTATCTACATGGGAGGCGTATATATAGGGGAGGTGTGTATATAGGGGAGGTATATGTATATAGGGGAGGTATATCTATATGGGAGGCGTATATATAGGGGAGGCGTATATATAGGGGAGGTATATCTCTATGGGAGGCATATATATAGGTGAGGCGTGTATATAGGGGAGGTATATATATAAGGAAGGTATATCTATATGGGATGCATATACTTAGGGGAGTCATATATATATATAGGGAAGGTATATCTATATGGGAGGTGTATATAGGGTGGTATATAGGGAAGGTATATCTATATGGGGGGCGTATATATAGGGAAGGTGTATATATAGGGGAGGCATATATATATAGGGGAGGTGTATATATAGGGAAGGCGTATATATAGGGGAGGTGTATATAAAGGGAAGGTATATCTATATGTGAGGCGTATATATAGGGGAGGTGTATATATAGAGAAGGTATATCTATATGGGAGGCGTATATATAGGGAAGGTATATCTATATGGGAGGCATATATATAGGGGAGGCGTATATGTAGGGGAGGTGTATATATGGGGGAAGCGTATATATAGGGAAGGTGTGTATATATAGGGGAGGTGTATATAGAGGAGGCGTATATATACGTGAGGTGTATATATAGGGGAGGTGTATATATATGAGAGGTGTATATATAGGGAATGTATATCTATATGGGAGGCATATATAGGGGAGGCGTATATAGGGGAGGTGTATATATAGGGGAGGCGTGTATATATAGGGCAGGTGTATATATAGGGGAGGCGTATATATAGGGGAGGTATATATAGCGAAGGTATATCTATATGGGAGGCGTATATCAAGGAGGTATATATATAGGGAAGGTATATCTATATGGGAGGTGTATATATAGGGGAGGCGTATACATAGGGGAGATGTATATATAGGGAAGGTATATATATAGGGGAGGTACAGCTATGAGGGAGGTACATCTATAGGGGAGGTGTATACATAGATGAGGTGTATATAGGGGAGGCGTATATATAGGGGAGGTATAGCTATATGAGAGGTGTATATATATAGAGAAGGTATATGTATAGGGGAGGCGTATATACAGGGGAGGTATATCTATATGGGAGGTGTATATATAGGGGAGGCGTATATACTGTATCGTGGGAGGTATATCTATATGGGAGGTGTATATATAGGGGAGGTGTATACATAGGGGAGGAATATATACAGGAGAGGTATATCTATAGGGAATGTATATAAGGGAGGTACAGCTATAGGGGTGGTTTATCTATATGGGAGGCGTATAATAAGGGGAGGTATTTCTGTAGGGCAGGTATATCTATAGAGAATGCATATATGTATAGGAGGTACAGATATGAGGAAGGTATATCTATAGGGAAGGTATATCTATAGGGGAGGTGTATATAGGGGAGGTATACATATATAGGGGAGGTATTTCTATAAGGCAAGTGTTTATATGGGGGAAGTATTTCTTTAGGGCAAGTGTATATAGGGGAAGTATATATATAGGGGAGGTATTTCCATAGAGCAAGTGTATATATAGGGGAGGTATTTCTATAGGGCAGGTATATATAGAGGAGGTACAGCTATAGAGGATGTGTCGCTATAGGGGAGGTATATACATAGGGGAGGAAAATATACAGGAGAGGTATATCTATAGGTAAGGTGTATATATATATATGGTAGGTATATCTACAGGGGAGGTACAGCTATAGGAGAGGTGTATCGATAGGGAAAGCATAGCTATAGGAGAGGTGTATCTATAGGGGAGGTATATATATGTATATATATATATATATATATATATATATATATATATATATATATATATATAGGGGAGGTATATATAGGGGAGGTATATCTATAGGGGAGGTATAGCTATAAGGGCTGTATAGACATAGGGGAGGTATAGTTATGGTGGAATATAGGTATCGGGGCGATATAACTACGGGATGTATATCTAAAGGGGATGTACAGCTACAAGGGAGATATATCTACAGGGGAGATGTGTATATATCGGGGAGGTATATACATAGCGGAGATATATCTATAGGGGTGTTATAGCTATAGGGGAGGTACAGTTATGAGGGAGGTAAAAGAAATATCTATGGTTAATCTCATAATTCTATATCTATTATTCTATATATCTATCTCTCTCTATATATCTACCCACCAATTTATCCATCCATTTGTCTATCCATTATCTATCTATCTATCTATCTATCTATCTATCTATCTATCTATCTATCTATCTATCTGATATCTATCTATCTATCTATCTCATATCTATCTATCTATCTATCTATCTCATATCTATCTATCTATCTATCTATCTATCTATCTATCTATCTATCTATCTATCTCATATCTATCTATCTATCTATCTATCTATCTATCTCATATCTATCTATCTATCTATCTATCTCATATCTATCTATCTATCTATCTATCTATCTATCTCATATCTATCTATCTATCTATCTATCTATCTATCTATCTATCTATCTATCTATCTGTATCTCTATTATCTATCATCAATCTATCTATTATCTATCTATCTAGCTAGCATCCCTATCTATTTTATGCATGAATCTATATATTTTATATGCAGAATTCCATGTGATATGATAAATCGCACAATAACTATTATCAATAATTACAGAACAGTCTGATTTTAGCAAGAAACAATATTATAGTGATGCGTTAAATGCAAGTAACATCTGACATTTGTTCATAAGGAATTTGCGCATCTTCCTAATTTCTTTAGTTGCTGCTTAAAATTAGAATCAATATAATCAACATCAATTATTATAATTATTGCTATAGAGAAAAGATTTTTGTTTTCCTGTTGCCAAAAATAGAGAAAGTGATAAGTTAGATAAGTTATGTATTTATCTGTGCGATCTTCAGTTATGATTTAGGGATGTAGTTATTCAATATCATTTTTGGTTGATGTAGCTATTTAAGTGTGTTATGTCATGGTGGATGGATAAATTATATAAATAGGATTGATAGATAGATATGGAATAAATAATAGAGAGATAGATGATTGATTTACCTAAACTATAGAAATAGATATTAAGTGATTGAATATTAAGACACAGATAGATAAGTATAAGAAAACAGATTGCAGAGAAAGTAGTTTATGAATGAAATGATAGATTAAATAATATATGGACTATACATAGGAGATGCTTCTTTACCATTTCGACTGATGAAATAAAATCAGCTATACATACACATGCGTCTTACAAGCGTTTTAATTAGCGTTTTAATTTATATTTTCGTCGTTCTGTTCACACATAATATCAGATAAAAGTTATGTATTGTCTGGGTGAATTTCTATCACAAGTTTACTTTCTCATTATTTTGTATCACTCTTGTTTGGATTGTGGATGCAACGCAGTGAGGTATACATATATATATATATACAGTATATAGTAGAAAACCAGAAATAATATAGCGAGAAATATGTTTAAATCATGGATCATTGTGATGTTTAGATAGATAAAAAATGGCACTGATGACCGGCAGAGGCAGTGCCTGAAGCTGTGATACCTCTGTGTGATCGATTATTCCCCGGCGCCTGCAGTGACATTTGCACAGTGCCGCAGTTGTGTGATTGCAGCACATGGTAGTCACACATGCTGTATTATTAGCCACAATCTCCACATCATAGTTTTTACTTTTCTCCTATCACGTCCTGTAGATTTGGACGGTGCCCGTGCCTCCACCTCTCGGCATAAAATATACCCTGAATCTCCTGCAGACGAAATTCGGTTTCCAGTGTTTCCACCATTGTTACGTCCTTATGCAGCCCCCCAGCCTCAGCCCTGACGCCCCTGTCCAGGTGATGTCTGTATTACAGCTCACTGTAGTGACATTATTACTGAAGAAATATCACAGTCATCTCTACAGACAAATGGATCATGTAACAGTAAAACGAGATAAATCTGTAGACATGGAGCATTTTATATACTCCCCTTCATATAATGATTATGTGTGCTTGAACATAATAACAATAAAAATAGAAATAATAATAATGTAATATCTATCTATCTATCTATCTATCTATCTATCTATCTATCTATCTATCTATCTATCTATCTATCTATCATCTATCTATCTATCTATCTATCTATCATCTATCTGTCTATTATCTATCTATCTATCCCATATCTATCTATCTATCTATCTATCTATCTATCTATCTATCTATCTATCTATCTATCTATCTATCTATCCACTGTATCTATCTATCGTCTATCTATCCCATATCTATCTATCATCTGTCTATCCCATATCTATCTATCTATCTATCTATCTATCTATCTATCTATCTATCTATCTATCTATCTATCTATCATCTATCTGTCTATTATCTATCTATCTATCTATCTATCTATCTATCTATCTATCTATCTATCTATCATCTATCTGTCTATTATCTATCTATCTATCTATCTATCTATCTATCTATCTATCTATCTATTATCTATCTATTTAACCTATCTGCTTCATATTTATCGATCTATCTATCTATCTATCTATCTATCTATCTATCTATCTATCTATCTATCTATCTATCTATCCCATATCTATCTATCTATCTATCTATCTATCTATCTATCTATCTATCTATCTATCTGTCTATCTAATATCTATCTATCTATCTATCTATCTATCTATCTGTCTGTCTGTCTGTCTGTCTGTCTGTCTGTCTATCTATCTATCTATTTATATAAAAATAAATAAGAAAAAAGGAGGCAGCACTGCAATAAATGATGAAAAAAGTGGACTTCAATAATGAAAACAGATGCACCACAGCACATTTCTCTATAAAACATGTTTTTCCACCCTTAAAAATACCACCCAATGAAGAAAATTAGATTTTTCAAAATACAGATATTTTAGGGCCATATTGCATTTTTTCCGCACCAAAATTTGCAAAAGCAATCTGTACTGAATGTCGTGGTTTGGCTGTTTATTTGAATGCATTTTCCATTTTTATTACTTTTTTGGTGCAGATGTTTAGCAGCTTTTTTTATTCATGTTTTTTCTTTTACCGAAATGATGGCATTTTGCACTTTAAAATGCAATTATGTTTTTAATAAGCATATTTTGAGGCTCTCTATAGAAATCTATAGGGAAAAAATGCACCAAAAAAATCATACATGCGTCTTTGTACGCACAGTGGGTGTGAGTTTTCATGAAATCCCATCCACATTGCTTGATTTGTTAAGCGCAGCACACGTGTAATGTGTATATAATTGGTGACATAAAACCGAGCTTTACAGAATTGTAATGCACGTGTGAATTCTCAATAATAATAAAAATTTATGCTTCTGACATTAACAGTTAATAGACACTTTGCTGCTATAACCACTAGTTAATCAGTTTTTATTGTGGGTCATAAGCAGGTTATTATGTTATAGTATATTGTTAGCTGAGCGGAAATCAGTAATACTCAATATAACTGGATAGGAAACACATGCGAAACTGTAAGTTACAAAAAGAAAAAAATACAGAGCTAAACAGATAAAACTGCACTGAAAACTATATCTAAAAACTAGTAAAAGTTAGGGTAGGACTCCATGAGGACATGTGACATACAACACTGAAATCGCAGTGATACTGTCACGATTCATTTTGGATTCGTGGCAGCTCTGGCTCCGCTATAATTTAAATGTAGTTTTTTTTCCTTTCAGGCCAGCAAGGGTTACATTTCAGTTTCCTGCTGGCAGCTGCTTTGATTGCTAGTCTGCTGATATGGGTGGTGACCACTTCCACCAATCTTTAAAAAGTCACATAACGCATCAGCTGACTGTCGGTGATAAAGTAATAATGTTGACCAAGCCTGGAGTGTTTGTGGAGCTTGTGGTCCTGGTGCCGTATCCTCAGCTGTGTGGTGCTTTTCAGCAAGGACAGTGTTAAGTTCTATTTCCCCTTTTTTCTGTCTGTCTTGTTGTTGTCCCTCTCCCGGTGTTGTTCACCATCTGCAGTGATGAGACTAGTGTCCTTGCCGACCAGTACACTAGCCAGGGAATAGTGAGGAGACAAGCAGGGTTTAGGCATGAGACGGCAGCAGGGGGAAGGACCCACTTAGGATTTTACGGGAGTTTAGGGACAGGCACAGGTTGGAGCTCAAAATGTGCCCCATCCCTTGTTCCCTCTGTTAGGGCCTTCTGCTCCCCATTCCATCCCATTGTTGGTGTAAGTTGTGTCGTCTGCTGGACTTAACCGTATTGGTTCGTGACATTATCACCGACCCGTATTTTTTTTCCAGTGAACCCATGGCTCATGCTGAGGCCTTTCCTCATCTGATCCAGTCCCTTACAGATGAGGTTTCCGAGTTGCTGACTCAGGTGGTGCAGCTGTTTCAGCAGGTGATGGGGTTCTCAGTCTCGTCTCAAGTCCTGGCTCATCTGGAGCCTAAAGTATCTCTCTCTGACAGATTTTCAGGACAGAGAGAGATAGATTTATGGTCTTCAAAGAAGCCTGTAAATTGTATTTCAGGCTTCGCCCTCATTCTTCAGTGAGTGAGGAACAGCGTGTGGGGATTATAGTCTCCCTTCTCTAGGGTGATCCCCAATCCTGGGCCTTCTCCCTGCTGACTGATTCACCATCTTTGCGGTCGGTGGACAAGTTTTTTGCGGCACTGGCGCTGGTGCATGGGGATCCTGATGGCGTCTACCTTGCTGAATCTAGACTCTGTAAAATCAAGCAGTGTGGCTGGACGGCTAAGGAGTACTGCTCAGAGTTTCAGAGATGGGCCACTGACATGCAGTGGATTGACCATGCTCTTAGGAGCCATTTCTTTCAGGGTCTGTCAGCTAGGCTTCAGGATACTCTGGTGCAATGTGCTACTCCTGAGTCATTGGAGGCCGCCATGGCCCTTGCTATCTGGGTGAATAGACACCTCACGGAGGGACATACACCAAATCTACCCATTGTTGTTCTTTCTAGGGAGGACACACTGGTGCAGACGGACGAACCCATGCAGATGGGAGGAGTCTCCTCTCAAACTAGGTCACCTGCGGTTTGCTGTAGGATGGGGGCATGTTTTTTCTGTGGTCTGACTGATCATTACATCAATGTCTGCCCAGTTCGCGTCAAAGTATGTATTCCATCTCAAAAGCAGCGTTCCCCTGGCTGTTTGGTGGGAGTCGACCATGGTGTGTACATTTCCTTCATCTCTTCGTCTCAGTGTACCATTCCAAATGAAGTAGTGGTTGGTGGGGTAACTGAGACTATTCCGGTGCTCGTGGATAGTGGAGCTGGAGTCAATTTGATGGATTCTCGCTTTGTTCAGACCCATGGTCTGATCTCTAGGATGCTGGTGAGACCCATTACTGTTCGGATAATTGACTCTGTTCCTCTCAGCCAAGGGACTGTGACTCAAGTTGTAGATAATATTAACCTGCGTATAGGGACTCTTCATGAAGAGGCCCTGTCGTGCTACGTCTTGGAGGGTATGCCAACTCCCATCGTCTTAGGCCTTCCCTGGTTGAAGAGACACAACCCGGTCATAAATTGTCAGTCCAGGGAAGTAGTCAGTTGGCACCAGTCTTGTAAGGACAGCTGACTGGGAACTACGATCTCTGCTGTTCTTCTCAAATCTACCCCTTCTTCTCCGGTGGGGCAGTTAAGGTGCTACCAACCAGGAAGTAGGGGCAAAACTCAACCCTCACCACAAGTTAACCCTGAGTCTTGGAGTCCTCTCAGGAGGAGGTATCAGGGAAGGGTGGTGTTCCCTCTGTGTATAGCGAGGGTATGAGTTTGGTGATGTTAGCAGACAACATGGCCACTCTGTAAAATTGGTGCAATTGAAGGTCCAGAGGCCCCTCGTTGAAAGGGGGTACTGTCACAATTCATTTTGGATTTGTGGCAGCTCTGGCTCTGCTATAATTTAAATGTAGTTCTTTTTTCCTTTCAGAGCAGCAAGGGTTGAATGTCAGTTTCCTTGCTGGTAGCTGCTTTGATTGCTAGTCAGCTGATGTTGATGGTGACCAGTTCCACCATCCTTTAAAAAGTCACATGACGCAACAGCTGATGGTCGGTGATAGAGTAATCTATGTTGACCAAGCCTGGAGAAAGGAACTCTCTTGTTGCAGTGGTGCTTCTGTTGTGTTCGTGGAGTTCATGGTCCTGCTGCCGTATCCTCCTCTGTGTGGTACTTTTCAGGGGGGACAGTGTTAAGTTCTATTGTCCCTTTTTCTTTCTGTCATGTTGCTGTCCCTCTCCCTGTGTTGTTCACCATCTGCAGTGGTGAGGCTAGCATCCTTGCCGGCCAGTGCACTTGCCAGGGAATAGTGAGGAGACAAAGGCACCAGACAGCGGCGGGGGGAAGGACCCACATAGGGTGTTAGGGGAGTGTAGGGACAAGGCTCAGGTTGGAGTCCAGGAGGTGCTCCCATCCCTTGTTCCCTACTGTGAGGGCCTTCCTCTCCCCATTCCATCCCGTTTTTGGTGTAAGTTATGTTGTCTGCTGGACTTAACCGTATTGGTTAGTGACAGATACATTGCTGTAACGCTATTGCCAACTCCCCTGCATGGTTTCCCCTCCATGCAAGGATGCTATCATACTCATTGCTCCGGCCCTGCAGCATGGTCCACTTCTGCTTGCATGTCTTGGGCTGCCTGCACTTCCTGGCTGCGTGAGTGTGCTTCCCTCTTCTTAAAGGAGAGCACACATATAGTGTAAAGCCCTCAGCCTGTTGCTGAGAGGCATTTGGTATAATCAGTTCACCAGCAAGGTCCTCTGGTCCTGGTGTGGCCTGCCCTGAAACTGAATCCTTGGTTTTGGTGTTGCCAGGTCCTGAACCTGAATCCCTGGTTCTGGTGTGGCCAGGGCCATGAATCTGAAACCCTGGTCCCGGAGTGGACAGGTCCTGAAACTGAAACCCTGATGCTTGTGCAGCCATTGTCCTGAACATTGTTCCCGCGTCCTGGTGCGGCCAGACCTGTTCCCCAACTCCCCTGGTCCCAGTGTGGCAGTGTGGCTAGCTCCTGAACATTTTTCCCTCGTCCTGGTGCGGCCAGACCTGTTCCCTAAATCCCCTGGTCCCAGTGTGGCTAGCTCCTGAACATTTTCCTTTGGTCCTGGTGTGGCCAGACCTGATCCCAAACTCCCCTTGTCCCGGTGTTGCTAGCTCCTGAACATTTTCTCCTGGTCCTGGTGCAGCCAGTATCTAAATGTTTCCCTATCTGAATCTACATTTCAGTAACCTTTTTGCAGTGATCCTGAACTGAACCTATTAGTCTTAACAGAGCCCTATTTCAGTGTCAGCGTACCTGATCCCTGGGGTCAACAGCTGCAGTATCAGGTTCTGCCTAGGAGTGGTACCTGACGGCTACCTGTCGCACAAGCTCGACCTCACCACTATAGGCTCCAGTGAACATCAGGTAGCCGCTTAGCCATGCCCCTTCCTTGGCAGGCCCAGTCCTGTGGCACAGTGGGTCCACTAATCCGTGTGCGCCACCATTGGGTGCAACAATTGCAATATAGGATGTAATCATTTTCTATGGTTTTTCATTGCAACGTGCGACACAGAGTCTTAAATGTTTTCCAAATATGTTGGATTTTCTGTCACTGGTCTCAAGTCTCATGTGACGCACTTGACACTAGACTTCAATGCAGGTTGCACACAGCATGCGACGTGTCTTCCATTTAGTTGTTTTATTTACAGCAAATTCAGGACTCTAAAATAGTGTCGCAAAGGAAGTTGCGCAAATGTTTTTGGTTGTGCAACTTGTCAGAGACCTGCTGCCATGTCACACTTCTCGCCTTTTAGCCTCAGCCTACTGGAGTTGCATGGAGACTTTGGACATGACACTTGTCTCATGACCTAATGTCTCTAGGAGTTGCTCCTACATCCCAGTGCAATACAAATGAATACGGTTGCATTGAGGCCAAGGGTGCCACAATCATGATAAGAAAGTCGCAAGAAGTCCAACTGCGTCGTATTTTTTGTGACTTGTCGCAATGAGAGTCACGATGCAGCCCCATTTATTTGTAGTGCATTGCAATGTAGCAGGTGTCTTCTTGACCAAAGTTCCCATACAGCCTCAGCCTTCGAGGTAAGAATTTTATGTCTTATAGTTTTTCCCCAGAAATTTCTCTTTCTATACATAAGTTATGCATTCAACTTTTCTGATTCAAGTATTTTACTTGCTTATATAACGCCATTAATTACGCAGTGCTTTACAGACATCATCGTTGTCCCATTGGGGATCACACTCTAAATCCTCTATCATTGGAGTGTTGGAAGAAACTGAAGGAAACCCACACAAACACAGGGAGAAGATACAAACTGCTTGCAGATGTTGTTCTTGGTGGGATTTGAACCCAGGACCCCCAACACTGCAAAGCAACAGTGATAACCAGTGAGCCACCATGCTGCCCTAGTTAGTACAGTACATCATTTGGGAATTAAGAAAAAACATTAGGTGGCCTGATAAATGGAAAGAAGATATTATTTGTAGCTTAATGAATGAAGCAGTTTCTTGTAGATACATGAAAACAACTTACAGGACAGATATGATTTGGATAAGATGTCATTTACAATTATCAGAGTACACAGTTCCATTTCCATCTTTTCACTTAGAAAGCAAATTTATGGTGTTTCTAAAAGATAAATACAGACAAGATGGAAGCAAAATATATACCGAAACAAGCATTAATATTGCAGTGATACAACACTAAAGTCATAACTTTTTACCAATGTGCATGATAAATGCAAAGTATTCAAATTGTGACATGTTAGAACAAACTTCCTTAGGTCTCGTTCAGACGGCCGTAGATTCTCTCATTCGTCTCATCCAAAAGAATAGGGATAATTATGTAAATGACACTCTGATCTGAATCTGTCCAGAGTGTCAGCACAGTGTGATCCGATCCTCACGGATTAGAGGATCAGAGCACAGGTGAGAAGATGGAGAACAAAATTTCTCCATCTTCTCCATTGTGTCAAGGCACCATTTCATCCAAGAGCAGTCTGAAAATTCCCATGCACTAATTGACTTGCATGAACGAGTGTGTTCCGAACATCAGATCAAACTTGGACATACAGTGATTTTTTTCCACGGACAGTCTTTGTCGGAGGAAAATAAATCAGACATGTGCATGGCCCTATAGACTAATATTGGTCCAGGTGCGATCCAATGTTTTGTTGGATCGATAATACAGCGATCTGCACCTGCCCTTCCTGGCAAAAAAACAGCAAAATGGACGTAGGTTGCTGTGTATTCCAGAAATTAATTTTCTTTTTTGATTTTAATTCATTATATATTTGAAGCTACAATGATAAATGATAAATGCCAGCGCTGTCTATATAGCTACAAAATTATTGTTACTATTTATTATTATAGCGCCATTCATTCCATGGTCCTTTACATGTTAAATTGGGTATAAATAACAAAAAAACATATACAATAATGTTGAACAAAACGAATCAATGACTGGTACAGGAGGAGTGAGGATCCTGCCCGGCAGAGCTCACAATCTACAAGATATGGGTGGATGCTATGTTTGATCAGTCTTTTAAGAATGGTAAACTTTTGGCTATTTTTTTTATATGCTCTATAGGCTCTTTAATTTCATCGCAGGCATTGTATAAGTGCGAGGGGGCAAGAGCGCACTAAGTGGAGTTTGGTATCCCGTAGAAAGCCCTGGATCAGTAAGACTTGCACTTCGTATGCCATTTTTAATGAGAGGCATGCAGGAATAAGATATGCCAAATTCATTATGAGCCTAGGGTTCATTTACATGGCCAAACGCTGACAAAAATCACTGATTAAACTCACTCCATTCCCCTCATACGTAAAAAAAAAAGATTTCTGAATGAGGCTTTAGGGTGTATTCGTACATCACAAATCCATGTTTTGCTTTTAATGTTCTGACGATTACAAAATTGTGCAAACAGTATCTTGCAAAATGTTATTATTTTTGCATAATCACTTCCCCCCCCCCCAGAACTGGGTAAATAAACTCAAAGGTGTTATAAACAGCTTGAAATAATGTAATGTAGCTGCTGTTTACATATATGAAGCGAATGGAAACCCTGTTATAAGACATCTATAAAGTGTATGTGCCATTTCTTGTAGGCTGTGATCATCACGACGTGCAATGTGAGACATTACGGGTGAATGTCGATCTCCTGTACTAAGCCATGAGTAAATACGCACACAATTCCGGCCTTGGTTTTATAGCTTTTTAGTATTTGCTATTGAAAAAAAACCCATTTGTTAAACAATGAAATAAAATGTGTTTTATTTTAAAGTAAAACTTAATCCTGCATGTGAAATGTGAAAAAATAAACTCCTCGTGTTTTATGGACGCAGTCCAACAAGCCATAAAAATGATAATAACTTGGTGTTTGTTGAGATGACCTTCAATGTAATTATTGTCAGGGATATACTGGAGAGATTTACTAATACAATTACCAGTGTACTGTCCAGGCTTTATTCACACATCAGTATTTTTGATAAAATTTTCATCAGCATTTGTAAGTCAAAAGCAGAAGTGTCTCCAAAGCACAGAACTGGTGTCAATCTTTCAACCATAATTTTTTTGTCGGAAGTTCCACTCCTGGTTTTGCCATACAAAGGGCTCGTGCAAACGACTGATTTTCTTGTCCAAGTGCTATCTGTGGTTTTTATGGATAGCACTCGTACCTGCATAATAGTCTATGACTATAAAAAATCAAAGACATGTCCAATTTTAATCATCCAAGTACAATCTGATTTTCACAGGCTAAGGCCATTTCACACGTTCAGTATTAGGTCCCTAAATCATGGACCATGCTGCGCTGCCACCAGGAATATCAGGGCCCCATACTGGCAAAATTTTTGGGCCCTCTTGAGACTCTGCCCAGGATCTACCCATCGAACTTTCCACAGTCCCACCACCCACTCTTGGAAAAATTCCACTTCTACACCACATCCTCACCAATCAGACATTAATAGTTTCCATTGAACACCATAACTCATTCATAGTCAGCAGCTTTTGTTTAGGCCAAAAGATTTTTTTTAAGCCTGCCACAATGACAAAGTCGTAGTCCCAAAGCGGTGGTATCAAAAACTACAACTTGTCCCGCAATAAATAAGGCTCATACATACATACAGCTACATCAATGGCAAAAAAGTTATAGCTATTGAAATACGACGACAAAGAAATGAAAAAAAACAACTACCCGACCACCCCCTGAAATGAACGGAGAGGCCGGTCAGACATGCGCCTGGCCGCTTCATTCATTTCACTGCGAGTTCCAGCTATTTCCTGAACTCCCAGTCAAATTAATTGAGCGGCTGCACGCATGTCTGACCAGCCGCTTCGTTTATTTCAGGGGGTGGTTAAACTTTTGGAGCCCCTGTTATTGGAATTAGTGGGAGTTATACGGTTTCAAAAACGAGGCCCCCGTAGATCTCATTTCCCCCTGAAATGAGCAAAGCAGCTGATAGGGCATGTGTACAGCTACTCGATTGCAAGGGCCACCTCACACAGCAGATTTTCAAGCAGAATTTTGGTGTGGACAGGTCCTTTTACCTAAAACTCAACATTCCACAATCCTCATCGCTGTGTTCTCTAGAGATGAATGGGAGGTATGAGGGCAGTGGCCGCCGTGGATATTTAGCAGAATGTCAGCATGCCTGTGTGCACCAAACTTCCGCTTGGAGATCCGCCATGTGAACTGGCCCTAATAATTATCCAATATGTCGTGTATAGGGGATAAGTATTAGGTGACTAGAATATCCCATTAAAGACAGGCAATTTTATCTTATTGGAGGCAGACAGGCAGCAATCAGTAGGGATGAACTTAAGGTACCTTCACACATAACGATTTCGTTAACGATATCGTTGCAACATCATGCTTTTTTGTGACGTAGCAACGATCCTGCTAACGATCTCGTTATGTGTGACAGCGACCAACGATCAGGCCCCTGCTGGGAGATCTTTGGTCGTAGGGAATGATCAGGACCTTTTTTTGGTCACTGATCACCCGCTGTCATCGCTGGATCGGCGTGTGTGACGCCGATCCAGCGATGTGTTCACTTGTAACCAGGGTAAATATCGGGTTACTAAGCGCAGGGCTGCGCTTAGTAACCCGATATTTACCCTGGTTACCATTGTAAAAGTTAAAAAAACACTGCATACTCACATTCCGATGTCTGTCAGGTCCCCCGCCATCAGCTTCCCGCACTGACTGTCAGTGCCGGCCGTAAAGAAGAGCACAGCGGTGACGTCACCGCTGTGCTCTGCTTTACGGCCGGCACTGACACAGTCAGTGCGGGAAGCTGACGTGACAGACATCGGAATGTGAGTATGTAATGTTTTTTTTTTAACTTTTACAATGGTAACCAGGGTAAATATCAGGTTACTAAGTGCGGCCCTGCACTTAGTAACCCGATGTTTACCCTGGTTACCCGGGTGCTGCAGGGGGACTTCGGCATCGTTGAAGACAGTTTCAACAATGCCGAAGTCGTTCCCCTGATCGTTGGTCGCTGGAGAGAGCTGTCTGTGTGACAGCTCCCCAGCGACCACACAACGACTTACCAACGATCACAGCCAGGTCGTATCGCTGGTCGTGATCGTTGGTAAGTCGTTTAGTGTAACGGTACCTTTAGCAGCAGTTTGCAGGCAGGCACCAGACATACATGGCCTCCAACTTCACACAGCATGAGCAGGGAGGGGGGCAAAAGAAGAGTAGTGGGTGGGTAAGCCAGCAGGTATGCGAATGGGGGCTCGGATGAGGGAATGGGAGGTCAGACGGGCCACTGGATGGGCTCATGCATGGGTGGGCTCCTGCACCTCATGACTTTCATGCCCTCAGCTCCTGCATATAATATGCCCCGAGGGCCTGGGGTATGCCGGCAGCTTAGGAACATAGGGCGATCTGGCAGCATCTCACATCACTGATGTCAGAGACAGCCAGCCCCCTCTGGTGCAGCCATACCATGTAATATGCTGCTTCTCTGAGTGACTGGGGGCCTTGGGACCTAATAAAGTAAAGTACATAACCCACGCAGTCTGCCAGGCTGTTTATACAGTGGCACAGCTGTGCTGCCTCAGCGCAGGCTGTGGCGTGTCTCACTCAGTCCGGGCCCCTCTTCTTTTCTCCTGCTCACCGGGCCCCATAAACCAGTAATTGCAGAAATGCCCTGATGGCGACCCTGACCATAACACATGGGTGAGTGAATGCAGCCTTATAAAATAAAAAGATTTTAATTTTGAAATCCTCTTTAATTATCACTCAATTGTTACAGATACACTGAGCTCCTAGAGACTGGGGCTTTGCGAAATAGTTACTGTGCATATTTATTGAACACCTCTACAGATATAATGAACAGTCACTTTGGGTCCCATATAGAAACCATGGGGCCCTATTGCAAAATTTTTATTTGCGCCCCCACACACTCAAATTATAATGCCACCAAAGTGCCCTCAATACAATATGATGTCTCCACAGTTCCCCTATACACATTATGAGGCTCCCACAATGACCCTCACCACACAGTATAACGCCCTTACAATTCTCCCACACAGTATGATCATAATTATCCTACAGTCCCCCGCACAGTATGATGGCTATCAGAGCATGATTCCCCCACAGTCCCTCCACGCTCTATGATGTTCCTCTCCACAAAAATATGATGCCCCTACAGCCTGCATACAAAAGTATGATGCCTCCACTGCCCTCCACACAGTACGATGTCCCCAAAGCCCTTTCACACCGTATTATAGCCCCAACCAGTTTAATAGTGTCCACAGTCCTCATGCACAGTATAGTGCCAACCCCCCCAAGCCCACCGTACAGTGTGATAGCTTCCACAGTTTACCCTTAGAAGTACTGACTGACAAAATGAAAAAAAACTCATCTAGCCCCATTCCCTGATGCTCTGCTTTGGTCTGCGCTGTGTGGACTGAGGGTCCTGCGAAGCAGGGGCAATCTAGTAATGTTGTTCTGAGATTCAGATGCACAGGCTGAATGGCGGAGCACAGTACTGACAGCTCCTTGTTCCACCATTGTATTACACATTTGGAGGATGAGGCCCTCACAATTCATGGGCCCCATATCTGTCATTGCTACCAATATGACACTGGTTCCATGTACTAATATGCTTCCTGGACTGCAGCTGGTTGTTAGTGGTGCTTTGTAAACGCTGCCTTCACTTGTATTGATGTCCCTCTGTACGTGTCACAGCGATGAGTGATGGAGTGCATTAACATTACTCAGTGCACAGATGATGAATCTCTTCATATCGTGGAGAACATTCCTGTAATAATTTTGCAGCTAAGAAGCAGGTGATCAATGCAAGCTGCCGCCACGTAGGAGACTTACTTTCTGAACAAGTGAACTCATGTGTACCACTAGTTCATTATCTATACAGTACTTAATTAAAGGCTATGGACTCTTTTAACATGGAAACATGATTAGTACTTATGTTAATGGTGATCTTTACCTCATAAAATTACATAAAGTTCCAGTCTGGAGCCTTCGTACATTTGCAGACCACCAGACATGCAGTTTGCAGCCAGATAGAAGTCACAGATTTTTCTCATATAGGAGTGTCTCTCCCAGTAATATAGGCTGGATGTGATGTCTGTGTGTATCCAAGGTGCTACTGTCTTCACTTGATGTAGTATTTCTAACACTACACTTGATTACCAGTATCAGAACAGCTGTTGCAACTTCTTCTCCATGTGCTTTCCTCCTCATCTATAACCTGCTTTTTGATGCTCTCCATAAAACCTTAGAACTTCTCCACTTTCTCCCCTGCAGATCTGTGTACATCTCCCTCTGTCCTACTTATTTTATAGATCTCCGTGTATAATAGACCAAAGTCAGCTGAACCCGCCCATATTGGTAGGCTTGGCAGACAGTCTAATGACTCTCTCCTGATTCTCTCCCCACGGATGATGTCAGGAGAGATAACGATACTGCATGTCTGTTTTCAAACTGCTGATCCTTTTGTTCTGGCAGCCGCTCTCCTTTGCAGTAAGGAGCGAAATCTTGGATGATCGTTCAACCGGCATCTACTGTATATGTTGTGCATGTGCAACGCCCCAGGTAACCAGTTGTTGCAGTGATGTTGCCTTCCTTTCGGGGAGGGTGATGTCACGCTTGGAGGCAAGGAGGATTCTCTTTACCAGGTAATGTACCCATATTCAACATATTCCGAATCCAGGCCAGAAGGGGGAGCTCAGGACCCGGATTCAGGGGAGCTTCCTAAAACTATATGTGTTCTGGTCTGGAGGAGGAGTTAGTTCAGTCTGGAGGAGACAGTAAGGAGAGAGGTGTGAGAGCAGAGAGTGCAGAGCCGTGCAGCCAACACTGAGCTGCAGCTCTGGGAAAGTAACAGAACCCAAGGGGTTGAATCATGGAGGAGCTTAGAGGAAAGGAGCACAGTGGAGGAAGAGGCTCGGAGGGGAACAGCGGCAGGACACCCTCAGAGCCAGATCATAGTAACCGGGCACCGGGAGCCCGAAGTCGTGTTGTTCTCCAGGACGCGCGACAAAACCGGAGGGCATAGGACTGTATGTCAATTGTCCACACCAAGTCTGAGGTGAAGCAGTAACCTGAGAGCCCGGGTAATGATAGAGACCCTGTACAACGGCTCACACTGCCTATCGTACAGACATCTGTCTCAGGACAAGAGAGAGAAGACTCTGTCAGCAAGCTACAAGCAGCAGGGACCTCACCATCTAGCGCATGTAGGAAGGCTTACGGACCTAACCTGGGAAAGGGACCCTCTATTGCCTCCAAGCCGGCCAGACCACAGCTATCCTTGCACTTGGTACCCTGGACTGAGGACTGTTGCCATCAGTAAACCAGGTAAAAACTACAACTCTGTGTCCTCTGTTATTTGCCGGCATACACCATCTTGCCATACACCTTGGGACGGGAGCCCTGGGGACCTACTTCACCTGTGGGAAGTTACACCATCTAGCTGCCATTCCATCACCCCAGAGGACCCCTTTAAGCAGCGTCGGTCCCTACTGACCGAAAACTGCAGGTGGCATCACAAACAAACTTTATTTCAAATACCCTTAAAGACCTTTTCCCTTTATTTGGGTGCCCAGGGCCACGGACCGAGTCTCAGCCACCGTGACATCCACTTTAACCGCGACTGGACCCGGTACCAAGTACCCCACGGCCCTGGTGGGCAACTCACATGGAGCCACCACTGACCAAAGAGATGGGGTTCGTAGAGGTAGCCATCAGGATTAGGGGCACTGGATTGGATTTTCATCAGATAGATAAAGGTATTACACATACTCTGCAGCTGAAAAATGGTAGAATTTTTTTAATAAAGACTATTTAGAAAGTTACCTAACTTGCATTTAGGTAAAAAGTAGTGATGAGCGAGTGTACTCGTTGCTCGGGTTTTCATGAGCACGCTCGGGTGACCTCCGTGTATTTATGACTGCTCAGAAATTTAGTTTTCATCACGGCAGCTGAATGATTTACAGCTATTAGCCAGGCTGAGTACATGTGGGGGTTGCCTGGTTACTAGGGAATCCCCACATGTAATCAAACAGGCTAGTAGCTGTAAATCATTCAGCTGCCGAGATGAAAACTAAATTTCCGAGCAGTCATAAATACTCGGAGGTCACCCTAGCGTGCTCCTGAAAACCCGAGCAACAAGTACACTCGCTCATCACTAGTAAAGGCTTCTTGGTATGCAAACTGAATCTTTGCCTTGGAGGAATAAAGAGCCTAGCTATGACTTTTGAAAAAGTAATGTACAGGTGCAAGTGCTGCTGACTTCGTTAACTGTTAAATTACTAAATGCAAACACCATTTTGTCTGCACACTATACTGTAATTAAAGTGCCGCGGACTTGACGGCTATCGTTCTTCTGCTGAAATAAAAGTTATCGGAAAAAAATTGCACGTGCAAACGTCTGATCCATATTTAAGGTGTGTAAAAGCAAATACAGCTAATTACTGTCGATCACTTACGAGGTAAGGCTAGAGTTTTCCTTACTAGAAATATCCAAAAATATCAATATATCCTGATATATGTGTATATTTTTACAATTATTTTTAGAACACATTTCAATGCAGTAAAGCAGATCTACAAGTGTATTTCACCATTTATGAAATTAATGGGCAAAGCATTGGCAAATGTAGCTTTGGCTAAAGGTACCGTCACACTCAGCGACGCTGCAGCGATATAGACAACGAGCCAATCGCTGCAGCGTCGCTGTTTAGGTCGCTGTAGAGACGTCAAACACAGCAGCTCCACAACGATGCAGGAGCGATCCTGTGACGTAACGGCGACTCACATATCGTTCTCACAGGTCGTTAGCTCCATGTAAAACATTGGTGGCATCGTTGCTTTTGCTGTCAAACACGACGATACACGCCGACCTGGCGACGAAATAAGGTGCTGGCCTTCTAGCTCCGACCAACGATATCACAGCGGGATCCAGATTGCTGCTGCATGTCAAACACAACGATATCGCTATCCAGGATGCTGCAACATCACGGATCGTTGTCGTTCTCGTTGGAAAGTTGTTCAGTGTGAAGGTACCTTAACTAGTCCGTCCTTGTGTACACATTGAATTAAAGATCTGTTGATAACAATCTGAAGGGCACCTTTTTGGTGTACATTCACATCCCTATATCCTGAGATAATGCTTTTCCACCACAGTCCTTTTGTTTGTTGGGCCACAAAACAGCAGTTTGACTACAATCTGAACACAACCCCATTTGAAAGATGAAAATGGCAACAATAAGGCCAAATTCATGCATCATGGGCTGTTCACACCTCGTTTTTTGGGGAAATGCATGTCTGACTGTGGTCCAATTCATGGAATGAAATCAAATATGTCAATGATTAGGTCTGTGATGTGCCGGACAGCTCAATCCGTGTGCTGTCTGCTAAAAACAAGACTGTAAATTTGTCCATATAGGCCTATTAGGGGATATAGCCTAGAAAAATCACACATTTAATATACTTATCACTGCCTTCTTTCCGTAGAAACTGAAGTTTAATCAGGTATGTGGGTGTTCAGTATATCCATGGTGTGGAAAAGTGGTTCAGTGCACCATTCCACCCACTGGTTTTGTATACACCTGTTTTCTTCACTAGTGACTGCCAGCGCTGTTTCGCCTGAGCTGTTAATCACCAGTGAGAGAGGTGGGGTCCTGCAAAGCCAGGTGTTAAGGTGCACTGAGTTACTTGGCAATGACAAGGGTCCTCAGTGCATATTTGATTAAGGAGAACTCGATACATGCTGTCCAATATGTACACACGTATAGGCAGAGACTGTCATGGTTTGGGTTGATCATAAAAAGCAGACTCACCAAAACCTTGTCAAATGACTAATGCACTAGCAGGGCGCAGCAGGCCCCCCACTGATGTGTTTTTTTGCGTTTCTCTATGTTAGCTGTTTTGATATTAGCGTAGGACTCACAAGTTAATGGGGACCCTTGACGTTGGGTTGCGAGCTTATCCATTTTGGCCAAAATTGTACCAATACCTCATTTAACCCCTTCGTGCCATGCGCCGTACTAGTACGGCGCTGCCGGCACTGCATTAGTGCCAGCCGCAGTACTAGTACGGCGCATCGATCACCGCGGTCTCGCACTGAGCGCCGCGGTGATCGGGTGCGGGTGTCAGCTGTATATGACAGCTGACACCTCGCAGCAATGCCCATGATCGGCGCTATCGCCGATCGCGGGCATTTAACCCCTCTGATGCCGCTGTCAATAGTGACAGCGGCATAGAGGGGGATTGCGCAGGGACGGGGGCTCCCTGCGCTCTCCCACCGGAGCAACGCGATGAGATCGCGCTGCTCCGGTGACCTGGAAGGAGTCCCCGGATCCAAGATGGCCACGGGACTCCTTCTGGGTCATTTACTGACCTGGCTTGCCGGCGCCTGCAAGAGCTGCTGAGAGCAGGCGCCGACAAACCTCTGCTCTTGTGTGTGAGATCGGTGATCTGACAGAGTGCTGTGCACACTGTCAGATCACCGATCTGTGATGTCCCCCCCTGGGACAAAGTAAAAAAGTAAAAAAAAAAAATGTCCACATGTGTAAAAAAAAAGAAAAACAAAATTCCTAAATAAAGAAAAAAAATATATATATATTCCCATAAATACACTTCTTTATCTAAATAAAAAAAAAATCACACAATAAAAGTACACATATTTAGTATCGCCGCGTCCGTAATGACCCCACCTATAAAACTATATCACTAGTTAACCCCTTCAGTGAACACCGTAAAAAAAAAAAAAAACGAGGCAAAAACCAACGCTTTATTCTCATACCGCCAAACAAAAAGTGGAATAACACGCGATCAAAAAGACGGATATAAATAACCATGGTACCGCTGAAAACGTCATCTTGTCCCGCAAAAAAAAAGCCGACATACAGCATCATCATCAGAAAAATAAAAAAGTTATAGCTCTCAGAATAAAGCGATGCAAAAACAATTATTTTTTTATATAAAATAGTTTTTATTGTGTAAAAGCGCCAAAACATAAAAAAATGACATAAATGAGGTATCGCTGTAATCGTACTGACCTGAAGAATAAAACTGCTTTATCAATTTTACCACACGAGGAATGGTATAAACGCCCTCCCTAAAAGAATTTCAGGAATTGCTGGTTTTTGTTCATTCCGCCTCCCAAAAATCGGAATAAAAAGTGATCAAAAAATGTCATGTGCCCGAAAATGGAACCAATAAAAACGTCAACTCGTCCCACAAAAAACAAGATCTCACATGACTCTGTGGACCAAAATATAGATAAATTATAGCTCTCAAAATGTGGTGATGCAAAAACGATTTTTTGCAATAAAAAGCGTCTTTTAGTGTGTGATGGCTGCCAACCATAAAAATCCGCCCAAAAAACGCTATAAAAGTAAATCAAATCCCCCTTCATCACCCCCTTAGTTAGGGAAAAATAATAAATTTTTTAAAAATATATTTATTTCCATTTTCCCGTTCTCTCCAAACGCGACATGGCATCCGATCTCAATTCCAGCCAATTTTGCTTTGAAAAACTAAAACAGTGCTCCTTCCCTTCCGAGTTCTCCTGTGCGCCCAAACAGTGGTTCCCCCAAACATATGGGGTATCAGAGTTCTCAGGACAAGTTGGACAACAACTTTTGGGGTCCAATTTGTCCTGTTACCCTTGGGAAAATAAAAACGTGGGGGCTAAAATATCATTTTCGTGGAAAAAAATATATTTTTTATTTTCGCGGCTCTGCGTTATAAACTGTAGTGAAACACTTGTTGGTTCAAAGTTCTCACATCACACCTAGATAAGTTCCATGGGGGGTCTAGTTTCCAATATGGGGTCACTTGTGGGGGGTTTCTACTGTTTAGGTACATCAGGGGCTCTGCAAATGCAACATGACACCTGCAGACCAATCCATCTAACTCTGCATTTCAAATGGCGCTCCTTCCCTTCCGAGCTCTGCCGTGCGCCCAAACAGTGGTTCCCCCAATGTATGGGGTATCAACGTACTCAGGACAAATTGGACAATAACTTTTGTGGTCTAATTTCTCCTGTTACCCTTGGGGAAAAAAATTGCGGGCTAAAACATCATTTTGTGGAAAGAAAAAATGATTTTTTTAATTTTCACAGCGCTACATTCTAAACTTTAGTGAAACAATTGGGGGTTAAAAGTGCTCACCACACATCTAGATAAGTTCCTTAGGGGGTCTTCTTTCCAAAATGGTGTCACTTGTGGGGGTTTCCACTGTTTAGGCATGTCAGGGGCTCTCCAAACACGACAAGGGTTCCGATCTCAATTCCAGCCAATTTTGCATTGAAAAGTCAAATGGCGCTCCTTCCCTTCCGAGCTCTGCCATGCGCCCAAACAGTGGTTTATCCCCATATATGAAGTATCAGCGTACTCAGGACAAATTGCACAACAACTTTTGGGGTCCAATTTATCCTGTTACCCTTGGGAAAATAAAAAATTTGGGGCAAAAATATCATTTTTTGTGAAAATTAATATGAATTTTTTTTACGGCTCTACATTATAAACTTCTGTGAAGCACTTGGAGGTTCAAAGTGCTCACCACACATCTAGGTTAGTTCCTTAGAGGGTCTACTTTCCAAAATGGTGTCACTTGTGGGGGTTTCCACTGTTTAGGCACGTCAGGGGCTCTCCAATCGAGCCATGGGTTCCGATCTCAATTCCAGCAAATCTTGCATTGAAAAGTCAAATGGCGCTCCTTCCCTTCCGAGCTCTGCCATGTGCCCAATCAATGGTTTACCCCAACATGTGGGGTATCGGCGTACTCAGGACAAATTGTACAACAACTTTTTTGGTCCAATTTTTCCTGTTACCCTTGGTAAAATAAAACAAATTGGATCTGAAGTAAAAATTTTGTGAAAAAAAAGTTAAATGTTCAATTTTTTTTAAACATTCCAAAAATTCCTGTGAAGCACCTGAAGGGTTAATAAACTTTTTGAATGTGGTTTTGAGTACCTTGAGTGGTGCAGTTTTTAGAATGGTGTCACTTTTGGGCATTTTCTGTCATATAGACCTCTCAAAGTCACTTCAAGTGTGAGGTGGTCCGTAAAAAAAATGGTTTTGCAAATTTTGTTGCAAAAATGAGAAATCGCTGGTCAACTTTTAACCCTTATAACTCCCTAACAAAAAAAAATTATGTTTCCAAAATTGTGCTGATGTAAAGCAGACATGTGGGAAATGTTGTTTATTAACTATATTATGAGATATAACTCTCTAATTTAAGGGCATAAAAACTAAAAGTTTGAAAATTGCTAAATTTTCATAATTTTTGACAAATTTTTGTTTTTTTCACAAATAAATGAAAGTCATATCGAAAAAGTTTTACCACTATCATGAAGTACAATATGTCACGAGAAAACAATGTCAGAATCGCCAGGATCCGTTGAAGCATTTTAGAGTTATGACCTCATAAAGTGACAGTGGTCAGAATTCTAAAAATTGGCCCTGTCACTTAGGTGAAAACAGGCTTCGGGGTGAAGGGATTAATGTATTATATGCATTCATTTTTTCATCTTTTTATTGCACTTTTTATCATTTTTTGTAGGGTGCGGCAGGGCCCCTTTGTGTTGGCTTGGTTTTTGTGTGGTACATTTATATATAGTGCTGGACGGCTCGCCTGCTAATACTATGGGCGTGATCAATAGGTTGTCCAGACACTGTGCATCACACCTACCTGTGTGAACAGGGTTTTATGCAAGCCTTATCTGTGTGCATTTTTGCTACTAGGCAGCCACCCCTTCATTATTTAGGTGAGTTGGTGGTTGTTCTCATCAGTAGCTTGCACCTGTGCTGCTCCAGCCTTTATCAGTGGGGGGCCTGCTGCACCCTGCTAGTGCATTTGTCATTTGACAAGGTTTTAGTGAGTCTGCTTTTAATGATGTTTTTTTTTTAGTTTCTCTATGTTAGATGGTTTGGGTTGAGAATTCAATCCCCTGACCTGTTGGTCTGTGGTCGGTTCCCCTGTCTGCTGAGCTATTGCCTTTCCTGCCCAGTTCCTCTTCCTTTCACCTCTTTAGGTTTCTGGGAGGTTAAACTTGTTCTGCTTACTTTTGGCTCTTCTTAGCTTTCCCTCTTTACCCTATATGAACTTGTTTTAATTTTCTCACCCTGGGCTTTATATCTACCTGCACAATTTACTCTCCTCTTTTTGGCAGTGGGTTGCAGCCTCCCGTCTGGTTCCACAGGAGCTATGAGAAACCTCTCAATGGTCCTTTAGGGAGCCAGGTCTGAGGTGGTGTTTTTGAGTTGTGCGGCTAGAGACTTTCTAGTTTGTACAGGGACCATTTTGATGTGGTTGCGACATCTTCCCGTAGTAAGTCCTCCCTTTCTAAGTAACCCATGAGTGAAGGTGTGTTACGTTCATAACAGATGTTACAGGGATACCATGATAGAGAGGGGCCAGAAGATCGTGGCATCTGGTTACACGAACTCCTGCACTTATTAGAACTGCTTCACCATCCTATTAAACAGTACAGGTTTTCCTTGCTCTGTCATGGCAAGTGTTAATCAGTTGAGTTGATCTCTTGGAGCTCTCCATCTACAATTGTCTCAGCTGTTCTTTATTGGCCACTCTCCTCTGGTAATTATGCTAGCCACTGGCACTTGGGAGTTGCCAGTGGTAGTTCTGCTTCCTGGCTTGGTATTGAAGGAGAAAGTTCAGCGTTTGGAGTTGGCAGTTGGAGAGTTTTTCTGGAGACTGCGGTGTGGACTTGGTTTGCGTGTTTATCCTTCTTCTTTCACGTTTGGTTTGTATGATATTGATTTCTTTTATCCTTGTCTGTTTACCCCTGTCGGTCTGGCTAGTGTTTTCCTATACACTTCAGCCCCTCACCAACCTGGGTTGGGGGGGATCAGATAAGGGTTAAGTTAGGACCATAGCTAGGTACGTCTCCACCATCCTGAGTAATCAGGGGGACAGGGATAGACTAGGGAGCTCTTAATTCAAGGGATTGGGAAGATGCCACAGTCCCTTGACACTACGTGACAATAGACCTGTCAATCCAGGGCAACGGTTGGGGAGATGCCTCATCTCCTATCTCAAAAATGTGAAAATCTGTCTTCACTGAATACAGATTTTACCTGTGAACTGAGAGTGAAAGATCAGTCCAGGAGGAGAAAGAAGTAGATTCCTCTGATAAGATATATTACACAGTTGCTTGTTTTAATGTGTATTTATGAAATAAAAATGGAAATGGTGATTACTGTTTAACTAGATGGTGGCCCGATTCTAACGCATTGGGTATTCTAGAATATATATGCATAGTGTATAGCACAGCCCACGTAGTATATTGCGCAGCCCATGCAGTACATTGCGCAGCCCACGCAGTACATTGCGCAGCCCACGCAGTACATTGCGCAGCCCATGCAGTACATTGCGCAGCCCACGTTTTACATTGCGCAGCCCACATTGTACATTGCGCAGCCCACGTAGTACATTGCGCAGCCCACATACTACATTGCGCAGCCCACGTAGTATATTGCGCAGCCCACATTGTACATTGCATAGCCCACATAGTACATTGCGCAGCCCACGTAATACATTGTGCAGCCCACGTAGTATATAGCGCAGCCCACGTAGTATATTGCGCAGCCCACGTAGTATATTGCGCAGCCCACGTTGTATATTGCGCAGCCCACGTTGTACATTGCGCAGCCCACGTTGTACATTGCGCAGCCCACGTAGTACATTGCGCAGCCCACGTAGTATATTGCGCAGCCCACGTTGTACATTGCGCAGCCCACGTTGTACATTGCGCAGCCCACGTAGTACATTGCGCAGCCCACGTAGTATATAGCGCAGCCCACGTAGTATATCGCGCAGCCCATGTTGTATATTGCGCAGCCCACGTAGTATATTGCGCAGCCCACGTATTATATTGCGCAGCCCACGTAGTATGTTGCGCAGCCCACTTTGTACATTGCGCAACCCGCGTAGTATATAGCGCAGCCCATGTAGTATATTGCGCAGCCCACATAGCACATTGCGCAGCCCACGTAGTATATTGCGCAGCCCACGTAGTATATTGCGCAGCCCACGTAGCACATTGCACAGCCCACGTAGTATATTGCGCAGCCCACGTAGTATATCGCGTAGCCCACGTTGTATATTGTGCAGCCCACGTAGTATATTGCGCAGCCCACATAGTATATTGCGCAGCCCACGTAGTATATTGCGCAGCCCACGTTGTACATTGCGCAGACCATGTAGTATATAGTGCAGCCCACGTAGTATATAGCGCATCCCACGTAGTATATAGCGCAGCCCACGTTGTATATTGTGCAGCCCACGTAGTATATTGCGCAGCCCACGTAGTATATTGCGCAGCCCACGTAGTATATTGCGCAGCCCACGTAGTATATTGCGCAGCCCACGTTGTATATTGCGCAGTCCACGTAGTATATTGCACAGCCCACGTAGTACATTGCACAGCCCAGGTAGTACATTGCCCAGCCCACGTAGTATATTGCGCAGCCCGCATAGTACATTGTGCAGCCCACGTAGTATATAGCACAGCCCACGTAGTATTTGCGCAGCCCACGTATTATATTGCGCAGCCCACGTTGTATATTGCGCAGCCCACGTAGTATATTGCGCAGCCCACGTAGTATATTGCACAGCCCACGTAGTACATTGAACAGCCCAGGTAGTACATTGCCCAGCCCACATAGTATATTGCGCAGCCCATGTAGTACATTGCCCAGCCCACGTTGTATATTGCGCAGCCCACGTAGTATATTGCACAGCCCATGTAGTATATTGCACAGCCCACGTAGTATATTGCACAGCCCACGTAGTACAGTGCACAACCCACGTACAGTGGGGCAAAAAAGTATTTAGTCAGTCAGCAATAGTGCAAGTTCCACCACTTAAAAAGATGAGAGGTGTCTGTAATTTACATCATAGGTAGACCTCAACTATGGGAGACAAACTGAGAAACAAAAATCCAGAAAATCACATTGTCTGTTTTTTTATCATTTTATTTGCATATTATGGTGGAAAATAAGTATTTGGTCAGAAACAAAATTTCATCTCAATACTTTGTAATACATCCTTTGTTGGCAATGACAGAGGTCAAACGTTTTCTGTAAGTCTTCACAAGGTTGCCACACACTGTTGTTGGTATGTTGGCCCATTCCTCCATGCAGATCTCCTCTAGAGCAGTGATGTTTTTGGCTTTTCGCTTGGCAACACGGACTTTCAACTCCCTCCAAAGGTTTTCTATAGGGTTGAGATCTGGAGACTGGCTAGGCCACTCCAGGACCTTGAAATGCTTCTTACGAAGCCACTCCTTCGTTGCCCTGGCGGTGTGCTTTGGATCATTGTCATGTTGAAAGACCCAGCCACTTTTCATCTTCAATGCCCTTGCTGATGAAAGGAGGTTTGCACTCAAAATCTCACGATACATGGCCCCATTCATTCTTTCATGTACCCGGATCAGTCGTCCTGGCCCCTTTGCAGAGAAACAGCCCCAAAGCATGATGTTTCCACCACCATGCTTTACAGTAGGTATGGTGTTTGATGGATGCAACTCAGTATTCTTTTTCCTCCAAACACGACAAGTTGTGTTTCTACCAAACAGTTCCAGTTTGGTTTCATCAGACCAGAGGACATTCTCCCAAAACTCCTCTGGATCATCCAAATGCTCTCTAGCAAACTTCAGACGGGCCCGGACATGTACTGGCTTAAGCAGTGGGACACGTCTGGCACTGCAGGATCTGAGTCCATGGTGGCGTAGTGTGTTACTTATGGTAGGCCTTGTTACATTGGTCCCAGCTCTCTGCAGTTCATTCACTAGGTCCCCTCGCGTGGTTCTGGGATTTTTGCTCACCGTTCTTGTGATCATTCTGACCGCACGGGGTGGGATTTTGCGTGGAGCCCCAGATCGAGGGAGATTATCAGTGGTCTTGAATGTCTTCCATTTTCTAATTATTGCTCCCACTGTTGATTTCTTCACTCCAAGCTGGTTGGCTATTGCAGATTCAGTCTTCCCAGCCTGGTGCAGGGCTACAATTTTGTTTCTGGTGTCCTTTGACAGCTCTTTGGTCTTCACCATAGTGGAGTTTGGAGTCAGACTGTTTGAGGGTGTGCACAGGTGTCTTTTTATACTGATAACAAGTTTAAACAGGTGCCATTACTACAGGTAATGAGTGGAGGAAAGAGGAGACTCTTAAAGAAGAAGTTACAGGTCTGTGAGAGCCAGAAATCTTGATTGTTTGTTTCTGACCAAATACTTATTTTCCACCATAATATGCAAATAAAATGATAAAAAAACAGACAATGTGATTTTCTGGATTTTTGTTTCTCAGTTTGTCTCCCATAGTTGAGGTCTACCTATGATGTAAATTACAGATGCCTCTCATCTTTTTAAGTGGTGGAACTTGCACTATTGCTGACTGACTAAATACTTTTTTGCCCCACTGTATATAGCAATGTGGGCATGATATCTCTGTTAAAAAAAAAGAATTCAAATAAAAAATAGTGATATACTCACCTTCCGTTGGCCCCTGGATCCAGGACGCGGTTACCGATGCTCCTCGTGCACTCCGGTCTGAAGAGTGCATTGCGGTCTCACAAGATGATGACGTAGCAGTCTCACATTGCAAGGAGCGGGAAAGGTGCCGGAAGGTGAGTATATGATGATTTTTTATTATTTTTAACATTAGATTTTTTTACTATTGAAGCTGCATAGGCAGCCTCAATAGTAAAAAAGTTGGTCACACAGGGTTAAAAGCAGCGTTAATGGAGTGCGTTACACCGCGGCATAACGCGGTCCATTAGCGCTGCCATTAACCCTGTGTGAGCGCTGACTGGAGGGGAGTATGGAGGGGGCACTGACTGCAGGGAGGAAGGAGCGGCCATGTTGCCGTCGGACTTCGCCCGTCGCTGATTGGTCGTGGCAATGGTCGTGGGCGTTTTGCCATGACCAATCAGCTACTTGGATTCCATGACAGACAGAGGCCGTGACCAATGAATATCCGTGACAGACAGAAGTGCAGACAGAAGGACAGACAGAAGGACCGAAGTACCCCTTAGACAATTATATAGTAGATTGTCCAATCTCAGATAATTAATGGTCAGAAGTCTTATCTGCAGTAACTAAGCTATTTAAATGCATAGATCACCTGGAGAATTCCAGGAAAGTCTTATTTAGTATTATATATATGTAAAACTAGCCAAAATATATCAAGGTTCCTCTGCACTTTACTGGTGTTGTTCTATGATCAACGCAGATTAGAAACATACAGTGCCTTGCAAAAGTATTCAGCTCCCCTGGAACTTTCAACCTTTTCCCACATATCATGCTTCAAACATAAAGATACCAAATGTAAATTTTTGGTGAAGAATCAACAACAAGTGGAACACAATTGTGAAGTTGAACGAAATTTATTGGTTATTTTAAATTTTTGTGGAAATTCAAAAACTGAAAAGTGGGGCGTGCAATATTATTTGGCCCCTTTAACGTAATACTTTGTTGCACCACCTTTTGCTACGATTATATCTGCAAGTCGCTTGGGGTATGTCTCTATCAGTTTTGTACATCGAGAGACTGAAATTCTTGCCCATTCTTCCTTGTCAAAGAGCTCGAGCTCAGTGAGGTTTGATGGAGATCGTTTGTGAACTGCAGTTTTCAGCTCTTTCCACAGATTCTCGATTGGAATGAGGTCTGGACTTTGACTTGGCCATTCTAACACCTGGATACGTTTATTTGTGAACCATTCCATTGTAGATTTTGCTTTATGTTTGGGATCATTGTCTTGTTGGAAGACAAATCCCTGTCCCAGTCTCAGATCTTTTGCAGACTCCAACAGGTTTTCTTCAAGAATGGTCCTGTATTTGACTCCATCCATCTTCCCATCAATTTTAACCATCTTCCCTGTCCCTGCTGAAGAAAAGCAGGCCCAAACCATGATGCTGCCACCACCATGTTTGACAGTGGGGATGGTGTTTTTAGGGTGATGAGCTGTGTTGCCTTTACGCCAAACATATCGTTTGGCATTGTTGCCAATTAGTTCGATTTTGGTTTCATCTGACCAGAGCACCTTCTTCCACATGTTTGGTGTGTCTCCCAGGTGGCTTGTTGCAAGCTTTAAACAACACTTTTTATGGATTTTTTGAGAAATGGCTTTCTGCTTGCCACTCTTCCATAAAGGCCAGATTTGTGCAGTGTACGACTGATTGTTGTCCTATGGACAGACTGTCCCACCTCAGCTGCAGTTCATCCAGAGTGATCATGGGCCTCTTGGCTGCATCTCTGATCAGTCTTCTTCTTGTTTGAGATGAAAGTTTAGAGGGACAGCCAGGTCTTGGTAGATTTGCAGTGGTATGATACTCCTTCCATTTCAATATGATCACTTGCACAGTGCTTCTTGGGATGTTTAAAGTTTTGGAAATCATTTTGTATCCAAATCCGGCTTTAAACTTCTCCACAACAGTATCACGGACCTGCCTGTTGTGTTCCTTGGTCTTCATGATGCTCTCTGTGCTTCAAACAGAACCCTGAGACTATCACATCACAGAGCAGGTGCATTTATACGGAGACTTGACTACACACAGGTGGATTATATTTATCATCATTAGGCATTTAGGACAACTTTGGATCATTCAGAGATCCACAATGAACTTCTGAAGTGAGTTTGCTGCACTGAAAGTAAAGGGGCCGAATAATATTGCACGCCCCACTTTTCAGCTTTTGAATTTCCACAAAAATGTAAAATAACCAATAAATTTCGTTCATCTTCACAATTGTGTTCCACTTGTTGTTGAATCTTCACCAAAAAATGTACATTTGGTATCTTTATGTTTGAAGCCTGATATGTGGGAAAAGGTTGAAAAGTTCCAGGGAGCCGGATACTTTCGCAAGGCACTGTATATGATGTGATTGAAGAATACTTTAATTATTGTGGGTTGTAATAAGAATTGTAGCTAGGATTCATAATTGTAGAATTTAATTGACAGCTTAACAAGGGTTATTGATGATCATTTTGGATTTTTTTTTCCCACTTAGGCCAATTTTACACATCCATGAAATATGGACCATTCTCATATCAGAAGACCTTATCTGACCTCTGGGACTTCAGATCTGAGCAAACTCCTTCATATATGCCTATGAAACAGGTAGCTCAGGTTGGGAGACTGGGCAGTGGGGTCAGGTCTTCCAATGTCTGAACGGTATATGTTGCGTGGATGTGTGAAACTGGCTTTATAGTCACCATAGAGTCATTGCCGTCATATTATAGCAAGAAGAATGAAAACAGCTCAGTATTGGTAAGAACCAATGGGTCCTGCTGTAGCTGAAAGCATCAGTGGAATTAAGGAATATTGAATATGTAAAAGGACCATTATCCTTAGCTTAAACAGTTTTACAAGTTTTTTGACCAATTAGGAAATAATGCTTAAATTACTTTCCAATAACGTCTCCTCTTTGTAATTATAGTCTGTATTCATGATACAACTCTGTTTTGTATAACTCTGCACTGTCATGACCCTTTTATGTGATTTCCATTTTCGTTTTCTTTAAAAAGGAACTTTCACCAATTTTTTCATTTTGAACCAGACACACCATGTAATTAGTGGCTGCAGAGCAGAATAAAATGTTGTTTTTTTTTCTAAATCATTTATTTCACCTCCCTGTTGCAGAGATGTTAGCAATGAAATATTCGGCACATGATGAGTTAAATTTTAGTTAAGTCCAAGTGGTTGGTATTAGACAGTTTTCACTGGGGGTGTGTACATCCGCCTCATGTAGGACACTGACCAATCATAAGCAGGCAGCAACATAGAAGTGAAGAAAGACCTGTGATGATGTCATCAGGGTCACATGACCAGAGTCCACAGATCATGCCTGCCAAAGTGTGCAGCCTAAATAAGTACTGAAGATATTACACTCTGTTAATAATGTTATGTCGGCCAAACAGCATACGATTCACTTCCTTTGGATGTAACCGACCTGTGGAGGTAGTCAGACAGTAGTAGCAGCTCTAAAATTTTCTAGCTTACAGTTTCATCCAAAAGAAGTGAGAGTGAAATGGCTGTTGATTGACTGCAGGGCCCATTTAACATGACAATTTCACAAGAGCCTCAGCAGAGCGAGTGTGGTGTTGAATACCGCCGACACCGGAGGTGAGTATAGGTTGCTTTTACTTTTATAAGGGGTAGTATAGCAGCTGAGAAAGGATTGTCTGAGTAGTGGATAAATTCTTTTAAGATTGTAGTGGTCATTTTGAAAATGAGTAACCAGGGCTCCAAAACAAAAGAATGGTGGTAGCAGCTTTAAAAAGGAGGGCAGCAGGTATGCACACCATACTCTGCCCTCTGGTAAAAAGTTTTGTTTGGTTTTAAGCTTGTTTTTGCTCTAGAACAGTGTACCTCAATTCCATTCCTCAATTACCACCAACAGGTCATGTTTTCAGGATTTTCTTAGTATTGCACAGGTGATGGAATATGTATTGCCTGTGCAGGTACTGCAGTTATCAAGTCGGCAATACTAGGGAAATCCTGAATACACGATCTGTTGGTGACGCTTAAGGACTGGAGTTGGAAAACGCTGCTCTAGAATGAAAGCCATGATAGAGGTAATTGAAAATGATCTGTTCCATTAAAAATATTACCGATTACCTTGTCAGGTCCACCACACAGCACTCAACCCTCCAGTGTTACAGTACCTTTCTGAAAATGAGCTAGATCTGACTGTGATTGTTTTTTTCTTGCTCAAACACCGGTCCAGATTATAGCAGGAACAGATGGGGAAATATCCCGCATTAGAGAAACATTGGGGAAGGGAACAGTCCAGCTTGTTGTATTTCATGGGCAGATCTCTTTGTTTGGCACAGAGAGGGAAATGCCAGAGGACTGGCAGTGACTTTCTCATCGAGAACACAGGAATGCTCGTCTGAGCCAAATGCTATGATGTATGGGTGAATTGGGAGAGATAGCTTTAAGCTAGTCATTTATTGGACAGAGCAGTCTAATAGAGGAGCAAGATTTCTGCTTTATTACATGACATCTAGACTTCTTATCCGATCAGCAGCTGAAAATAGCCATCAACATGTCACGTAGAACTCAAGAAAAACAAGATCTCCTTTCATAAACAGATGTTAATGTTTGGAGAATCACCTATGAAGGACAACTTCAGTAGGTTGGTGCTGGATGTAAAGCACCCACATACACGTTAGACTAATGTTGGCTGCACCTTGCCAATGATATCAACGTGTTCAGCTGACCCTTATGCGTATGGGGGCAATGGCCAACAGATTGTCGATCAGGGATGATCGATTTTGGATTGCTGGCCTCTTTGTTCTCCTGGAGATAAGTCGCCGCCAGATATGTTTATCGGTGGCTTCCTCATAGAGAACACAGGAGCGCTCAGTTTAATGAGATGACTGTCAGCCAAAGCATCCTTCAGCGTGTATTTTTGGAGTTAAGTGTACATGTTATTGCAGGGGTTTCCACTAAAAGGAAGATGAGATGACACTAGCTACAGCTTATTGTTGCCATTATGGCATCCACTCTATATAAACATTTTTGTTTGACTTTAGGACTATACAATCTTGGTGCAGTCATGATTGTCAGTTGTCTTCATGTTTATATCGCCCTATCAAGGTCTTCCTACCTTCTTTTTTTAGTTTAAAGAAGGAGCCTGAAGTTCAATAAAGAAACGGTAGTATGTAGTGAATGGCAACGTTCTCTTTTTGCAGAGGAAGCTGTCAATAGGCTGAATCGGACCGGCCACTGGACTATTGATCACTCAGTGTATACAAAAAGTCTACACACTCCTGTTAAAATGCCAGGTTTTTGCCATGTGAAAAAAATCATACCAAGAAGAATCATATCAAATCTTTTTCCACCTTTAATGTCATCCAAAATCTGTACAAATCCATTGAGAAACAAAACTAATATATTATGGTCGCATAAGTGTGAACTCTCTTGGGCTAACTCATGTTACATAGTAGTCAGTTAACAGCTGCTGTCATTTACAGTGATTCTACTTAACCCCACATAAAATGTTGTTGTTCTTGTAGGAATTTCCTAGTTGCATTTAATAGCTTACAAGTCAGCAAACGAATCTCATAGTTGAAAGTCATCAATCAGGAGAAAGGTACAAAAAAATTCCAAGGCATTAGCTATACCAGTGAAATCTGTGAAAATGGTCAATGATATTACCTAGAACTGAACGTCCCTCAATAATTGATGAAAGAGAAAAAGTAAATTGGTCCGGGAGGCTGCCGAGAGGCCTACAGCAACATTAAAGGAGCTGCAGAAATTTTTGAAAAGTACTGGTTATGTACTTTATTTGGCAACAATCTCCTGCATTCTTCATATGCCTGGCTTGTGGAGTAGGGTGGCAAGATGGAATTCTTTTCTTAGAAAGAAACATCAAAGCCAGGTAATGTTTTACCAAAACCGAAATCAAGTCTGCCAAAAGCATGTGGGAAAATGTGTTATGATCTGATTAAACCAAGGTTGAACCATTTGGCTATAATTCCAAAAAGTATGTTTGGCGCAAAGCCAACACTGTTCAGCAGCTAAAGAACACCATAGCCACAGTGAAGCATGATGGAACATTACACTTTGTTGCTGTTTTATGGGGCTTTAGTGAAGGTGAAGAGAATTTTGAACATTTCCAAATATCAGTCAATTTTGCATCAAAGCTTTCAGGCCTGTGCTAAAAAAACCTGAAGATGAATAGGAATTTCACCTTTCAACATGATAACTACCCTGAGCATACATCCAAATCAAAAAAGAATGGCTTCATCAGAAGATCATAGTTTTGGAATGGCACAGCCAGAGCCCAGACCTGAATCCAAACGAAAATCTGTGCGTGACCTGAAGACGGCGCTGTACACAGGCAATAGATTTGGAGCACTACTTCAAGGAAGAGTGGGCAAAAATTGGCAATTCTAGATGTGCCATGCTGATAGACTTCTACCCAAAAAGACTGAACACTTTTATACATTCAAAGTGTACTTCAGCAAAGTACTAGTTTAAGGGTGTGAATATTTATGAAACCACATTATTTTATTTCTTTTATTTTTATTTTTCATCTAAAAATATTTCAGTTTGTTTCTCAATGGATTTGTACAGATTATGGCCGATATTAAATGTGGAAAAAGGTCTGAAATTAGTGTTTTTGGTATGATTATTTTACATAACAAAACCTGACATTTTAACAGGGGTGTGTAGACTTGTTTTGTATCCACTGTATCAGGAATTTAACGAATATAAACACGCGTTTTAATTATTTTGTATCAATCAAGTCAGATTCTCTTGCTCTATAATGCAATGATGACAGATCAAGCACCATGATAAACGTGACCAGCTCTCTGTAAGTTTTATGGTGATTGTGATGTCAGGCTATATGGGTGATATTGGCAATCATGTTCCAATAACCAGAGGAGCCAGAGACACTAGACTGCTGTTAAATAAGCTTTCAAGGTCAGAAAAGACTTGCTATTCATAGCAGAGATTTGCGTGTAGACACACATTTATTGTACATCATATATATTGTATATATAGATATACGGTATGTGGTAATTAGGCCGGTAATATATGGATCTGGAGACCATGTTTATGACAAGCGAAACATATTCTCTCAAGTTCCCATTTTATTAGATTCAGGGAACCCCACCTCTACATATAAACCCAAATGAAATCTGTACTTGTATGGCTTGAAATGACCTTTGTTGATTATGGTGACCAGGGTTGTAGCTGGGGTGTGTGCGTGGTGCAACTCGCCAGGGCGTTGTAGGGCATCGTAGCAGTGACATAGGCAGACACAGTCCATATAAAGAAAACATGGATCTTTATTTTCAGCCAAAAGGTAGCAAACAGTAAAAAAATAAAAAATAACAAAGACTTGCCCAGCTAGGCGCTAACTAACACACCATACCTCCGACTCAAGCTACCAGGGATGAGTGTGGGGTTTGTCTCTTGAGCAACTCAACATTTAGCACATTTAACCACCCTATATCAGTCCACAGGCTGTGTCACTCTGAAGCTTTTCCTTCAGGTTTTCTATGTCGGTAATGAGATGACCTCTCTCAGCTGAGCTGGCTAAGCTTCCAGCAAAACCAATACTGGAGCGGGAGTGGGAGTGGGGGCCAAGACAACACAGCTCCCAACCACGTGTCCGAGGTATTTGTCTGAACAAAAAAGTGTTTTTTAAAATTTGGTGTAATTAGCACAGGTAGTTCACAAAGCGCTGACTTAAGGCACTGAAAGGCTTGTCCGCCTCAGGATATCATGACACCATTACAGATTTCCCTTCCCTTGTTAGGTTCGTCTATGATGCTGCCTTTGAGGCAAAATTTGGTACCAACCTCCGATAGTAGTTTGTGATCCCTAAAAAAGCCTGCACTTCTTCCTTAGTAACTGGCCTAGGCCAACTCTGTATGACCTCAACTTTATTAATTTGAGGTTTGATCAAGACCCTGCCGATAACAAACCCCAGGTACTTGGCCTCATCTAGCGCTAAAGCACATTTTTCCAGATTTATTGTGAGACCTGCCTTATTGATCGCATTTTGCACGGTTTGCACTTTATACATATGTCTTCCCTAGTTTGCATTGAATGTACCTACATCCTCTAGGTAAGCTTCAGTGTAACTATTATATGGCCTCAAAATTAAATCCATCAATCTCTGAAAGGATGCCGTCGCTCCGTGTAGACCAAACGGCATGTTCTTGTACTGGTTTGGCAATTAACACAAACCAGGCTAGACCATTCACTTCAGGCTTCTTTGATCACTCCCAGCTTCTAGAACCTACAGAGAATCTTCTCCTGGGTCTTCTTGGTCCCCAAGTGTCCCACTAGAAGATGATTATTAGCCATATCAAGCACCATGCGCCAACAAGTCTTAAGGACCAGCAATGGCTCAACGATTTCCAGATCTTTGTTAATCACTCTATACAATAGCTCATTATTCATAGCAAAGTGGGGAAATTGTTGGTCAGCTCCTAGATATTAGGAAATTCCATTAACGATGATGACATTCTCCCTTGCATATCCATATCTAAGGGTGTCATCCTTAAAGTGAGCCATACCAAACCTATCCCGTGTTTCCTCTCCCTCAAGTATCTGTCATGTCGGATGCTGTTCACACTAGGGCGTCCGACAGACAACGGTAATTCCACATACGTCCACTACACGCTCAGTGGCGTCGGCTAGACTTTATCCAGCTTGCTAGGGGTTAATCTAGCTGGTAATCAGGTTAGAGGCTGGGTCACGCCCACGGCCTTTAAATAGTCGTGCTGGACTTTGGGCGTCGCCGATTATAGCTTGTGTCTTGTGCCTGGTGATTCCGGTCTGGAGTGGTGGTCTTGTTGTAGGAATATCGTATCTGGTGGTGTATTATCTTTTGTCATACTCCTCCTTCCTATATTTGTATTTGTTTTGCCCTGTGCACATTATAGTGTATTCCTGTGGGTCTGCGGTGTGGTGCGTTTTTCAGTTTTCCCTGTCTGTGCTTTCTGTGGGGATTGGTGTGTGGTCTCTTCACTGGGTGACGGGTGGTGGTTTCAGCTTAGGGCTGAAACAGGAGTCAGGGTCAGGCCTGGCGGCCCAGACATGCACACCTTTAGTGTAACTTCTGGGAAAGGGACAGACAGGGTTTCCCTAGCCTGAGGAATATCGCAGGGACCCGGGTAATCAGCCTTAGTCTACCCAGTACCCCCGTGACAGTATCTCTGGGAAATCAGGAAGAATTTCCTTTTCTCCAGTGACCTGCAATGGAGAATTTTCACCTTCTTCCCCTGGGTTGGTACTAGGACTACCCTCTGAGCTCATACCTTTCCTCCACAGCTGGGTATACAGCTGACGGAGTCTAGTAGGGCAGTGACAGGACAACCATTCAGCCTGATTTAACAGACTTGTAGCTCAGGTGTGGCCACACAGGAGGAAGCAGCAAACAGGGACTGGTCCAGCCAGCATCACATTAGCTCTGGACCTAAAGAAGCGACAAATGTATCCACCAGATCATCCGCATTCCAAGGGGTGACCGTAACCGACCAAACCCTACAGTTTACTGGGAAGGCCCAGGGAATAAAGGCAGACGACCACCCGTTCCATGATCTGTGCAGTCGTGCAGATATCAGGTTTCAGACAGTTCTTTACCAGATGAAACAAATCAAACATTTGGGCTGGGGATGATCTCTCTAACTGGTATTCCCAGGCCTGGTCCCATCTAACCCGCACCACAGCTGTAACCCCTAGGCGAGCAAAGAATCTCAGCTTTCAGTTTTGCATAATCTTGCACGTCTTGGTCACTAAGGTAATGTTAGGCTGTTTGAGAATCTACCACCCGAACCTGCTGTAGTGTGGTTAATGGTCACGTAGTCGATGGGAGGTATGTGTCGCAGAGATGACTTATCTCCGTGATGTAACCCGAAGTATTTTCTCTAGTGCATGAAAGCACTAAGAAGTTCATTTGTTGCACTTGGGACCGGGTTACGGATAGCTGTGAGATATGGGTGGGTCTAGCTACCCACATACCTCACATCTGGGTGTGGTTAACAGTTTATATAATGGAGGCTGGGAGGGAGAAGGCCTCCTGTGTGTGTTTGGCTCCAGACCGAGCCTAAATACTGGATACTACCCCAGCCTGTGTGCCCACATGAATGGCAGAGCAGAGCCCTGCTATGGACATTTTTGTATTTTGTTAGCCTGATCTAAAGGCTGTTTGTTTTCTGTTTTGCTTCTGGGTTTATGAAGCAATAAACGCACATGAACTTTTAAAGGAACAAGCCTCCTGTTTTCCTCCCAGCTCACCCAAGTGAGTAAAACCCCTACACAGCCCATATCAGTCCGGAGGCCAGGTACGGACTGGGGCTGAAATTCAGCCCTGACATTTGAAATCGCACAGGCCCATGTTATCCCCGTTCCCAAGAACCAGATGGGATATATTACTAATATTACCCTGGATGGAAGAAAGGAAGATTTTCTACAAGACTAATATGTCTAACGATATCCATGGGCTACTGGGGTAAGTGACAGAGTCAGCAACTTTGTGCTCCATCACAACTCTTAACAGTACTGGTATCTTGAGAACCCCAATTCTGTTAACAACATAGCAGACAAGGCAGTCCATGACCTGACAGGCCCGTCTGGCATTTGCCAGAATTGCCAGATTGCCAGTCCGGCCCTGCCGGAGGCTGTGTCACCGTGAAGCTTTTCCTTCAGCCTTTTTCCTTTTGTGTCTGTAATGAGACATCCTCTCTTAGCTGAGCTGGCTAAGCCTCCAGCAAAACCGGTACTGGAGGGGGAGTGGGAGTGATGAATTCCACCACTAAATCCTCCTCATCACTCCAATAAAACCTGGCCCAGAACTACCATAAATAAAACCGCTCAGTTCCAAAGCTGCTGCACCCACCAGTCCTACCCATAATATCTCACCCAGCTTAACTTTCTGGAAGAGACAAAATGGAGCTTCCTTTCTGGTAGCAAAAATGGCAGAGAAAGGCAGGATAGTGATAGATCTGCTGTGCTACAAAATTCATGTATACATGTGCAGTTAACTCTGTGTCTGTTTGCATGGGGGAGTTGAGTGAATTTTTTTTCCCGGTGAAAGAAAGTCCAGTTTTAATTACTGAAGGTGACAGTGTTAGGACAATACAGGCAAACATTAATCTCCCGCCTTTTCCTTTATTATTGTTGATTTTTGCAACAGCAGATCATAAAGGAGCCCTTTATCTTTATTATAAGGCTTTGTTCCCATGCTGCGCTTTGGCTGTGGCTGAGTTTTTTTTGGCATATTTTAGTTGTGTAAAACACATTGTTTTACATTAGTAGCAAAGTGAATGAGATTTCTAGAGGGGGCAGGAGTAGGCGTAGCTATAAGAAAGCCCCCCATGACTATGATTGGCCGGGGATATTTCAAACCTGGATGAGAGGATTAAGGACGTAATTGGCTTGGGGTGTTAGGGGGAGGAGTCTTAAAGGGGGGGCTGGAGGAGTAGTTGGAGAAAGTGCGGGAAAATTGCCATTCCAGCCTGGAAACCAGAGCAAGAAGACCCACCCACCCTACACTTCCTGGTTCTGTTTTTAGCAAGTGGGCACGGGTTACTTATTAAAAAAACACTGTTTCTCATCACAGTGGGGTTCTTGGAGTTGATGCTGATTGGTCGGGGGAAGGAATTGTAAGTAAATTCCAGGCAGTTGGAAATTGTGTGGGATTGATCTGGCATTTGGTTATGGGCTCTGGACGGGGTTTTACCCCGGGAGCTTTTGGTGGTTGGTCTTCCCAGAACGGAATGTACGGTGCCCTCGAGCTGGTGATGGACGGCTGAGGGTGACATGGTGGTCAAGGTTTGTTTGTGTTTTGCCAGATATAAAAGCCAGATCTTTTCGCTCCAAGAATCCTCCCCTCATATTTACATATAGATTGTATTAATATTATTGTCATATGTTATTGTTTGTTAATAAAATTGGCCGCTGTGGCCAAAATGTATCCAAACAACATAAATAGTAGTGTTTTTATTTAAAGGGGGGTGACATTTTGTTACAGATTGGTTTCAGGATGGAGGTGGCAAGGTAAAGAATTAGCCATACGCGGTCATGAAATCTTGTCCAAATGCTGCTCATTTTTTGATTTTCCTTGCAAAACTGAACTATCAAAGCATTTTTTCATATCTACAGCTTGTCAGTTCTTACCCCTTTTCTACAGCATTTTTTCACCCATTCTAATGAATGAGAAAAAAACACAAGTAAAGATGCATAAAAAACACAGACGAAAATGCTTTAAAAAAGTTGCTTATTTTACACAGTTCTTTGCCTGCCAACAGTCTGTTTTTTTGTTGCAGAAAATCTGACGCAAATACTCAGCATGTGCATATAGCCTAAGAAATGTGTTGGGGGCATGCCTATGTATAATTATTACAGGTTCTCCTCCTTCCTCACAGACTGCACAGCTCTACTATTCCCAAACTGGTTGCTGATGAGGGATCATGTGACAGACCGGTCCGTCAGCTTCCTCCAAATGAAAGCATAGCATTCCCATATGCGCCGTTTTTCAATCCCCATGTGCACTTTCAGTCTGATTTGCATATGGTTTTTGTGTTAGTTTTCTCATGACTACATCAGATCTCTTCAAAAAAGGTGCCATTTTAATTGGGAACCAAGCGCCTATTCAGCTGTACCACAACCTCTGTTTGTAAAAATGTACTGACAGGTTCCCTTTAACAATCCAAATCTTTTTCTTCTCTGACATCAAATGTAAAGGGACAGTCAGGAGGTTCCCTACACACATTAGATGGTCAACCAATACCACTGAGATCAATGGATTAGGTTGACTTTTATACATAATTGCCAACTTTTCAAAACTGCCATAAGGGAAAAATGCAATACACTCACATTAAAGGGAATCTGTTACCGCATTTTACCTATTTTAACTATTAATATGGGCATACAGGCTATAGAATTCTGAAAACAGCGCCCTCCCTGTATGTCTCAAATCAGATGTGTTGCTGAGAAATCATCTTTTATCACTTTATATAAGTGACCTCTGTCAAGCTCTGAGGAGGACGCAGCCTGGAAGATAACTCTGCCTCCAGACCTTATTTTACATGAAGGGATATATGAGACACACAGGGAGGACTCTTTTCAGCAGCCTATTACCTGTATGCCCATATTAATAGTTTAGATAGATCAAATGTGGCAACAGATTCCCTTTAAGCTTTCTATGACTGTGCTATCATCTGCAGTCCTATGTAACAGCACAGATGGCACATATTTATAATTTAGCACTTACAGCACTTATTTATAATACGCTCTGAATGCAGATAATGTAGTAGCTGTCACGCCCAGATCTATGGAAGCATCCCACCAAGGACAACATCTGCAAGGAGTTTGTATGTTCTTCCAGTGTTTGCGTGGGTTTCCTCTGGGTTTTCCAGTCTCGTCCTATACTCAAAAGACATACTAGTTGGGTGTAACACTAATGCCATAGCTCCTGCATGGTTCCCCTTCCCCTTTCCTGCAGAGACGCTGACAAACTTACCTCCGCGTCCGTGCCGGAACCTCCCCATCTCGCGGCACTTCACCCTGCTTCCTGTTATCTGTGTACGCTGCACAGACCTTGCCGGTGGTGCTTATAAAGGGGTAGTTTGAAATTGCCCCCAGTCAATAGCTGAGAGGCATCTTGTATAAAAGGCATCCTCCCCAATCGGGAGGTGCTTGTGCAAACTCTATAGTTTCCTGAGTAGTGTGTGTTGTGCAACTGTATGGTGCCAAGTCCCGTGTCGTAGTATTCCATGCATGAATCCCTGGTCTTTGTATGGCCATGGCCTAAACCTGAACCCCTGGTACTTGTGTGACCAGGGTCTAAACATGATCTCCTGGTCCTTATGTAGCCAGGGCCTGAACCTGAACCACTGGTCCTTGTGTGGCCAGGACTTAAACCTGAACCTCTGGTCCTTTTGTGGCCAGGGCCTGAACCTTAACCACTGGTCCCTGTGTTGCCAGGGCCAGACCTCTAAACCGTATCTGATGGTATCTGAACCTGAGAAGCTGAACCGGCGGTACCTTAACCCTGTAACTGTTCCGTCAGTACTTGAACCTGCACCTGTGTCAGTCATGGTTAGTGTTCCTCAGTCTGTACTTTCACAGGACGAAGCCAGTTCCAGTATCCGAATCCAGCCCTCTCTGTGACTCTGTGTCAGTATACTCTGTGTTCAGCATCAGGAACTTGAGTAGTTTGAACAGAGTTTCATTCATGCCTGTCAGTGACTCTGGATCCTTATCGGTGTCAACGAATCTCAGGAGCCGCAGTACTGGAGACTGCCTAGGAGTGGTACCAGGTGGCTACATGCCGCCCAAGCCTGACTCCACCATCAGAAGCTCCAGTGAAAACCAGGTAGCTGCTTATCCCCACCCCTCCTAGGTAAGCCCAGCCCCGTGGCACAGTAGGTCCACAGACCATGTGCGCCACCTGCAGGCGTGACATGGGAATGTAGATTGTGAGCCCTAGTGGGGACAACAATGACAATATCTGTAAAGCGCTGTGGAACTAATGGAACTATATAAATGAGAAGAATAATAATAACAACAACACAACAATAATAATAACAATAAAAGTGCTATTTCTCTGAGTACAGATAATGTAGGAAATGTCACCTATTTAACACAGAGATAACTCTCTAAATACAGGTCATATAGATGTCATCTGCAGTACTATGTAACACCAAAGATAACAGTCATGTTTCTCTGACTGCAGATAATGTATGAATAATAACAACTTATGGTTACTAAACAAAACCCAATATAGCAAGACTAATATTACCAGTATTATAACAATGTATGGGACATATACTGTAATATCATCACACCGTGATCACTGTCGCTACTTCCATACTTAAAATGAACAAAAACCACTGTGTTAAGACTGAAATTAGCACAATATAGTGGTATATATAATGGTAGTAGCAGGGTAGAACTTAAAGGGAACCTGTCACTCCCCTCAGGTGTTTGAAACTAAAAGAGCCACCTTGTGCAGGACTAATGCTGCATTCTGACAAGGTGGCTCTTTTAGTTATGCTCCCTGCACATGCTGAAATAAATGCTTATAAAATGTGCCCCCTCATACCGTGAAATCGTCCCAGGGGCGGGTCTTTCTCCCCTAATCAGATGTAGCACAGCTGTCACCCCGGGTCTGTGCGTGCCGGCGCCGCCTCCTCTTGCTTCATTAGTGTTCCTGGTGCCTGCGCTGTAAGTATTTTTTTCCGTGCATGCGTAGTTGTGCTGCCCTTCGAACTTACAGCGCAGGCGCCAGGGACGCTAATGAAGGAAGAGGAGGCGACGCCTGGCTCCTACCCACTTTTTGCCCCATCCGTTACAGAAAACACATACTGCTATAACCATTCAAGCTGCCCTAGACAGTAATATTACCCTCCTTTTGTGCCCCACACCGTAAGTGTTCTCCTTCTGTGTCTATTCAAAGTAATGAAGTCCTCTCTGCTCCTTCACACAGTAATAGTGCCCCCACTGTTCCCACATATACTAATAGTGCGACTTTTGTGTCCATGCATGGTAATAGTGCTCCCTCTGTGCCTTCACACAGTGATATTTCCCCCTTTGTGCCTCCACATGGCAACGTAAATGATAATAGTACCCCTCTGTCCCTCTGTGCCTCCACATGGTAATAGTGAACCCATTGGTGCTGTCATACAGTTATGTCCCCCATTTGTATCCCCCAGGCAGTAAACTCTATCATTTGTACCCCAACACAATAATCTAACCCACTTGTGTCCACGTATAGTTTCCCACAATGCCCTGTTTATGCTAATCACAATGAGCAGTGACCTCCTCTGTCTTCCTCCTGCCTTCAGTATGTGGCTCTCACACTCAGTGATGGGATGTCATGGCAAAGCCCTATATTTCCTAGCTCTATGAACCACTGGAAGACTTCAGGCTTTACGTTGTGGCTCTGTTCCACCATAGTGTTCAACGATATTTGTGCCTTGAGAATGCAAATACAGTTGAAAACGAGTTTTGTCAACTCCTTCTGCACTTTGAGGGGTTCTTCCTAATAAGATATACTTTTATCTAATGCATACAAGGGTCTTTACTCAAAGCCTCAGGGCACTAATACAATTTCTGCAATAGATGCCTCCTGTTTGAAATAGTAGTGTGTTTTTATGTCACAGAAAGATCGGAGAGGCTCCGTCAGCACCCACAACACCCACTACAGCTGCTACATACTTGGGTTAATAATAATAATAATAATAATCCACTTTACCTCCATAGGTCTCCATGTGAAATGTGAAAATATTGCCCTGCTTTCTCCAGCTATAGATATAGAGTTGTTTCAACATTTTTAAGTCACTTTTCTTTTATTATCTTTTGGTATTCACTGACTTTTTTTAACCAAATTCACCAATATGGCACGTAGTACATGAATTTTGTGCAAAGTCAAAAATGACTTTTTTTTGTGACTCATTTTACAAAATTGTTCAAAAATTTCTAGTGTACATAAAGTCATTCCATGAGAGGGACTAGAGAGATGAGCGAACTTGTAAGGAATGCGCTTGCCAATCTCAGATTCAGCATGAATGTTGCACATTCGGATTCGGATTTCCAAGCTTTTTCCTTAAAAAATCAGTAAAAGTCGGCCAAAGTTCAGTAAATGATCGAGTTCACTAAGGGCTTTTTCAGATGTCAATGTTTCTGGTAGCAGCACAGGCCGCAAAACATCCTGTACACGTGCACACAGATGAGACATAGATGACATCCCTGTGTCATCAGTGTGACACGTACCAGTGCCTGGGAATCAGCGGTACTGTTCGCGCTGTTCACACAGTGACGGGTGCTAAAGTAAAGACAGCTCACATCACTGTACTATGCTCGAGCTGCGATCAGCGCAAGCAGGGGACAGTATTAAGAGTTGTGTTCAACTGTTAACAGTGAGAGCAGGCGGCGGCTGATCGGAGTATTCATCAGCCACCTATAAATAAATAAATATAAAAAAAATAACTTGGGGTTCCCCTGTATTTTTGATAACCAGCCAGGCAAAACTGACAGCTGCGGGCGGCAACCCTCAGCTGTCAGTTTCATCAAGGCTGGTTCTGAAGAACAGAGGGGTTCCCAAGCCGTATTTTTTAAAATTAGTTAAATAAATAATAAAAAAAGGTTGACAGCTGAACTTTGCAGCCCGCAGCTGGGAGTTTTGTATGGCTGATTATCAAAAATACAGGGGAACCCACGTTAATTTTTTTAGTTATTTAGTTATAGCCCAATTGATGGGTAAATTGATGACACTTTTCCTTTTGTCTACCCCTAATTTGAGTTCTTTAGGCAGCTTATTGCCCCCCCCAAAGGTGTTGCCAATGGGTCATTCCACATCAAGTGGACCAGTTTTAAAAATCGTCCCCACTCGACCTTCTCCGATTTTGCTGAAAATTTATAAGGATGTACATGTATGTTTGAAAAGCGGTTCTGTAAATTTTTAGGGCCAGATCTCAAATACATTGGGCACTGTTGACCTTTCACTGGAGGTTCCACCAAGCCTGTGGCTTCTGCTAAGAGGATTTTGCAAACTTTGGCACATAGCCATTAGAGTTCTATACAGGCTATGATGCTGAAATTTGGCATACTAGCTCAACTTTTGCTGCTAAACACGATAAAATTATTACCGGCTATGACAAAACAATATTTCGGCCGTAATTTTGTGTCAAAGTAGCTTGAAAAACGCGTCGCATAAAATTTATGCCAAACTTTGCCCATATATAACTCAAGACCAAAAACCAATAGTAACTGGTGCTTTGCCCTGTACACCAAATATCTACATGACTTTGCATTGCTGCAATATCACGGTCAAAGCATATGTATTTGTGGAAATATTCACACCCACATATGATGAAAAACTTAAAAAAAACGAATTTTACCTATTTTTAGGTCAAATTTCTCAAAAAGGGTACCCCTAAAATATATTAATTCTGATATCATTAGAAAGAGCACATTTTTCTCTACAAGGATCATTGGTTTTTTTTTTGGAGTCTCTCAGTTTAAGAAATGAAAAATGCCACTGAACATGGTGTTATTTATTAATACGCAATGAATGGTAACTGCACTATTCAAACCCTTGCGTTGGTCCATGGTGGTTATACCACAACCAATTCCCTAAGAATTGGTATTATAATCCTATTAAGAATTGTAATAATGCTGTCTATCGGGAATTGGCAGCCCCATCGCCTAGGAGCCATGGCCGATAGCCGTGCAAGGCGAGCCTCGGGCGGTCTCTTTATCGCAGGTTCCGAAGCCTGAGGGTGGGTGTCTTTGCCTAGGATCCCAAGCCTAATATTGGGTATCTTTTGTTGGTTCCCAAGCCATAATGTTCAGTCTAAGTGGTCTGGAATTGTTGCTGAATTTGCAACATAATCGGTTCAGTGAAGCTGTATTGTCGGCCCATTGCTGTCCAAAAAGGTCCAAATCTTGACATTGGCACCTAAAAGTTGGTCCATTAAGGCTATATCAGACGAATTTGGTGTCTCTGAACGAATGGTCAAACAAGCTCGAAAGCTTAAATGTGAACATGGGATCTTAGCCTTACCTAGAATCAAGTGTGGCAAGAAAGTTTCCGAGGAAGTGAAGAAAAAGGTGCAGGCATTTTTTGAGGATGATGAATTCAGTCGAATGTGCCCTGGTAAAAAAGACTATGTATCAGTGCGAATAGCAGGAGAAAAAAAGCAGATGCAAAAGCGACTATTACTGAGCAATATGAGGGAAATGTTTGTTGCCTATCGGGATTGGAATGGCTCTGAAATTGGATTTTCCAAGTTGTGTGAGCTTCGGCCAAAGTGGTGCGTAACCGTTGGATCTGCTGGAACACATTCCGTTTGTGTGTACCATTCACCAAAATGTCAAACTAATGCTTGCAGCATGTCCAATCAATGATGACTACAAAGAGCTCATATGCAAAATGGTCTGTGGAATTGAATCCAAGGACTGTATGCTTGGCCGTTGTGATAAATGCCCGGGTCCTGAAGTTTTAAAAGAATTTCTAGTCAATGTGTTTGTCAACAGTGACCCTGAAGATATTATTGAGTTCAAACAATGGATTCACACTGATCGAGACATGCTTGATACGAAACAACTGACTATAGAAGATTTCATTGAAGAATTGGTTTTGAAAATTTCTAAACTTTGTAGCCATCACTACATCGCCAAGCATCAAAGTTGATATCTGAAATCGTTGAAGGAAAATCTGAGACCTGGAGAGCTTGTGATCCTTATGGACTTTGCTGAAAATTACTCATTTATTGTTCAAGATGCCATTCAAGGTTTCCACTGGGAAAATAGTCAAGCTACAGTACACCCATTTGTAATTTACTTCAAGGAGTTAAATGGTGAAGCTGCGCAGAACATCAGCTTGTGCATAATCAGTGATTGCTCACGACATGACACAGTTGCAGTCCACACTTTCTTAACAGTAATTGTGGAGTATCTCAAGACTCATCTATGGGATTCGTCATATCCACTACTTCAGCGATGGATCTGCAGCCCAGTACAAAAATTTCAAAAATTTTCTCTACTTGTGCCACCACAATGCTGATTTCAATATCAGCGCTGAATGGAATTTTTTTCGTACCAGTCATGGAAAGTTGCCCTGTGATGGGATTGGAGGGACAGCAAAGAGGTTGGCAGCTCGTGCCAGTCTTCAACGCCCAACTGAAAACCAAATACTGACCCCGGTGGATTTATTCAACCTTTGCAACGAGCAACTGCATGGAATCAAGTTTTTTTTTGTTCCAAAAGCAAAAATTGACGAAATATGGGTAGTTCAAGAGGAAAGTTTCAAAGATGGACATACGATTGCTGGAACAAGAGAAAATCACCAGTTTGTGCCAATTGATGACAAAAAGATTTGCATTTCAAGGGTGTCAAATGACCCATCATCTTTCATTGCCCATGTAGATAGATCTGTCAGATCAGAAATGCCTTTTGTGCCAATTGCAAACCTCCAGTCAGGGCAATACATTGCCTGCATTTACGATAGGAACTGGTGGATTGGAAATATTTCTGAAATTTCAGTCGACAAGCATGATGCATTAATAAATTTTATGCATCCTCATGGACCAGCTAGCTTCTTTCACTGGCCTGTCAGAAATGATACATGCTGGATTCCCGAGCAGTCAATCATTGCAATAATTTCAGCACAGCTGCAAAAGCAATGGGCCGACAATACAGCTTCTCTGAACCGATTATGTTGCAAATTCAGCAACAATTCCAGACCACTTAGACTGAACATTATGGCTTGGGAACCAACAAAAGATACCCAATATTAAGCTTGGGATCCTAGGCAAAGACACCCACCCTCAGGCTTCGGAACCTGCGATAAAGAGACCGCCCGAGGCTCGCCTTGCACGGCTATCGGCCATGGCTCCTAGGCGATGGGGCTGCCAATTCTCGATAGACAGCATTATTACAATTCTTAATAGGATTATAATACCAATTCTTAGGGAATTGGTTGTGGTATAACCACCATGGACCAACGCAAGGGTTTGAATAGTGCAGTTACCATTCATTGTGTATTAATAAATAACACCATGTTCAGTGGCATTTTTCATTTCTTAAACTGAGAGACTCCAAAAAAAACCCCAATGATCCTTGTAGAGAAAAATGTGCTCTTTCTAATGATATCAGAATTAATATATTTTAGGGGTACCCTTTTTGAGAAATTTGACCTAAAAATAGGTAAAATTCGGTTTTTTTAAGTTTTTCATCATATGTGGGTGTGAATATTTCCACAAATACATATGCTTTGACCGTGATATTGCAGCAATGCAAAGTCATGTAGATGTTTGGTGTACAGGGCAAAGCACCAGTTACTATTGGTTTTTGGTCTTGAGTTATATATGGGCAAAGTTTGGCATAAATTTTATGCGACGCGTTTTTCAAGCTACTTTGACACAAAATTGCGGCCGAAATATTGTTTTGTCATAGCCGGTAATAATTTTATCGTGTATAGCAGCAAAAGTTGAGCTAGTATGCCAAATTTCAGCATCATAGCCAGTATAGAACTCTAATGGCTATGTGCCAAAGTTTGCAAAATCCTCTTAGCTGAAGCCGCAGGCTTGGTGGAACCTCCAGTGAAAGGTCAACAGTGCCCAATGTATTTGAGATCTGGCCCTAAAAATTTACAGAACCTCTTTTCAAACATACATGTACATCCTTATAAATTTTCAGCAAAATCGGAGAAGGTCGAGTGGGGACCACTGGTCCACTTGACATGGAATGACCCCAATGCGTTTGGTTTTGCCTTCCATTGAATTCAATGGGGTTCTGGTACGTTCGATGAACTGTTCGGCGAACATCGGGATGTTTGACGATCTGAGACTAAACCTTGAAAGGTTCGCTCATCTCTAGACTGGAGTACATTTGCTACAAATGTTGGATCAGGCAAAAACAAATGAAAACGTTAAACCTTGCCCATGGTGGTGAGCTAAAAAAAAAAAACAAAGATGTAAACATGTAAAAAAGAGTCTTATAAAAAGAGCACAAGTGGAAACATGAATTTGGTGCAATATAAAAAAGGAGCAAAATACCAAAAATTCAACAACAAACTGGTGAAAATACAATAATAAATCAGGCACAAAATGTCTCTAATGGAGTGTTGGTTAGATACATATGATGCCACAACGAACACCTATGGTTCTGTAGTCTGCAGTGACAAGAATTCACTAAAGTATCAGAACGTCTTCTGTACTCATCCGAGATGTCAAAAATTCACTAAGGATTAAAAAGCCAATTTAAATAGTATTTTATTTTACATTTAGAACTGAAACAACATGGAAATTCCTCTAATCACGTAATTACGATGTCATGTCTTTAGTAAAACACAAGATTTACAGTGAGTTCTTTCATTACGAGGTCACATGCCCTTAGATATTTCTTAATTATGCTCATATGTACATTGAAGTTTTCCAGTTATCACAGTTTTGTGGGCAAGGAAGAACCTTTGCATACTATGTCTTGCAACCTCAAGTGACAAATCTTTTTAACCTCATCAATCCCCTTGTGAAGTTCTTCCGATGGAGCGTTCCGAAGACGACCGGTCAATTCTTCCATGATTTTCTCTTTGTCTGCCATTTTCGCACATATAACAAAAGGAAACCCAAACTTCTGCTTGTATTGGCCGTTCAGAAGAGTCATCCTCTCTCTTTCCCTAGAATTTAAGGATGTGAGCCCTGCTTGTCTTTGCTCCTGCTGTGACTCCATTGTTAAGGTCCCACTTGTCAATTCTCTTCCGGCCAGGTCAGGATGACACCTCAAGATGCCTTCTTTTCCTATGTGGAAATAAAAAGAAATACAAAAAAATATTTAAATAAAATTGCTGACCTAAAGTTTTGGGATTTTGTGAACCATACAATGTCCCATCATATTAATGGTTTTACTTATATTTTTCACAGTGTCTAGTACAGAACAGGACAGACTTTATTTAGAGACACCAGTGAGGTCTTTGTCGGTAGGGTTGTGATTATATGGCAATAAAAACATTTGGTCATTACACTGAGTAACCAGGAGAATAATGCAATAAGCTTGTGGAATTTATGGCTTCCCTCGAGCAGAGACAAGATAAGAACTTAAGGATATTTCCAGTCTTTTCAAGCTGAGCCCTTCAAGGCTTTGATGTATTTCAACCTACAGAGAAACTCCATTCTTATTCTTTTCTATTTGGTGGAAATGTTCCGGAACTATTGATGGTCACTGGGAAATATTTACTAAACTAATGTATGTTTTTCACTGTCGTGAAAAAGTGGGGGTTGCTGATGTCCAATTGTTTACCAAAATGACCAGTGTACCCTTGTCCACACTCACTTTTATTTTATTTTCCAGCAAAATTTCCTAGTAATATTAACATAAAATATATATTTGGTCAATCGACTGCAAGTTAAAGGCTTTGACGAGGATTTCTTTAAAAAATAAGCCTTTCATGATAAAATTATTTCTTTTTTTTGCCGTAAGTTTTTTTTCTATATTTTTCCATCATGTTTTATTCATATTGAGGGATTGGTTTTACATGAGACTTGCTGTAGTGTTGAATTACACTATTTATTTTCCCAAATAATTTAATGAAAAACAAGAAAATAAATTCCAAGTTTGGCAAAAATGGTGAAAAAAAAATGCAATTCCGCCATTGTTTAAATTGTGTTCACTGTAGGGTAAAAAATAAAATGACCTGGTTGCACGATTCTTCAGGCCAGTGATACCAAATTTGCAAAAGTGATTTTTATATTTTGATGGTGAGAAAAAAGTCAGAAATATTTCGCTTCACTATTTTCTGAGATCTGCAACTTTTTACATTTTTTTTGTCAGTGGACCTGTATTAGGGCTTGTTTTGTTGCATGGCGAGCTTATGTTTTTACTCATACCAATTTTAGGTACATGCAACGTATTTTATTACTATTTTTTAGGGAAAGACTGTTTACCTAAAAATGGCAATACCGGTTAGCGTTTTTTTTCTTTACAGCTTTTACCTTATGGCTTAATTCATTCGATATTTTCACAAATCAGAATTTTACAAATGCGGCAATAACAAATGAGTGTATTTTCTATTTTTTTTATATTTGAATCAAGAAATGGGGGTGATCTAAAATTTTATTTTTTAAAACTTTTTTTAACCTCTTTCTGACCTCGGTCGGGATAGTACGTCCAAGGTCAGATCCCCCTCTTTGATGCAGGGCTCCAGCGCTGAGCCCGCATCAAAGCCGGGACATGTCAGCTGTTTTCAACAGCTGACATGTGCCCGCAATAGCGGCGGGTGAAATCGCAATTCACCCGCCGCTATTAACTAGCTGACAGCGGCATTTAACCGGCGCTTAATAGCCTGAGATCCTTTTGGGATATTGTCCCCTTTCCCAGATTATTAACATCAGCCCCCAGACATCAGCTTTCCCTCTGCTGGTTATGAAAATTGCACGGGAGCCCACGCCATTTTTTTCATGTCTTAAATTTACAAAGGAGGGACACAGCGGGTGCTGAATACAACTCCCATCATTGTCGCCTCATCGCGCTAATCTCAGGGAGACCAGGTGACAATTATTATTATTATTATTTACTGTTATAGCGCCATTTATTCCATGGCGCTTTACATGTGAGGAAGGGTATACATAATAAAAACAAGTACAATAATCTTAAACAATACAAGTCATAACTGGTACAGGAGGAGAGAGGACCCTGCCCGCGAAGGCTCACAATCTACAAGGGATGGGTGAGGATACAGTAGGTGAGGGTAGAGCTGGTCGTGCAGTGGTTTGGTCGATCGGTGGTTACTGCAGGTTGTAGGCTTGCTGGAAGAGGTGGGTCTTCAGGTTCTTTTTGAAGGTTTCGATGGTAGGCGAGAGTCTGATGTGTTGTGGTAGAGAGTTCCAGAGTAGGGGTGATACGTGAGAGAAATCTTGTATACGATTGTGGGAAGAGGAGATAAGAGGGGAGTAGAGAAGGAGATCTTGTGAGGATCGGAGGTTGCGTGTACGTAAGTACCGGGAGACGAGGTCACAGATGTATGGAGGAGACAGGTTGTGGATGGCTTTGTATGTCATGGTTAGGCTTTTGTACTGGAGTCTCTGGGCAATGGGGAGCCAGTGAAGGGATTGACAGAGGGGAGAGGCTGGGGAATAGCGAGAGGACAGGTGGATTAGTCGGGCAGCAGAGTTTAGAATAGATTGGAGGGGGGCGAGAGTGTTTGAGGGGAGGCCACAGAGCAGGAGGTTGCAGTAGTCAAGGCGGGAGATGATGAGTGCATGGACTAGGGTTTTTGCAGATTCTTGGTTGAGGAATGAACGCATTCGTGAAATATTAATGATGAATTCTGCCTTCAGCATCCGGCGCCTGGGATCATCGCGAATCGTACCGCTTTTTTCCAAGCACCGGTATGTGTCACACTGATGACATACTGATGTCATCAGTGTACATGTGTGCGACATGCTTTTTGTCCGTGCTATGCATTATTGGTTGTGTTTTTACTCTTACTTATAGCTTTCTATGGGTGAAAAAATGCTGCAAAAACGCTGAAAGAATTGACATGCTGCAGTTATAAAAAACGCAACAGTTTTCCAATTTAGTCAGGAAAAAAAACAATGTGTGCGTTTGCTGGTATTGTAAAACACAGCATTTGATTTGCATAAATAAGCAGCAAAAACGCAACATGTGAACATAGCCTAATAGCTAAACAGAGTTGTGTTTGCAGCATTTGTTCAGGACAGCAGGACAGGTTTTATAGATATATATATATATATACTGTACTGTAGAATGCAAAAAATGTAGGTTACTATTTACTCACAGCAAGCAGAGATCTTGAAAATGTGAAGGAATAAACTCAAATTCTAGGTGTATATTTGTATGCAGCAAGTATTTGCCCTAAGTTTCATCTTCCTAAGTGCGCTGTAGAACTTTCCTTTACCAATGATGATGTTTTATCTGCAGACTCATCAACAACTTCCACACTTCGTCATATTCCTTCCTTCTGTGTTTCTAGAGTTTTGCAAAAGTTTGTGCACCCAACTAAACCGTCTGCTTACATTCTTTGGCTCTCTAGGCAACATGCAATTACAGCGACTGGGGATGACAAGTCTGACTCCAGAACGAGAAGGAATGTCCTAGAAGACAGGGAAAGTGTGATCTCTGCAAACAATGCTCAACAAGTAATATTATTAGCCTGTCAGTTAAAAAAAAAAGTGTATCTACCCGCAGCCATCCATAATGGTCAATAGCATTTTAGGCATATGCAGCCGTCTAATTGGAAGTGCAGCTGTAGGGAGAAAATGAAGGATATCTTCCCTGCAGCCTCTCGCTTCCCACCATCGAGAGACACCTGAACATATTTAGAAGGGTATTTACCGGCATATTAGCACTATGGCTGCAGGTAAATACCATTTTTTGGCTGACAGATTCCCTTTAATGTTGTCAGCTAATCTCACCAATGTGGAATAAAAAAAACCCCCAAACCTTTATTTAATACCTTAATACGTTTTGATGACACGTTTTTGCGGTACGTTCCTTATGTTATTTTATTTTTTGCTTCTTTCATTTTTTTATAAGTTTACAAATTGTGCAATACAAGAAAAACTCAACAGACGACAGCTAATTAAAGGGTAATGGACGGCGGAAATGGAAATGAAGGCTTCTGAGTTATTGCATGCTTGGGATGTACTGACTGCAGGGCGATCATGATAAGGATGACTGGGACTGAAATCTGCCTGAAGCCGCCTCATATTCCTTGTGGCTGCTCTTTGAAATTCAGATTTAAGATTTAGGATTGTCTGAAAAAAACCCTGCTGCCAAAAGGCCAAAGGTACAATACTAGTGCCAGACTTGGGATGCCCAGTCCACAGTTACCCTAAGGGCTCATTTCCACTGGCGAGAGACAAATCGGTCCGTAATCTGGACCGAAAAAAGGGATGTAGCGTATGCGATTGTCATGCGATTGTCATGCGAGTGTAATGCGAGTGCAATGCGATTTTTAATCGCACTATCCATTTTACATCCGTATGACATCCGTATGCAATCCGTTTTTTTTCTCTGCAACTATTTTTATACAATCATTTACAGGACCATGGACAGTGTTCTAGGCCACAGAATGGTGATGCTTCCTTAAAAAACGGACGGAATACGGATGGTCTGTATTCCGTCCGTTTTTTTTCTCGCACCCATTGACTTACATTGGTGAGTCTTGTCCGAGACTCGCAGCAAATCGCAGCATGCTGCGATTTTTTGCTCAGTCCGATTTCGGCTGAGAAAAAAATCGCAAATGAAAAGACAACTATTGAATAACATTGGTCCGAGTGCAATCCGATTTTTTATCAGATTGCACTCGTCCGTTTTCCTCGCCAGTGGAAATGAGCCCTAAGGGCTCGTGCACACGATTACATTATCAGTCCGAGTGTGATTCGACAAAACATCGAATCTTACCAAAACCAATGTTATGCTATGAGGCCGTAAATATGTCCAATATTGTTTCCTCGAACAGAGTATGTCTGGAAAAAAAATGAAGCATGCCTGAGTTTGATCTAATATTTAGATTACACTTGGCCATGCAAGTCAATAAGTCTATGGAAAACATTGGACTGCACTTGGATGACATCTGAGTGGAGTCCGATTTCCATGGACTGACAAAGGAGAATATGGACACATTTTTTTTCTCTATCTATGATCACACTCTGATTAAATGCTGATCAGAGTGTGATTTGCATAATTGATGCAATTCTCTTGGATGAGAGACTCTCTAGCCACCTGCCCCTGTCCTTACAGCAAGGTTGGGCTCAGACAGTTGCACTAAAACTTGGGCCAGTCATGTCCGCAAATTGTGGACATTAATGTCTTTGTGTGCCCACCAGCATAGCACATGAATTAACTGGCTGCCTGTGGGAAAATATCATTGGTGCCCTGTTTATTATTGGATCGGTGTGCTGTCCGTTGACTGAAAATACGACTGCCTCAACAAGCCAAGCATGAGTGATCTGATTCAGATAGACTTTTCTTTTTCTGCTCCTTCGAGGACATTATCGTGTCAGAACCTGAGTGAGATTGCAGATCCTATGTACCAGATTGAATTTATTTAAATTCCATGAAGAAAAAGGAGTTTTCAATTCCAACGTTTGATTTTTTTTTTCCATCCGGAAACCATGGTGTAGCCACATGATATAGCATCTGATAGGTAGTGGTCCTCCTATCACTGAGACCCCCGACTACTAAAAGAACAAGGTCTTCTGATCCCTGTTTGGCATCTCTAGGCTGCTTGTGCATCCAGGAAGGTGACTGAATGGAGAAGTGGTCATTCTCCCTCCATGGAAGTCTATGGAGGTTAGAAAACTCATAACTACATAACTAATAGTAAACTGTGTAAAAGATTGGCACATGTAAATTCTATGATAAATGCATTGGGTGCCCTAAGAATTGGCCAGACAGATGCTTTACCACATCAGAAAGAGAAGGTCAACACACACATTGAGTTGATTTGATAACTTTTTTCCTGATCTGGATACACTGCTCTGGCAATGCCCCTCCATACATGAGAACTACCGTATATAATGTATTCCTGACCTGATAAGCCTGAGATCACACAACCATAGATCCTCTGAACCGTAATAATCAGGCCAATTATGCTAATGACACTCCGATTAAACTGATCAGAGTTTGACCAGAGTGTCAGCAAAGTGTCATCCGATTCTCTCGGATAAGAGAATCGGAACACTCTGTAAGGAGAAGATGGAGGTCAAAATTTCTCCATCTTCTCCATCGTGTGAGTCCGCAGAAATTGGCCTGAACTGGGATGTCATCCGAGTTCAGTTCAATGATTTCCACACACCCATAGACTTGGATGGGCGAGTCTCGTCCGATTTCCTAGTGAAATCGCAGCTCTTGTGGTCCAAATGCTATCGATAAACAATCGAATAGCCCTTGCCCGATTAATACAGTGGTGTGAGCGAGCTCTATGTAGCTGTCAGTAGAGCTAGAACTTGAAAATACCAAATAAACCATGTCATGCTTAAAAAAACAAAAACAGACTGACACCACATCTTGTTTCTCTCCAGAAGATAATCTTGTCTAGAAAAGACACTAGAATCTATGGAAAACTAAAAATAATCACTTATCTATCACTTCCAAAATACATAGGAGCCGATTCATCAAAGCCTTTAGCTTTTATGCCAGAAAACTAGAGTAAAAACTTTGAAAAGCTGCAAAATTTTTGCACAGCAAAGGGGGTCGTGTAAAACAAAATTGTAAATTCAACTGTGTTGACGCCATTTTGAATCGGCTCTACCAAAATGTGAGGAGCAGGGGATGGTGCAAGATGGAGCGTGGCCGCACCGTCCGTCAAATTCATCAAAAGCGTTGGCGTTTTGTCCTCCAGAAATGCTACTTCAGTCTCTGAGGTGCATGCCACTAACAATATGTGTTGGATTCATTAAGTGGCGTGTCCTTCTTAATGAATTTGGCGCCTTCGACTCCAGCCAGACGGGCATGTGCTAAACTAGTCTTGATGAATTGGCGCCAAAATATTCCTTGAAAATCTTTCATAGGTCTTCTGATAAAGCCAACTTCTTCTCTAATGACGGCCACTTTAGCGATCATTTGGTCAATGCGGGTTCAGCTCATGCAAAAACAGGAAAAATTATGGTGGCTGCAGAGGTTGTGCAGCGCCCCAGAGTCCTGGTCGTTGCAGTACTGGTGCTCCGCCGCTAAGGGGGGCCATGGTACGTCTGATGGCACTGAAGGAGTTCATCTGACCAGGTATCACAGACACCAATACACTTCACAGTCTGGCCTCCAGGGGGAGCTAAGGGTTCTATGTATTAGGCCACTCCTCACAATCTGGTAAAACTGGGGGTTAGGCAGGAAGTTAGATCAGAAAGCTGACTGGGTTGGAACCAGGCAACACCTTGTGGCAGAGGGTGTTGTAGGGGAAGATTCAGAGGGGTCCCTGTCAGGGGTGGGATCCTGACAGAGGCCTAGCAACCAGAGAGAACGTTACGGGACCGCGCCTGCACGATATAGCGGCGGTACCCCAAGAAAGGACAAGAAGCGAGGTTTATTGTGCTGAGTGAGAAATGAGATCAACGCAACAAGGAGAATACCAGTAGGAGTCGTGCTGTAAGACGAGGCAACATGCTACTGAGGCGCATAACCGGTGGCCGGAACGCCGATGAAGTATAGAGCTCCAGGCCAAACTTCAAACCTACGGCAGGACAGTCAGTTATAGGCGGGCTGTCTCACCCAATTGACCTAGGAAGACACAGGGGGGTAACAACAGGAGTGGGGCGACGCTAGAGTCCCGGAAGCGCTCCGAGCCTCCCCGTCATACGGGTGCGTCCTAACCATAAGATCTGGGGGACGTGGAAGAACATCAGAATCGAGTTGTGAGGGAACACGAGAAACAGACACAACAGTTGTGAGGACTATCCCGTGGTGCTTAGCAGGGAAGGACTACAACACACAAGCGCTAGAAGGTAGGCACAGATTTCCACCTGCAAAGGGAGCTCTGGAGGTGCCATCGGACCGGCCAGGCTTGCGCAGCCCGGTTAACCGTATTCCGGATTGAGGATCCTGAAGCCTTCAGTAAAGAGGTAAAGAGACTGCAATCTGGTGTCCTCGTTATTTACTGCAACCTGCACCGCACCATCACAACATCATCACCATCACGCACACCTATCATTGTACGCCCCTCAGCAGGGTCACGGACCGGGTCTAGCCACCGTGACAACCCCAGAACAGAGACTCAGAGGCCCGGTACCGGGTACCCCTCGGCCCTGCGACAGTGGGGGCGCTGCAAACTTGGCGTCACGAACAGGATCTACTTAAGCCTGAAAAAATCGGGTCATGTGTGCCTTGGAACTGTGATTTATTATACTTGGACTGTGACTTATTGCAAAGACTGTGCTGTGCCACTTGCCGCCAAAATCCGCCGCCATTACAGCGCTGAGGAGAGCGCAGGAGAAGAAGAGGGGCGTGGAAGTGGGCGTAAACAGGCTGGAGAGCGCGAAAGACAATGGCCGCCCAGTCTAAATATTTCTGCACCGTGAGGACGTGTCCGTCAGCAGCCGAGATCCGCCTCCTGATTCTCAATGGTGGGCGGAGACAGAGAAAACGAAACCGCCCACGAAGGAGAGAGCGGGAAAAGGACAGGGAAGAAGGAGCGAGCCACATGGAGGACGCCATGGCCAGCCGCCCGGAGCCGGAGCGTGGGGTCGGAGCCGAGGACTCCCCCAGCTACCCGGAGAGGCACCGCAGCCAGATCTCCACAGTTGACGCTGACCTCCTGCAGACCGGAGCGGACGAGCTGATCCACCAACTCCTGCGGACGCAGCTGAGCACTGAGGCCGGGTGGAAGAAGACCATCATCGGGAGCCTCACCAGACATCTGTCGGCAGCTTCGTCTGGTCCGGAGCAAGAAAGAAGTTCCAGCGCTCCAAAGCCAGAAAGCAGTGCCCTGCCGAAAAGCGAGATGCTGCGAACGGAGAGGACAACTGTTGTGAACTCTATTTTTGGGCTCCCTCTAGTGGTCACAAGCGGTACTGTGTAGTGTTGTCTTTCTGCAGGTTGGCTTCATCACCTGGTTCGTTATCCTTGGTTGGTTTCCTATTTAGCTCACCTGGATACTCAGTTCCTTGCCTGCTATCAATTTATTCAGTGCTCTTCAGATTCCTGGTGACTACCTTGCTCCCAGTCTCTCCAAGACAAGCTAAGTTTTTGTTTGTTCAGTTTCTGATTATCAGCGTTCATCATGTTTTTTGTCCAGCTTGTTAAAATGTGATTTCTTACTTGCTGGTTGCTCTAGGGGACTGAGTTTCTCCCCTCACACCGTTAGTTGGTGTGGGGGTTCTTGAAATCTCAGTGTGGATATTTTGTAAGGGTTTTTTACTGACCGCATAGACCCCTTTTCTATTTTCTGCTATCTAGAATTAGTGGGCCTCTTTTGCTGAATCTGCTTTCACCCCTGTGTATGTGCCTTCCTCTTACCTCACCGTTATTATCTGTTGGGGGCTTCTATATCTTTTGGGGATTATTTCTCTGGAGGCAAGAGAGGTCTTTCTTTCTCTCTAGGGGTAGTTAGTTCCTCAGGCTGGCTCGAGATGTCTAGGATTTTAGACACGTTCACCGGCTGCCTCTAGTGTGGTTGGATAGGTTCAGTTTTGCGGTCAGTCCAGTTTTCCACCTCCCTAGAGCTTGTCCTATGTTTAGTCACCTTGCTGGAGTAATTTGTGATCCTCAACCACTAAGGATCATAACAGTCTAGCGGCCAAAAAGTGTTTTATGCATCACAGAAGTGGGATTAAAAGAAGACCTGAGTACATTTTTTTTTTTTTTTGTGCTGCAGTCTGTCTAGCTTCTTTCATCCCCTTGAACTCTGAGTGGTCTTGAGCTCAGCTGCAGACATGGATGTTCAGACTCTGACTTCTAGTGTGGATCATCTTGCTGCACGGGTGCAAAGTATTCAGGATTTTGTTATTCATAGCCCTATGTCAGAACCAAAGATACCCATTCCTGAGTTGTTTTCTGGAGATAGATCTAGGTTTCAGAATTTTAAGAATAATTGTAAGTTATTTCTATCTCTGAGACCTCGTTCCTCTGGTGATTCCGCTCAGCAAGTAAAAATTGTTATCTCCTTGTTGCGTGGCGACCCGCAGGATTGGGCTTTCTCTCTGGCGCCAGGAGATCCTGCATTGCTTAATGTGGATGCGTTTTTTCTGGCTCTTGGATTGCTTTATGAGGAGCCTAATCTTGAGAATCAGGCAGAAAAAGCGTTGCTGGCCCTCTCTCAAGGGCAGGATGAAGCAGAGGTGTATTGTCAAAAATTTCGGAAATGGTCAGTGCTTACTCAATGGAATGAGTGTGCCCTGGCTGCAAATTTCAGAGAAGGTCTTTCTGAAGCCATTAAGGATGTTATGGTTGGGTTCCCCACCCCTACAAGTCTGAGTGATTCTATGGCTTTAGCCATTCAGGTTGATCGGCGTTTGCGGGAGCGCAAATCTGCTCATCCTTTGGCGGTATTTTCTGAACAGGGACCTGAGTCTATGCAATGTGATCGAACTCTGACCAGAATTGAGCGACAAAGTCATAGACGTCAAAATGGGTTGTGCTTTTACTGTGGTGATTCTGCTCATGTTATCTCAGCATGCTCTAAACGCTTAAAAAAGGTTGCTAAACCTGTCACCATTGGTACTATACAGCCTAAATTTATTTTGTCTGTTACTTTGATTTGTTCTTTGTCGTCCTACTCGGTTATGGCCTTTGTGGATTCGGGTGCTGCCCTGAATCTGATGGATTTGTCATTTGCCAGGCGCTGTGGTTTTGTCCTGGAGCCTTTGGAATTTCCTATTCCTCTGAGGGGAATTGATGCTACGCCATTGGCTGAGAATAAACCTCAGTATTGGACGCAAATGACCATGTGCATGACTCCCGTTCATCAGGAGGTGATTCGCTTTCTTGTTCTGCATAATTTACATGATGTTGTCGTTTTGGGTCTGCCATGGCTGCAGGCTCATAATCCAGTTTTAGATTGGAAAGCTATGTCTGTGTCTAGTTGGGGTTGTCAGGGAATTCATGGCGATACTCCATTGGTGTCTATTGCTTCTTCCACTCCTTCTGTGGTCCCTGAGTTTTTGTCTGACTACCAGGATGTATTTGATGAGCCCAGGTCCAGTGCCCTGCCCCCTCATAGGGATTGTGACTGTGCTATAAATTTAATTCCTGGTAGTAAATTCCCTAAGGGACGACTTTTTAATTTGTCTATACCAGAGCATGCTGCGATGCGGAGTTATATAAAGGAATCTTTGGAGAAGGGACATATTCGCCCATCCTCTTCCCCTCTTGGTGCAGGATTCTTTTTTGTGGCCAAGAAGGACGGTTCTTTGAGACCGTGTATAGATTATCGCCTTCTGAATAAAATCACAGTCAAATTTCAGTATCCTTTGCCACTATTGTCTGATTTGTTTGCTCGGATTAAGGGTGCCAGTTGGTTCACCAAGATAGATCTCCGTGGTGCGTATAATCTTGTGCGCATTAAGCAGGGAGATGAATGGAGAACAGCATTTAATACGCCCGAAGGCCATTTTGAGTACTTGGTGATGCCTTTTGGACTCTCTAATGCTCCTTCTGTGTTTCAGTCCTTCATGCATGACATTTTCCGAGAATATCTGGATAAATTTATGATTGTTTATCTGGATGACATTTTGGTTTTTTCTGATGATTGGGAGTCCCATGTGAAGCAGGTCAGGATGGTGTTTCAGGTCCTGCGTGCTAATGCTTTATTTGTGAAGGGCTCAAAATGCCTCTTCGGAGTACAGAAGGTCTCCTTTTTGGGTTTTATTTTTTCTCCTTCTACTGTGGAGATGGACCCAGTCAAGGTCCAGGCTATTCATGACTGGACTCAGCCCACGTCTGTTAAGAGTCTTCAGAAGTTCTTGGGTTTTGCTAATTTTTACCGTCGTTTCATCGCTAATTTTTCTAGTGTGGTTAAACCTTTGACGGATTTGACCAAGAAGGGCTTTGATGTGACTAATTGGTCTCCTGCGGCCGTGGAGGCCTTTCGGGAGCTTAAGCACCGATTTTCTTCAGCTCCAGTCTTATGTCAGCCAGATGTCTCTCTCCCCTTCCAGGTCGAGGTTGATGCTTCCGAGATTGGAGCAGGGGCTGCTTTGTCGCAGAGAAGCTCTGAGGGCTCTGTGATGAAGCCGTGTGCTTTCTTTTCAAGAAAGTTTTCGCCTGCCGAGCGAAATTATGATGTTGGTAATCGGGAGTTGTTGGCTATGAAGTGGGCATTTGAGGAGTGGCGACATTGGCTCGAAGGAGCTAAACATCGTGTGGTGGTCCTGACTGATCACAAAAATCTGATTTACCTCGAGTCTGCCAAGCGCCAGAATCCTAGACAGGCTCGTTGGTCGTTGTTTTTCTCCCGTTTCAACTTCGTGGTCTCGTACCTGTCTGGTTCAAAGAACGTGAAAGCTGATGCACTTTCTAGGAGTTTTGTGCCTGTCTCTCCGGGAGTTTCTGAGCCGGCTGGTATTCTCAGAGAGGGAGTGATTTTGTCTGCCATTTCTCCAGATTTGCGACGAGTGCTGCAGAAATTTCAGGCGGATAGACCTGACCGTTGTCCACCACAGAGACTGTTTGTCCCGGATAGATGGACCAGCAGAGTTATTTCCGAGGTTCATTCTTCGGTGTTGGCGGGTCATCCTGGGATTTTTGGTACCAGAGATTTGGTGGCTAGGTCCTTCTGGTGGCCTTCCTTGTCGCGGGATGTGCGTTCCTTTGTGCAGTCTTGTGGGATTTGTGCTTGGGCTAAGCCTTGCTGTTCTCGTGCCAGCGGTTTGCTTTTGCCTTTGCCTGTCCCGAAAAGGCCTTGGACGCACATTTCCATGGATTTTATTTCGGATCTGCCAGTATCTCAGAAAATGTCTGTCATCTGGGTGGTGTGTGATCGTTTTTCCAAGATGGTCCATTTGGTGCCCTTGCCTAAGCTGCCTTCCTCCTCCGATTTGGTTCCTCTATTTTTTCAGAATGTGGTTCGCTTGCACGGCATTCCTGAAAATATTGTGTCTGATAGAGGATCCCAGTTTGTGTCCAGGTTTTGGCGAACTTTTTGTGCTAAGATGGGCATTGATTTGTCTTTTTCGTCGGCCTTCCATCCTCAGACTAATGGCCAAACCGAGCGAACTAATCAGACGTTGGAGAGTTATTTGAGATGTTTTGTTTCCGCTGATCAGGATGATTGGGTGACTTTTTTGCCATTGGCCGAGTTTGCCCTTAATAATCGGGCTAGTTCTGCTACCTTGGTTTCGCCTTTTTTCTGCAATTCTGGTTTCCATCCTCGTTTTTCCTCGGGTCAGGTTGAGTCTTCTGACTGTCCTGGGGTGGATTCTGTGGTGGATAGGTTGCAGCAGATTTGGAGCCATGTGGTGGACAATCTGAAATTGTCACAGGAGAGGGCTCAGCGCTTTGCCAACCGCCGCCGCGGTGTGGGTCCCCGACTTTGTGTTGGGGATTTGGTGTGGCTGTCTTCTCGGTATGTTCCTATGAAGGTTTCATCTCCTAAGTTTAAGCCTCGCTTCATCGGTCCTTATAAGATCTTGGAAATCCTTAACCCGGTGTCTTTTCGTTTGGATCTCCCGGCATCGTTTGCCATCCATAATGTGTTCCATAAGTCTTTGTTGCGGAGGTACGTGGTACCTGTGGTTCCTTCTGTTGAGCCTCCTGCTCCGGTGCTGGTCGAGGGCGAATTGGAGTACGTGGTGGAGAAGATTTTGGATTCTCGTATCTCTAGACGGAGACTTCAGTATCTGGTTAAGTGGAAGGGCTATGGTCAGGAGGATAATTCCTGGGTTGTCGCCTCTGATGTTCATGCGGCCGATTTGGTTTGTGCCTTCCACGCAGCTCGTCCTGATCGCCCTGGGGGTCTTGATGAGGGTTCGGTGACCCCTCCTCAAGGGGGGGTTACTGTTGTGAACTCTATTTTTGGGCTCCCTCTAGTGGTCACAAGCGGTACTGTGTAGTGTTGTCTTTCTGCAGGTTGGCTTCATCACCTGGTTCGTTATCCTTGGTTGGTTTCCTATTTAGCTCACCTGGATACTCAGTTCCTTGCCTGCTATCAATGTATTCAGTGCTCTTCAGATTCCTGGTGACTACCTTGCTCCCAGTCTCTCCAAGACAAGCTAAGTTTTTGTTTGTTCAGTTTCTGATTATCAGCGTTCATCATGTTTTTTGTCCAGCTTGTTAAAATGTGATTTCTTACTTGCTGGTTGCTCTAGGGGACTGAGTTTCTCCCCTCACACCGTTAGTTGGTGTGGGGGTTCTTGAAATCTCAGTGTGGATATTTTGTAAGGGTTTTTTACTGACCGCATAGACCCCTTTTCTATTTTCTGCTATCTAGAATTAGTGGGCCTCTTTTGCTGAATCTGCTTTCACCCCTGTGTATGTGCCTTCCTCTTACCTCACCGTTATTATCTGTTGGGGGCTTCTATATCTTTTGGGGATTATTTCTCTGGAGGCAAGAGAGGTCTTTCTTTCTCTCTAGGGGTAGTTAGTTCCTCAGGCTGGCTCGAGACGTCTAGGATTTTAGACACGTTCACCGGCTGCCTCTAGTGTGGTTGGATAGGTTCAGTTTTGCGGTCAGTCCAGTTTTCCACCTCCCTAGAGCTTGTCCTATGTTTAGTCACCTTGCTGGAGTAATTTGTGATCCTCAACCATTAAGGATCATAACAGACAACGCCGCAGCGCAAGGCCCTGCAACCAGCGTTCCAGATCCCAGCGGAGATGGAGCAAATTGGCACCGGAGGGACGGTATCTGAAGCAGGTATGAAGAACGACCCTGCCCCGCCAGCAGAGGACCTGCTGATAGGCCCCGTCGCGGCACCCCCTCTCCCTGGGACCTATAGACTCCGGCGCCTTACACCCTGGGATCGGGCCATGGGTATGGAGCACTTCTTAAAGGCCCCGATCTCGCCGATCACCTTGCCGAGCGAGGTCTATGCGGAGCTACGGCTGCCAGAGCGAGAGTAAACCTCGATGCCATGGATATGTAAATAGTTAACTGTTTGTCCTTCTGATGTTTTTGTTGCTTCAACCCGACTAGGGTTAACTCTTAAAGGGATCCCTTTGTTTACCCGGGATCCCTTCTTCTGCTTTTTGTTTTTGTTTCCTGTTTATTCATCATTGAAAGAACTGCTGAATAATGAACAATGCATGATTACAAACTTTTTGTACATAGTTTGCACCTTTTTAAAGGTGCTCTCTACTGGTTTTATACAAAGAAAGGACTCTTTGTGAAGATACTGGTCTCGGAACCAGCACTGGAGTCCTTACTGCGAACAGACTTGCAGCTTGAGAAGTTGCACTACCTCATAGACACTTGGTCCCCTCTTAAAGGGGATGTCCACATATTGCACTTATGAACAGTGTTGCCTTAAGATGGTTAAATGGCAATAATGTTTTGAAAGAAGAAGTTAAATGTAGCTAACTAGTTGATTGTGAGAAATGTTTAATGATGTTGATAGAAGTATGAGGACAGAAAGTGAACCCGTACGGGGTTAGTCAGTGAGTCCTCCTAGGAGCCATACAGAGATGGCTCAGTAATCCTGAACTGAAAGATGGATGATAAGTTCTATACCGTGTATAGTAGTAGAAAGGCAGTAGGCCCGGGCAGAAAGGGGCGGTCCTGTAACAGAAAGTAGAGGCAGTAGGCCTGGAGCAGATAGGACAGGCGGTCCTGCAGATGTAAAGAAGGAGAATGCAGAAAAGTTGATTAGCCTTATGTTTTATAAGAAGGTCTTTAGTGGATTCAGCGAGTACGTCCTTAAAGGCAAAGTTAAATTATTGTTCAAAAATTTTGCACTTAGTAGAATACCCGGTTGGGTAAGAAAAGTTATTTATAGTCTGTTATTTAAAGTATTTAACCATGTTTGTAACGTTCAAGTGTCCTCACCTCCCATAAATGGAAGCTCTGTTTAAAAGTTTACTTGTACTTGCATTTTCAAAATTGTATGTCTTTTTGCTAACATGTATTGTTGTTTTCTTCCCAGTCCAGGAGTACTGGATTTAACCGGGGGGGAGTGCAGCGCCCCAGAGTCCTGGTCGTTGCAGTACTGGTGCTCCGCCGCTAAGGGGGGCCATGGTACGTCTGATGGCACTGAAGGAGTTCATCTGACCAGGTATCACAGACACCAATATACTTCACAGTCTGGCCTCCAGGGGGAGCTAAGGGTTCTATGTATTAGGCCACTCCTCACAATCTGGTAAAACTGGGGGTTAGGCAGGAAGTTAGATCAGAAAGCTGACTGGGTTGGAAGCAGGCAACACCTTGTGGCAGAGGGTGTTGTAGGGGAAGATTCAGAGGGGTCCCTGTCAGGGGTGGGATCCTGACAGAGGCTTAGCAACCAGAGAGAACGTTACGGGACCGCGCCTGCACGATATAGCGGCGGTACCCCAAGAAAGGACAAGAAGCGAGGTTTATTGTGCTGAGTGAGAAACGAGATCAACGCAACAAGGAGAATACCAGTAGGAGTCGTGCTGTAAGACGAGGCAACATCCTACTGAGGCGCATAACCGGTGGCCGGAACGCTGAGGAAGTATAGAGCTCCAGGCCAAACTTCAAACCTACGGCAGGACAGTCAGTTATAGGCGGGCTGTCTCACCCAATTGACCTAGGAAGACACAGGGGGGTAACAACAGGAGTGGGGCGACGCTAGAGTCCCGGAAGAGCTCCGAGCCTCCCCGTCATACGGGTGCGTCCTAACCATAAGATCTGGGGGACGTGGAAGAACATCAGAATCGAGTTGTGAGGGAACACGAGAAACAGACACAACAGTTGTGAGGACTATCCCGTGGTGCTTAGCAGGGAAGGACTACAACACACAAGCGCTAGAAGGTAGGCACAGATTTCCACCTGCAAAGGGAGCTCTGGAGGTGCCATCGGACCGGCCAGGCTTGCGCAGCCCGGTTAACCGTATTCCGGATTGAGGATCCTGAAGCCTTCAGTAAAGAGGTAAAGAGACTGCAATCTGGTGTCCTCGTTATTTACTGCAACCTGCACCGCACCATCACAACATCATCACCATCACGCACACCTATCATTGTACGCCCCTCAGCAGGGTCACGGACCGGGTCTAGCTACCGTGACAACCCCAGAACAGAGACTCAGAGGCCCGGTACCGGGTACCCCTCGGCCCTGCGACAGTGGGAGCGCTGCAGTTGCAGTTGAACCCAGGCACTGGAGCCTCGGATAAAGCCTAAAAGGTCTCTTTGGCCCAATACTATTAAAGATCTGTGTAATTGGTGGCCCTGTTGGAGTTGTATTGTGGTCCACAATCTTTAAGTTAAACCACTGCATGGAACCCAAAAAAATCACCTGTGATGACTGGGGTTAGCTATGTTCATCCAAACATCCTCTGTAGAGAAAATGTAATATTACATACTGGTCATTCACATGAACGATGAATCATGCAGTTCAACTACCCAAGTAGGAGCTCAACTGACCATAATCTATGACGTCCATATGCTGTAATAGGACACATGGTTAGAGGTTGTTTTTTCATTCCCTATCAGTATGTCTTTGGAATGTGGGAGGAAACTGGAGAACCCGGAGGAAACCCAGCAAACACGGGGAGAACATACAAACTCTTTGGAGATGTTGTCCTTGGTGGGATTTGAACCTAGGACTCCAGTGCTAACCACTGAACCACCGTGCTGCCCACATTTCACACCACTGAGTTAATAAGTTATCTGAATTAGTGGGTTGTACCAAGGTTTGGAAGCCATACTCTACAGCAGGTGTCTCAATCTCGACTGGGTATATGGGCCTCACATGGAAACAAATTTGAATTTGTGGGTCCGCATTCTTTGCAGGAAACAAGTGACATTTTTAGTGGTACCTTTTTTCTATACTTTTTGAACATTTTGCAGTGTTTATTTAATTTTTTTATAGCTTGGGTTTTTATGAATGTGGAGATAACAAACGTGTGCTTTATTGCTTACGTTAGTTCATATATAAAACAGCATTTTCATGGTCATGTTCAATAGTTACTCGTGGTAGCTGGGCTAACTTGTTTAATTGATATATGGTTGTACTCTATATGCACATTTAGAGTTAGATTCCTCTTTATCTAGTTACATTGACACCTTTCATTATATAGGTGCCATCTGCATTGGTTGCGTTTGTGATACAGGCACGCTACCTCATTGTTGGAGTTTATATTTACCCTACATCTATATTTATTACTTGACACTATGAGTAGGTGGGGAGGGGCTTTTTACATCTTACAGAGTATATTGTGTAATTCTGTTTTTAAATGTTTTTATAAATGTTGTAGGTCTGTGTGCACTTTGTAATAAAGGTTATTGGTTAATATATATTTGGGTGGTCTCCCTTTCTCCAGCGTACGCTTTTTTCTTTAGTTTATTACCACTGTGTTTTTGTACGCTGTGGGATTGATCCCCTGGCATGGGACTGTTAGTCCTTTAGATGGTGCCCTCCATATGTTGCTCATTCCCATATAAAACAGCATTTTTTGTAGCAAAATCATTTTTCATTTTTTTATTCTTTTATTTGTACAATTTTGTTTTCCCCAATTTGCCACATACAGTGATATTGTCTTACAGTTAGCACAATATAGTAATTCTTGCAAACATCTTGTAGTAATGTGCCTCATCCTGGTCTTCATCTTGTAGTAATGTCCCCCATCCTGGTCCCCATATTGTAGTAATGTTGCCAATCCAGGTCCTCTTCTTGTAGTAATGCCCCATCCTGGTCCTCATCTTGTAGTAATGTCCCCCAGCCTGGTCCTCTTCTTGCAGTAATGCCCCATCCTAGTCACCATCTTGTAGTAATGCCCCATCTTGTTGCAATGTCCCTATCCTGGTCCCCACCTTGTAGCAATGTGCCCTTCTTGCAGTAATGACCCATCCTGGTCCCCTTCTTGTACTAATGACACATACTGGTCCCCTTCTTGTAGTAATGTGACTTTGTAATCTTGTAATACTGTACTTGATCTTGTAATACTGCCCTATTCTGGTCCCCATATTGTAGACATGTCCAAGGACGCACATTCAGGTAAATGACTTCTGAGACCCTTACAAATTCCGAGAACTAGGACTCTTCAGTGCCCAATGAGGAGGAAACATTGGTCAATCATGTGCAGCTCCACTCTATTAATTCTTAATGAGCGTGCTGAAGACCAGACGAATGCTGGTCTTGGCTGTCTCTTGCAGTCCTATAGAGAATGAATGGAGTGGAGGTGCGCTCTTACCACCACTCCCTTGAGGCAGGAGGAGGCGTCAACAGTCAGACCCTCAGCAATAGGGAAGTTTTCCCCTATCACATGGACCAAGGGTAACTTCCAAACTTGGTACATCCTCTTTAAAGGATCCTACAAGGCAAATTGATAAAGGGCTGCCAGGAGCCATTATTTGGGAATCTTCAGGAGTTTTATCTAGTTTTCCTACTGATTTTATTTTGAAATGTCTAAATTATTTATTTAACAATTGTCTATGATAAAACCCCAAAACCTTAAATCTAACTTGCACAAGTTGAGCAAATTTATGAAATTGCCCTCTATCCGGGAAAATTCCATGTAGGTAATTAAATTCTCAGTACACTAGATCCAGAAAAATTTTGATCTGGAATAATTTGATAATTTTGTCTTTGGAATTTTTGTGTGACCCATCAGCTGTAGAGTGGGGAAAAAAGTATTTAGTCAGCCACCAATTGTGCAAGTTCTCCCACTTAAAAAGATGAGAGAGGCCTGTAATTGACATCATAGGTAGACCACAACTATGAGAGTCAAAATGAGAAAATAAATCCAGAAAATCACCTTGCTTACAGGCCTCTCTCATCTTTTTAAGTGGGAGAACTTGCACAATTGGTGGCTAACTAAATGCTTTTTTTCCCCACTGTATATGATATAAGTAGGAAGGACATATGGAGAACATTCCAGACCGGCCTGTACAGTGAGGACATGAATATGGAGTGTTGCCTCTCCTACAGGATGTTATCTTTGCTTTTCTTCTCTTTCATCCTTTCCAATTCTCCTCCTCTTTTGTGTGACAAGGTACTTTCTCTTTATTCTTGGACCTCTTCACTGCTCCTCCTCTTCCTAATCTGTGACTGATTCTTTGGAAAGAAGGTCTTTTGCCTTTGTGCATCCCTAATTTGTGTAATTCAGCCTGCTGGCAACACCTTCCTGCAATTGATGGAGTCAATGAATAGCAATGCCAAATAAAGTTCACTGCACTGAAACAGACGTTGACCTAGAGCCAGGTCATTTTGTCAAGGTCTTCTGGGTGGAAAATTGATACTAACCTAAATATTTATTTGTCTGCTCCACTAGGAGAGATTAGAAGGAATTGACCAGTGATAAGGACAGAAAAAGTGACTGGTTTCTTTTTATTGACCTGTTGGGGAGAGTTGGCATGATTTTTGGTAGGGCATGATTTTTGGTAGGTTAAACATCCTATATTCCATTTTTTATATAGCAACAACAAATCCCTCAGTGCTGTTCAGAGATTGTTATCATGTACATCAGTCCATGTGCCCAGTCTAATTTCCTTACACATATGCACACCCCCATCTCATAAATTTAACGGAAAGTTCTTGAATTATCGGAAGAAGCTGGGAAACCCAGAAATACAACGGAAGTAATTAAGACCCTACACCATTGGAAGAATTTAATAAGATCGTTTTTAAGATTCCAGCCTTAAACAGAAGTTTGCTGAACCAAGAAGCATTCAATTTATAAGGAGCTCCACACCTTTTAATACATTTGGCACATCTTGGGTCAGCTCTGAGCTCTAATTTATGCCAGTGTTTTGCATAAATTATAGTAAATATTTCATGTTGTTGTTGACCCCTCCACTCCATTTAAGTTCTGACTACTTTTTAGAAATGATTAGAAGAAAAGTTATACATTTTTGCACCATACATGAATTTGTCTTTTTTTTTCCACCAGAAAGCTGGTGCAAAATAGCTTAGTAAATATCCTCCAATGCACCCCCAATTATACCCAATAAGTTAAATAATGGGACAACAGCGCCTGTGACGTTCCATAAATTTGCTCACATACAATCTATGTATAGTTTGACTGGTGGTGTGGGCTTCTGACTATCCTCCAGCATCTATACCTAATATGTATGAACCATAGCCTCCTGATGAACCACCAAAGGAGAAACGCTTCGAGGCAGAGGCATAGAACCTTTTGAACATCATAATGCATCAGATTGATAAGTAACATCTACCCTTTTCTATCACGTGGTATCCAACATCCCTTCCCTACTTATAGTCTAGTTGCTTATTGTCTAGTCTAGGCTCCCTGTAGACACATTAGCGCAGGGCCTGCAGGGTAAGTGAGGGTCAGCCTCCATGGAGCGGGGGCGCCAAATATCGTGTTTAGGGTGCCAACCTCCGCTGGCAGGCATGTAGGTCGCCCTAGGCCATGTGTGGTAGTACCAGGGCCTTCTCCTATAGAGCTTATCCAGCCCACCTGTCCCCCTGTTCCCCTAACCATTTCACCTTTATCTTGATAAGTGCCAGGGGAGACAAGGATGGTGGCGCTCTGTTGGAGCACTTGTGAGTGTACTTTACTTGACTTTACTTGACTTATCAAAACAGTAATTTATGAAATATAGTTTGATATTATCTGTATGTGTATCACTATTTGTGCTCTAAGGTTTTTTTTTGGTGTGATTTTAGAGTTTTCAATTAAATTTATATTTTAACGGTTATATGTTCGCACTCATTGCATTTTATCTCACCAAAACACTGTAACTGTAAAAGGATGTCACAGGTTATTTACGATAGAAGCTTCTATGTTGTGAACAGGTATTATCTAGAGCTAACGTACAAGAAAGTTTACATAGATTGCAAATATATGAAGGGTTGGGCTTATAGATAATATCTATATCTTTATACTCTACAACAGGATGTGCATGTTGATGACTATTATAGGATCGATAATATTTCTGTTAACGTGATGTTTATGACAATCAAGTAGTTTAACCTGCAAAATAAAGTTTAATGGACTAGTACAGCAAAACAGAAGAATTTAAGAAGTCAAAATCTTCTCACTCCGACATTACAAAACACTCTAAGAAGGAAACACATGCAGAATCAGTCTTTGCTGAATTTTGTGGAATAAATAGTTTTTGGTAGGCAATAGGAAAAATAAAGCTTCGGTGAATGGATGGAAAGAACTCCTCAAGGTAAGGTGTTAATATATTGTAAATTAATGCATTTGTATTTATTCTCTTTTCTTCTCAGAATGGAGAAGGGGCAGAATGGCATGCCCACTGTGGAGAATAGGCATCTTAGGTGACTCAGTATAGAGAAGGGCCAGTATGGGGGGCTCAGTATGAATAAGGGGCAGTGTGGGGACTCAGCCTGGAAAGAGGGCAGTAGAAGAGGCTCAGCATAGAGAAGAGGCAGCATGGGGGGCTAAGCATGGAAAGCAGGGCAGCATGAGGAGCTCAGTATGAAAAAAGGCAACATGGGGGCTCAATATGGAAAAAGGGCAGTGTGTTGGGGGTTTATTATAGAGAAAGTGCATCATAGGAGATTCAGTATAAGGAAGGGGCAGATTGGGGGGCTCAGCATGCATGGGACACAGTATTATAGGCTCAGCTTAGAGAAGGGGCAGCATGGGGGACTCAGTTTGGAGAGTTAGGTAGTATGGTGGTCTCAGTATGGAGAGAGGGCAGCATGAGAGGATCAGTATGAAGATGAGGCAACATGAGAAGTTTACAATGGAGAAAGGGCAGCATGAGGGGGACAGTGTGAAGAGAGGGCTCAGTATGGAGAAAGGACAACATGTTGGGAGAGAGTGTGATTAGGAAATTGGGTACGGCGAGGGGCAGCATGGAGGTGACAGTGTAAAAGGGGCTCAGTATGGAGAGAAGACAGTGTGGTGGGTGAAAGTGTGAAGATGAGGTTCAGTATGGAGAGGGAGCAACATAGGGGTGACAGTATAAAGTGGGGCTCAGTCTGTAGAAGGGTCAATGTGGTTCGAACATTGTGAAGAGTGAGCAGAGTGAGGGACAGTGTGAACGGAGGGCTCAGTATGGTGTAAGGCTATATTTTGAGGACTGTGTGAAAAGGTGACAGCATTGAGGGCACAGTGTGAAAATCAAAGTTCATAAAGAAGTGTGTGGTGGGCATAATTCATACGGGAGGAAAGTGTGGCAGTTGTACTTTATAAGGGGTGTGTGGAGGTCATAGTATATGGGGGAAATAGTGTAGTGAGAGTATTTTATAGGAGAGGATAATGCTGAGGCCATGTATCATAAGAGGGACACCGTGAGGGTCATTTTTTGTGTAGAGGGCACAGTAAGGGGCAATTATTTGTTCAGTGGCATAACATAGAGCTTATTTAGCTTGAATGGTTATTTTTATTTAGGCAGAATTATTATGATACTGTTATTTTTAAGCGTACCGTGTTGGAATGTGATGCAGAAGGCAGAAGAAGAGGGAAGTCTGCAAAGATGAGCTGTGACTGTGAATAGTCTAATCTCCTTACCATTATATTGGGAGTTGCAAATTCATGTTGTATTCATATACTAATAGTGGTTCTGATGTTATATTCTTGTACTGATAATGGTTCTGGTGATGCATTCATGTACTGAGCATTGTTCTGGTGTTCTATTAATGCACTGATGATGGTTCTGGTGATGCATTCATGTACTTATGGTGATTCTGGAATTATATTCATGTACTGAAAATGGTTCTGGTGATGTATTCATGTACTGATGATGTTCTAGTGCTGTACTCATGTATTGATGGTGATTCTGGTGATGCATACATTCACTGATGTTTTGATTATGATTCTGCTGATGTGTTCATGTACTGATGATGGTTCTTACTATGTATTCATGTACTGTTTATGGTTCTGGTGTTTTATTCATGTACTGATGGTAGAAAATGCAGCCGTCTGAATGAGGTCATATATGTCAGCCAAACAAGAGAAGCACTTTTTCAGTTGAACATGTCAGCTGGCGGCTTATCTTTGGAAGAACAATGCAATCAGCAGTCTAAAGTCAAAAATGTCCAATTAACATCTTTCCTGACTATCAAATGGCCTGAGCCCACATACACATTAGATTATTGTCCGAACCCATCGATATTGGTGAGTTCAGCTGACATTAGTGTAATGTGCATGGGGGCCTTGAAATCGGACATGGTGAATTCTTATCTCTGATGACAATTATGAGTCAGTGGCACATGGGTGTATGGATATATTAAACTATCGGCCGAACCTTTCAATATTGGGGGATTTGGCTGATTTTTGTAGTTAAGTCCTTTAGGTGCTTTTAGGGTATGTGCAGACCCTGTCTGCAAACCTGGCGAGTTTTTCAGGTGGAAGGACATGCTGGCATCTTTTGTATCTAATGAAACACTGATGAAACTTGAATCCATAGCACTGATGAAGCACAGACTATTTTTTGCATAGGTGAAAAGTCACTGTTGTCTAAATGAGTCCTAAAGTTAGTTTCACAAATCTGACATTCACGGTCCTGTCTAAACTGGGCACAGGTTTCCTGACCTGGACTTATAGAGGCTCTTCAGGCTTGGGGTTCAAGTCTACAGTCACTCTGCACACTGCATGCTGTCAAGATCCTGCGGCTCTGAGAGCAGATGGTCATGTGGCCGCAAGTATGCCTTGCTTAATACAGATAAATCGAGCGAATAGTGTGCAAATTGCATACTTGCGGTAACATGTCCACTTGCTCCCAAGACAGGCAATAGAGAATCATGACAGCATGCTCTGTGAGGATTCACAAAGTCTGCAGTCGCATAGAGTGACTGCAGACCTGGACCTCAAGCCTGGTCAACCCCTTTAACAGTCTTATATAAGCCTATGAGGATGTTGAGTTTAGCACATCCAGACATTGTGTTGATTATGACCTGTGAAACCCGCATCATATTGGAAGAATGTGGAGACATCTGAGAAATAAGTGAAATCTTCGCTGCAGCCTAATGTTTGAAGTAACACAATGACACTGGCCGCAGACATAGTGTTTACTGTCTAATACACAAAGGTTAATCACTAGTTATTTGTTAGTAAGTAACCTGTCTAGTCAGTGTGGATTCTTAACCCTCCAAGCACCACAAACCGGCCGTCAAGGTTGCCAACCGTCCAGAAATTCCTGGAGAGTCCGCAAAAATAGGGCATTTTCCCTCCTCAACTTCTCAAAAATGTGATGTGTACAAGCCAGAGAAGATTGTACAGATTATTATGATTGCAATTATCATTATTTTACAGTTCAAAGTGACTGTGGCTTATGTCTTCATATCAGAATTACAGGCTGTACCCATGTATCACATAAAATCATAGTAATTTATTAAGGTTTTCCAATATATCCATAAAAAATGTTGTCAGTCTGTGATTTCTTGATAAATAATAATAATAATAATAATAATAATAATAATAATAATAATAATAAAGTCATTGGTAACCCTGGTGGACATGTTGGGAATTGGTATACAATGAATGGAAAATAATGAAGTACTTTCTATTACATATTTCACCCCTTAGTGCAGAATGTACCAGTACGTCCATGCTGGGGCCCACAAGTATGGAGGTTGCTCAAGAGCTGAGGCCTCTCCACAAGGGGTAGATGCCAGTGGTGTTAAGCTAAGCTCTAATTGCATCTAATCATCTAGATGCCACAAACAGTGGCAATTAAATTTAGAGCCGCAATCAAGGGTTACCGATGTGTCACCATGGTTAGGCTCTATATACACTATATACTGCAATACTATGGTGCTGCACTATACAGAAGAGGTGATTAATCGAAAGGAAAAAAATAAAAAAGTTTTTAAATATATAATAAAAATATTTTTTTTTATAAAACTTGAATCATCCACTTTTAACTCATTAAAACCAAAGAAAAGTACAGAGATGAAAAAATTAAACATTTTTAAAGTCTATTAAAATGTAAAATTAAGTATCCTTAAGTATTAAGTATGGCAAACCCTGTAAGAGAAAAAAAAATGGAAACGCCAGAATTGTAATTTTTGGGTCAGCACACCTTCCTAAAAAGATACATGAAAAAAGAAAATCAAAATATCATGTGTAAATTGGTATAAATGAATCAGTCAACTTGCCAGACAAAAAAAAACAAGATCTTAATCAACAGAAAGAATTTAAAAAAGTTATGGTTCTTGGAAAATGGTGACAAAAAAACAATTAATTGTTTTACAAAAATCTTGACAATCCAGCGAATGACGTTAAAAAAAACAATTTTTTTTCACCATTTCGCTGCACTGGGATTTTTTTTCCATTTTGAGTACATTATTTGGCAAAAGAATAGTGTCATTTAAAACTACAACTCATCCTACAAAAACAAGTCTTCACACTGCTATTTCCATGTAAAAATAAAAAAGTTGTGGCTCTTGGAAGAAGGTGAAGAAAAAAATGAAAGAGCAAGAATGAGAAATCGCCAAATCTAAAGCGAATTTCCAAAAAGGATTATACTGGGGCAGACAATGGGGGTGTTTACTAATTTTGGCCCACTATCCTAGTGGTGCACCAGTCTATTGGCTGGCGCAAGTGCTGATGAGAATTCGGTACAGGATGCAGATGTAGGAAGATGGACATGCTGTCCTTGTTGCCCCTTGAAGACGTGTGTTGTTGTGATGTGATGCATTACAATGTTTGCCTTTGTAATGTTTTGCATTGTCATGTGATGAATCTGTGTTTTGCCCAGCATCACGCAGTGAGTAGGCATCCATAGAGTTAAGAGTTGGGACTAGCCCAGAAAGAGAAGGGCTATGTAGCAAGATCAGAGAGGACTTCCTGGTAGTGAGTCAGACAGGGCCCAGCTTGCAGCTAGTGCAGACCTTTGGTCTGAGTACTCAGCAGTGGAGCTTGAGTTGAGTGTCCCCAAAGTGAGCTGAGACCAAGGCACTGGATAGCGAGATCCAGAGTAGAGAAGAGAAGTGACAGAAAGACAGAAGTGATGCACTGGAGATGGGTCTGGGGTCAGGATGCCTAGCAGTGCTGCTCCAAATTTATAACTCAGGGAGGTAACGAGCCAGGAGGGAACATTGAATGTGAGACGACGAGAGTGCCTCTGGTGGGAGTTCCAAGGCGTCAGTAGCAGAGAAGCTAAGTACCGGCCATACTAGCAATCTAAGTCCCTTGATGGGAAAGAAGACGTGGAATCGCGGGATGAGAATAAAACTGTCACTCACTGAACTGTAGCACTGAGCTGGGTTGTGGTGAAAGAAGGTGAAACAGTGAAGATAGAGAGCAAGTAAGTTAAAGAAAGGAACTAAGACTGTGTGTGAAAATGCTCCATAATGAGAAGGAAATGTTTATCTATCTACTGTACATAATCCCCACGTAGTTATTGTTCAGTAAAAAGTTTATTTTTGACTGGTGGTCTCCTTCAATAAACTGTTCAACATCTGGTCCTGGCCAACCCAAGCCGTCGGTAACATGCAACCAGCAAGGGTATAGCGTTCCTCATAGCACAAGTCCACACACCCAGCCAGGATTCCACCTTCATGTAACATGCCGGGGCACAAGAGATGAGTACCTCACTCAAAGCTACCACCCCGCACCACATTATACAGACATGGAAGCACCATTAATAAATCAGTGCATTATATCGCACATCACCTCCATATGCATGTTCATAGAGAAGACAATGAGCCATAACCCATGATCGGTAAGTGGCCTGTCACAATCACTTTTATGGCAACATTTGCGTTAAGTCAATGCAGAGTGTAGCCTGCAAGGGCACATCCAGAAAACATTACCAAAGTAATTGTCGGGGATGTAATCAATTGTTTGTGATGGATACTATCAAGCAGTTGTACAACTACAACACATCCATGGATATAACACCCACCCCTATTAAATAACACATGTCACCTATGGGTATAATACCAACTCCTATTAAATAACACGTTAAACCTAAAACACGAACTTTTTTATATACTGTAGAACCCCAGAAAAAAAATATATATATTCCCAATGTATTATATGACAATAATCATACAGTCAGAGGAGTTCGCTGAAAAGATAAGGGGATTTCAGAATTTAACCATATAAATCTTTATTAAATATATCAAATGCAACAAACATCTATATAGACAAACAGTGTTTATATATAGGAGACAGCTAAAATGATTTCCTGGCGTAACCAGAGATGGATAGTCTGACGCCAGGAATAGGAGAAAAAGATCGTGTCCCACCAAACAACACTATGCACCATTAGGTGGAGTAATGACTCCACAGAATCTAGTCTGGATCATGTCATATGATACCAAATGATACAGGTTGTAAGTATTGAGCAATCTACAATAGACTAAAGGTACCTTCACACTAACCGACTTTACAACGATAACGATAGTGATCCGTGACGTTGCAGCGTCCTGGATAGTGATATCGTTGTGTTTGACACGCAGCAGCGATCAGGATCCTGCTGTGATATCGCTGGTCGTTGCTGAAAGTTCAGAACTTTATTTGGTCGTCAGATCGGCGTGTATCGTCGTGTTTGACAGCCAAAGCAACGATGCCAGCGATGTTTTACAGTGGTAACCAGGGTAAATATCGGGTTACTAAGCGCAGGGCCGCGCTTAGTAACCCAATATTTACCCTGGTTACCATTGTAAAAGTAAAAAAAAAACATTACATACTCACCTTCTGCTGTCTGTCACACGTCCCTTGCCATCTGCTTCCCGCACTGACTGTGAGTGCCGGCCGTAAACTAAAAGCAGAGCACAGTGGTGACGTCACCGCTGTGCTGTACTTTACGGCCGGCAATCACAGTCAGTGCGGGAAGCAGACGGCAAGGGACGTGTGACAGACAGCAGAAGGTGAGTATGTACTGTTTGTTTTTTTTACTTTTACAATGGTAACAAGGGTAAACATCGGGTTACTAAGCGCGGCCCTGTGCTTAGTAACCCGATGTTTACCCTGGTTACCCGGGGACCTCGGCATCGTTGGTCGCTGGAGAGCTGTCTGTGTGACAGCTCCCCAGCGACCACACAACGACTTACCAACGATCACGGCCAGGTCGTATCGCTGGTCGTGATCCTTGGTAAATCGTTTAGTGTAAAGGTACCTTAAGTTAGACGTGTATTGTATCGGCTGGAAGCCCTATCAGAAATAATTAAAGCCTATGGCATATGGCTCTCTCCGTGGAATGGTTAATAATAAATGGAACAAAAGCCATCCATAAAGTCATAAAGAAGGGCCATAGTTTAAATATGTAATAGGTATTTACCTTGCGACATGATGATCACCCTAGCGCAGTGATGTTGGTGGGACACGCCGGAAAGCCTCGACGCGCATTTCACCGCCCACGGCTTCGTCAGGAGGCTTAATTAAAAGGGGTAGGGTCAGGGGTATATATGTGCAAAATGTGTATGACTTAATGGTCATTAGCGAATCAGCGTATCTTCCGAAATAGGGAGGGAGGGTTAGATTACCAAGCCGGCATGCAGTGCGTACGGCTAAGGAAAGGATATACGTCATAACCCGCCGTTGTCTTGACGACGCGTCTAGCCCGTCGCACCAAAGAGAGGAGGGACGCATAATATACATCAGCAGTGCCCGAATCTAAAAAATCCCCAGCAGGTTGGCGCACCTTCACGCACGATACTCCGCCCCCCGGGGGGGCGGGCCGACGCGCGACACGCATGATGGGAAGGAGGACTCGCGTCATCACTTCACATCACCATGGCAGCGCAGCCGACCCGTCACACCACAAGGGGAGGAACAGCGCATGCGTGATGTGCGCTCACGCATGGGTAAGTATAAATAATGTCTTATGGCAGATCAAATAAGAGAGAATTATCAAATATAAGATATAACTGTCCACAGAAATGAAACAGGGTCCACAAAGGTCAGTCGCATCCCTGGCTTAGGTATTATTTTACTCTAGGGTCATTCCAAATAATCACAGAATGGTAAAATATATATGAACTATACAGTAGTTAGCAATGGACATATGGGTGAATGAACATGAGCGATATAAACCATCACCTTAAAAGACTTATATATTCTATACATACCAGCATCCCCACATACGGGGGGAAAAAGCCGTTGTCAATATGTGTATCCAAATACCATTATATAACGACAGTCCGTAAATCAGCCCTCTATTGTTATACAGATATATAAACCATACCTAGACACACATAAAAGCGTATAGATCTAGATTATCAGGCAATTCCTGATGGTAAGAACATAGCCTGAATATATCGAGTTAATAATAGTCTCAGTAATAATATCTTGATCCAGGTGGTATTTCTTGCTTTATCGTATATCCATATTAAAATCGTCCTAGATTTTTCTCCCCTTCTTTATTTATTTCTTTACAAAAATGTCCATAGATGCTAATTCAGACAGATATTCAGTCAGAAACGCAGCACACAGGTGATTCGTCAGGACCATACCAAAAAGAATATAAATCTGTAATTGCAAAACATAGATTAGAATATAGAATCAAAAATAAAGCCAAAGAAAAAATTCCATGACCCTCTTAAAATAGCGCACTTTAAATTAAAATTAAAGAAAGGACTTGAAGCTGACAGTTTTATTAAGGCCATTAGGCACTATTGTATTTAGGGTAACGATCCAGCGTGTTTCTTTTTGCAACAGTTTCTGTTTGAGGTTACCACCTCGGATGCCCATATAGACGTGATCTATACCTCGGACTATAAGGCCCTTTGGATTACATCTATGATGCTCGAAAAAGTGTCTCGGGATGGTTTTCAAGAGATGTGGTTCTGAGCAGTCCATTGCATTTTTTATATCCCTAATATGCTCTTGGATTCGTATCTTCAGGGGTCTGGTTGTCATTCCAATATATATGCATCCACAGGGACAGCTGGCATGATAAACAACTGCCTCTGTGTTGCAAGTGATGTGGTGAACTATCTTGTACACCACATCACCCTTGGAATTTGAAAATTCTTTTGCCCTGATGATATAACGACATACCGAGCAATTTCCACATGGGTAGCTGCCCCATGGGGATCCTTTACCGCTGTTCAGAAAGGAACTGTTTTTAGGAGGTATATAATGACTCCTGCATAACACATCTCCCAGGGTCTGGAACCTGCGCCAAGTGATCGAGGGGTATGAAGTTATTTGGCCTTGCAGATCTCTATCAGTTAGTAATATAGGCCAGTGCCTCCTAAAGATTTGGTTGATTTCGGCCCAGTTGGAATTAAATCTAGTGATGAATTTGGGTTTTGTATTTGTAAATGTACCTTTCTTTTTAGATGGCTTAGATAGTAGGTTAGCTCTATCTATATTTATGGCACGTGAATAGCCTTTAGCAATATCTCTGAGTAGATAACCCCTATTTTTGAATCTTTGGTGCAGGTCCTTTGCTTGTTTATGGAAGCTAGCATCAGTTGAGCAGATGCGCCGAGCTCTCAAAAATTGCCCTATGGGGATGGAACTCTTTAATTTAGGTGGATGTGAAGATGAAAAATGCAGTAATGCATTTGTTGCAGTTGTCTTCCTAAAAATGTCTGTACATACTGTACCATCGCTAGATTTAAGGATTTGGAGATCTAAAAAATCTATTGAACTTTGGCTGTATTTCCAGGTCAATCTGATGTTCAATGAGTTGTTGTTGAGATGACCTAGGAATGAATCAAGTTGCGACGTGGAGCCTTGCCAAATGAAAAATACATTGTCGATGTACCGCAGCCACGAGACAACAAAGCTGTGACCAGGTGTGTCAAGGACCGTATCCCTCTCCCACAGCCCCAGGAACAAATTAGCATATGAGGGCGCACAAGACGTGTGTGGACGATATGTCCATTGCTAACTACTGTATAGTTCATATATATTTTACCATTCTGTGATTATTTGGAATGACCCTAGCGTAAAATAATACCTAAGCCAGGGATGTGACTGACCTTTGTGGACCCTGTTTCATTTCTGTGGACAGTTATATCTTGTATTTGATAATTCTCTCTTATTTGATCTGCCATAAGACATCATGTATACTTACCCATGCGTGAGCGCACATCGCGCATGTGCTATTCCTCCCCTTGTGGTGTGATGGGTCGGCTGCGCTGCCATGGTGATATGAAGTGATGACGCGAGTCCTCCTTCCCATCATGCGTGTCGCGCGTTGGCCCGCCCCCCCGGGGGGCGGAGTATCGTGCGTGAAGGTGCGCCAACCTGCTGGGGATTTTTTAGATTCGGGCACTGCTGACGTATATTATGCGTCCCTCCTCTTAGTGGTGCGACGGGCTAGACGCGTCGCCATGACAACGGCGGGTTATGACGTATATCCTTTCCTTAGCCGTACGCACTGCATGCCGGCTTGGTAATCTAACCCTCCCTCCCTATTTCGGAAGATACGCTGATTCGCTAATGACCATTAAGTCATACACATTTTGCACATATATACCCCTGACCCTACCCCTTTTAATTACGCCTCCTGACGAAGCCGTGGGCGGTGAAACGCGCGTCGAGGCTTTCCGGCGTGTCCCACCAACATCACTGCGCTAGGGTGATCATCATGTTGCAAGGTAAATACCTATTACATATTTAAACTATGGCCCTTCTTTATGACTTTATGGATGGCTTTTGTTCCATTTATTATTAACCATTCCACGGAGAGAGCCATAAGCCATAGGCTTTAATTATTTCTGATAGGGCTTCCAGCCGATACAATACACGTCTAACTTAGGGTACTGTCACACAGTGACACTTTGGTCGCTACGACGGCACGATCTGTGACGTTGCAGCGTCGTATGATTATCGCTCCAGCGTCGTATACTGCGGTCACACGTTGCAATACACGGCGCTGGAGCGATAATTTCATGACGTATTTGCGATGTAGAAGCCGTTGTTTACTGTGCGCACATCGTATACAACCTTTGTTACACGATGCGATCATGCCGCCACAGCGGGACACTAGACGACGAAAGAAAGTTTCAAACGATCTGCTACGACGTACGATTCTCAGCGGGGTCCCTGATCGCAGTAGCGTGTCAGACACAGCGATATCGTATGGATATCACTGGAACGTCACGGATCGTGCCGTCGTAGCGACCAAAGTGCCACTGTGAGACAGTACCCTTAGTCTATTGTAGATTGCTCAATACTTACAACCTGTATCATTTGGTATCATATGACATGATCCAGACTAGATTCTGTGGAGTCATTACTCCACCTAATGGTGCATAGTGTTGTTTGGTGGGACACGATCTTTTTCTCCTATTCCTGGCGTCAGACTATCCATCTCTGGTTATGCCAGGAAATCATTTTAGCTGTCTCCTATATATAAACACTGTTTGTCTATATAGATGTTTGTTGCATTTGATATATTTAATAAAGATTTATATGGATAAATTCAGAAATCCCCTTATCTTTTCAGCGAACTCCTCTGACTGTATGATTATTGTCATATAATACATTGGGAATATATATAAATTTTTTCTGGGATTCTACAATATATAAAAAAGTTTGTGTTTTAGGTTTAAAGTGTTTAGCCTAAGGGGTGTTCTCCGGTCTGGCTACGGTAATTTAATTGTAGGTTCTATATTAAATAACACGTGTCATCCATGGATATAGTACCAACTCCTATTAAATAACACGTGTCATAATGGATATAACGCCCACCCCTATTAAATAACACGTGTCATCCATGGACATAATACCAACTCCAATTAAATAACATGTGACATCCATGGATATAACACCCACCCCTTTTAAATAACACATGTCATCCATGGATATAACATCCACCCCTATTAAATAACATTTGTCATCCATGGATATAACACCCACTCCCATTAAAGGGAACCTGTCACCCCGTTTTTTCAATATGAGGTAAAAATAGTGTTCAATAGGGCCTGAGCTGTGCTGTACAATAGTGCCTTTATTATCCCGATTCCCCACCTTTGCTGCCAAAATACCTTAGTAAAGTCGCCGTTTTTGGCTGTCAATCTCGCAGGTCTGGTCAAATGGGCGTGGTGAAATCGCTGTTTCTCCCCCACCTCTTGCTTTTCTTCCCGGCGTTGGCGTAGTGGTTCGCGCATGCGCAACTGCCGAATGCACTGCGCAGCGGCAGACAAAGAGAGCGATCTGCGCTATTCACCGTTTTTTCCGTGGCGGCGGCCATCTTCCTGAGGCCGCGCGTGCGCAGATGGAGTGCTTTGCTTCCCGGGGCTTCAGGAAAATGGCCGTGGGATGCCGCGCATGCGCAGATGGAGATCGCGGCGGCCATTTTCCTGAAGCCGAGATGCGAACATATGAACAGCAGGTTGTTTTTACATTGCAGTATATATGTTCATTCATTTTAACAATTAAGCAATTTTTCAGGCAAATTACAGAGCGGACCAGACAGAAAAAGACGAAATTTGCACATGCCTAAGTCCACTCTTAATACTCTTCCTTCCTGTTGGGTCTAATATTTTTTTAAGAATAAATTCACACACAGCAGATTTCTTGTCTCTGTCGTCTGAAATATGAACTGACTGTAGAAAATACCCAATTCACAAGTACAAAGAGATTTTTCAGTTTCAAAAATTTCTAACGCACCTAACATTTGCAACCAGATACGCTGCAATGTGAGTAAATAAGGTTTCGACAAATCCCACTCATTCACGGTAGAAAAAAATTAGGAGCTTATTTGAAACATGCTGCGGATTTTCAAAACTACAGCTTTCCAGAAAAATAGCAGATTTTCAAATTTTTTACAGCGTGTCTTGTTGCTTAACTCCTTAAGGACCAGGTGATTTTTCATTTTTGCGCATTCGTTTATTCCCCTCTTATTCCAAAAGCAATACATTTTTTTCTTAATTTTTGCAGGACAACTTGTAATTTATAATTACACCATCCATCTTATCATATAATATAATTAAAAGCGGAGAAAAATAATCCAAGTGTGGCAAAATAGCAAAAAAAATTTAATAGTTTAATTGTTTTTTTTTTTATTTTTTTATTTACAGCTTTTATTTTACTGTAACAATGACCTGACAACATGATTCTCCAGGTCAGTATGATAACGCAGATACCAAAATATATAAGTTTTTGTTTTATTTAAGTGATGAAAAAAAAAACCTGAAATTTTGCTTGTGTCGTCACTTTCATAGAGCGGTAACGTTTTCAATTTTTGAGATATGGAGCTGTGTGAGGCTTTGTTTTTTTCGTGCCCCAAGCTGATGTTTTTATTGATAGCATATTGGGGCAGATACCATGTTTTAATCATCTGTTATTACATTATTTTCTGCTATTTTCATTTCCAAAAAATTGCAATTCTGGCAGTTTGAGCATTTAGATTTTTTTATCGTTCAGATTACCGTAATTTATTTAATATTTCATATTTTTATAGATTTGACTGTTACAAAAGCAGTGATACCAAATAGGTGTAATTTTTTTTATTTTTTATGTGGTAAAACTTTTGAACTTTTATATATTTGTAACTTTTCACCGTTTTTGTTAATCCCTTTAGGGGAACCTTTGATCATCCGATCGCTTGTGCTATATTCAGCAATGGCAGAGCATTGTTATACGTAGCAGAAATCGCGGTATCCTGTGAATGCCAGATTTATACACAAGTGTGAGCGAGCCCTAAAATATAGTAGATTTTCATAGTTGATTTCATTTCATTTAATTAATATGCAAAGTGTGAAATCCGCTGCCTTCTGTGCAATATGTGCAGTGAAAACACATATAGGTTACATGGCGGATTTTGGTGTGTTGTTATTTCCGGAAAAATTACTCAGTTTAAACATTTGTAAGTAACAAGAAAAATAAATCTTTGAATGCCATATAAAATCATGAGACGGTGTAAGAGCGACACCTAGTGTTTATGGGAGACCCTACTGCACTGCTGTCCTGCCAAACTATCAAGGGTAATAATAACTTATTAACTTTTTTATTTTTATCAAAACAATAGAAACCTCAAGAGAACTAGGTGCCTCTCTGCTACTTTGTTTTCTGCATTGGCTTTAAGAAGTTATTTGGTCTTAAGGAAGTTTGCCAACTATCCGGAAATTCGTGGACAGTCTGTAAAAAAAGGGGGGCATTTTTTTACAGACTTTTTTTTTTTAATCTGTAGGAGTTTTGATGGAATTTCAAAACTGTAATTATCATCATTTTACAGTTCACAACAAATTTTGCTAATGTCTTCATTTCACTATTCTGGGCTTTGGACTTCCAGAATCTAAAATCTTAATGATTTATTATAATTTTGCAATGTTTCAGTCAAAAATATTGTCTGCCCGTGATTTTTAGATGAGTTGTCCAGAAAACATAAAAAATTAAGTTGGCAAGTCTAGCTAATGTGTCTCGACTGACTAGTCCAAGGCAGATTGCCAGCGGCTTCTCTCCACCATGTTCCCGTAGGCTGACAGGTTTTTCATTATGTGTATGTACCCTATATAAGGAGAGATAAGTCAGTCTGAGAAACTGGGGCAGAGTGAAGAAGTCAGCGACCAGCCTTGGACTACTTAGCCAAGGTGTATCATCCTCGGATGGCTCTTAAATATATGTTTTCTTGACAGAATTTGTGAGTAAAATATACCTGACTCATGGTCCAGTCAGCAAGAATCTCCTGTCAGGTTCCTTTTAAATAATTAAATACATCATCATTGTAGATTGACTGAAATGATCTTAAAAGAAAAAGAAACTCAAGCTTTGCGGGAACTGCATAGCTGAGCCACTATTGGCTCTTTCCATCGCTCCATCTCCAGTGGTCAGAGCTGGACAGAGTTTTTTCCACCTCAGCCATGAAATGGCCACAAGGCAAAGGGAAGACATATCAAACAGGTCAACTGACTTAAAAACAAAAGTTTTTCTACTCCATTATCCAAGGGTATAACTGCAGTGGGTGCAGGAGTTGCAGTCGCTCCCAGGCCCTGGAGCCTCGAGGGCCTATTTGAGAAGATCAATACTATGAAAGACTCTTGCTAGTTGAGGGTCCTGTTGGAGATTTTACATTGGGACCTCACTTCACACTCAAAGGGGGTCACAAAACTGGGATGCTTTTGGTGAGGTCACACCAAGGCAACTCTTCAGTGTGACCTCACCCAAGTCACACGTTTTGCACAATATCGCAAATTATGCTGGCTTACATAGAATCACTCCAGGGTAGAATTGTAAATTTGCAACTGTACTTCAGTAGAATAACTGGAGTACATTTGCACATTTTTGAAAGGGAAATATTGAATCAGGCAAAAACATCTGGAAATCTTAAATCATGTCCTTGGTCACGAACTAAAATAACCCCTCAGGTGAATCCATATGAAAATAAATTTCAAAAAGGGCGCAAATGGAAAGATGAATTTGGTGCAAACAAAAAAAGGCTCAAAACAAGTAGAATTAAAAAAAAACAGGCACAAATGCAATAATGAATTGGGCCCATAGTCTTCTATTCAAGAAACACAGTCCACATTTTTACCTGATTTTGGCAGAGACTCAATAAATTCATATACGCTGTTCTCCACATCACAGAAGCTAGAAAACGGCCGCCTGGACCACACTGCGGCTGTAATCATTGGACATTTCTCAATGACATTTCCAAAAATGTCCAGGAATTGCTCATAATTCATAGAGTTTATAGCTTCCAGATCCATCTTCTGACCCAAAAGCAGGAACTATGTGTAACACCTCCAGAAGAGCACAGTCAAGTCCTAACGTTAGTTAATAAGTTTATTGTTAACTGTTCATAGAGCCAAGAGTGGAACCGAGGTCGCTGACTTTTCCAAAATCTGAAATCTAAAGTCCACTGACAATGCTCACCGAGCGTAGAAAAGAGGAGAGAAACAATATAAATCATGTAGTTTTTACAGCAATCTTTCCTATCCATTGTTTGTATGCAATGCTCTTATAATCTGCACATTGTCAAGTATTGGAAGATGGATTTATTGACTTTTCAGATTAACGCTGTACCTTGTGATTCACGTGAATCTTCTAGTTGTGGGCGTGGGAGTAGGAAGATAATATGGCAGATGGTGAATTTAGAAAAAAGGAAAATAACGAAGGAGATCTGTCACTGTAAGGCTGTGTGCACACGTTCAGGATTTTTCGAGTTTTTTTGATGGTTTTCCGCTATAAAAATGTGATAAAACCGATAAAAAAAAACGCTTACATTAAGCATTCTATTATTATAATGCATTCCGCATTTTTTGTGCACATGCTGTGCAGCGCCCCCACTGTCGCAGGGCCGAGGGGTACCCGGTACCGGGCCTCTGAGTCTCTGTTCTGGGGTTGTCACGGTGGCTAGACCCGGTCCGTGACCCTGCTGAGGGGCGTACAATAAAGGTGGAGGGAATGGTGATGATGTTGTGGTGGTGCGGTGCAGGTCGCAGTAAATAACGAGGACACCAGGTTGCAGTCTCTTTACCTCTTTACTGAAGGTCCCAGGATCCTCAGTCCGGAATACGGTTAACTGGGCTGCGCAAGTCCGGCCGGTCCGATGGCACCTCCAGAGTTCCCTTTGCAGGTGGAAATCTGTGCCTACCTTCTAGCGCTTGTGTGTTGTGGTCCTCCCCTGCTGTGCTTACGGGATAGTCCCCACAACTGTTGTGTCTGTTTCTGAAGTTCCCTCACAACTCGATTATGATGTTCTGCTTCGTCCCCCAGATGATATGGCTAGGACGCACCCGTATGACGGGTAGGCTCGGAGTTCTTCCGGGACCCTAGCGTCGCCCCTCTCCTATTGTTGCCCCCTGTGTCTTCGTAGGTGATTTGTGTGAGACAGCCCGCCTATAGCTGACTGTCCTGCCGTAGGTTTGAAGTATTGCTTGGAGCCTAGTACTTCCTCGGCGTTCCGGCCACCGGCTACGCGCCTCAGTAGGATGTTGCCTCGTCTTACAGCACGACTCCTACTGGTATTTCTCCTTGTTGCGTTGATCTCGTTTCTCACTCAGCACAATATACCTCGCTTCTTGTCCTTTCTTAGGGTACCGCCGCGATCAAGTGCAGGCGCGGTCCCGTAACGTTCTCTCTGTTCGCTAGGCCTCTGTCAGGATCCCACCCCTGACAGGGACCCCCCTGAGTCTCTCCCTGCAACACCCTCTGCCACAGGGTGTTGCCTGTTCGATTCCCAGTCAGCTTCTCACTAACCTTCTGCCTAACCCCCAGTTTTACCAGATTGTGAGGAGTGGCCTAATACATAGCACCCTTAGCTCCCCCTGGAGGCCAGACTGTGAAGTGCTTTGGTGACTGTGATACCTGGTCAGAAGAACTCCTTCAGTGCCATTAGACGTACCATAGCCCCCCTTAGCGACGGAGCATCAGTACTGCAACGACCAGGACTCTGGGGCGCTGCACTCCCCCCCGGTTAAATCCAGTACTCCTGGACTGGGAAGAAAACAACAGTACATGTCAGCAAAAAGACATACAATTTTGAAATGCAATAACATTAAGCAAGTTTGAACAGAGCTTCCCTTTATGGGAGGTGAGAACACTTGAACATTACAAACATGGTTAAATACTTTAAATAACATACTATAAATAACTTTTCTTACCCAACCGGGTATTCTACTAAGTGCAAATTTTTGAACAATAATTTAACATTGCCTTTAAGGATGTACACACTGAATCCACTAAAGACCTTCTTATAAAACGCTATAAGGCTAATCAACTTTTCCTTCATTTTCCATCTTTACATCTGCAGGACTGCCTGTCTATCTGCCCCAGGCCTACTGCCTCTCGTTCTGTTGCAGGACCGCCCCTTTCCGCCCGGGCCTTCTGCCTTTCTGCTACTTTACACAGTATAGAACGTATCATCCATCTCTCAGTTCAAGATCACCGAGCCATCTCTGTATGGCTCCTAGGAGGACTCACCGACTAACCCCGTATGGGTTCACTTCCTCTCCTCATTCTCTGACACATCATTAAACATTTCTCACAATTAACTAGCTCACTACATATCACTTTTTTTTTTATACGTAAGCATTATTAATACTTTCTTGTAAAGCATCATCATTATTTAAGTGCTATCAATGAACGTTCCCTTTAAGAAGGAACCAAGTCTCTATGAGGTAGTGCAACTTCTCAAGCTGCAAATCCGTATGCAGCAAGGACTCCGGTACTGCTTCCAGGAACAGTTTCTTCGCAAAGAGTCCTTTCTTTTATAAAACCAGTAGAGGGCACCTTTAAGAAGGTGCAAACTATTTACAAGGAGTTTGTAATCATGCAGTGTTCATGATCCAGCAGTTCTTTCAACAATGGTAAGACAGGAACAAAAAACAAAAAGCAGAAGAAGGGATCCCTTTAAGAGTTACCCTGATCGGGTCATAGCAGCAAGAGGACAAACAGTTAACTATTTACATTCTGTAAAGCATTTATGCTTACTCAGGTTCTGGCTGATCCGGAAGTGGCCTCCTCCCAGGCCTCACCGGACAAACGGGTTGTGATGGTGTAGCAAAGGCCGGTCCCAGCAACGATAGGATCCCTCGTCGGGACACCCTCCTCGCTCGGGGGTGAGCACGACCCGTAGCCACACGGTGGGCCTGGATTCCCTGGGATTCCGCGGGGGCAGGCTCCGGCACCTTCCCTGCAGGAGGCTCGTCCTCCGACGTTCCAGCAGCAGCCTGGAGTGCGACGCACCGTTGGACGCCCCGAGCTATCCAGCCGGCTTCCCTCCTCCATCGCGTGTAGGTTACTGCATCCCCGGGCTCCAGGTCACGGCCATACCTTCCTCCGCAGGGCTCCACTTCTTTCCGGTCAACACAGACCTGCAGTGGCTCTCCAATTTCTTGGATGACTCCCCTTCCTTCCCGGGAGTTGAAGAACACCACCACACCCCAGTGTGACGGCGGAGCCTCCTCACCACTCGTCAGGTCGACCTGGGCTGCAGGTTGGGGTCTGTTCCGCCATGCCGCCATCAGGCGCCGCAGGTGTTCTGCCTCCGGCAGGATCCTCAGGCCCTGTGCCTGCAGCTCACACTCTGCCGCGGCCGGGATGGAGGAAGCAGGGGACACCGGAGTTAGGCGGACCTCCGTAGGCTGACCCAGTCAAGCGATCACACGAGCGTCGGCCTCAAGGCGACGTGCTATCTGCCGGGCCTCGGCTACGGCCACACACTCCTCAGACGGCGGCCAGTTGGGTCTGTGTTGTGAATTTGGATTCTGGGCTCCCCCGGTGGCCGCTTGTGGAATTGGACTTGTCATCCTCTTTCCTGTTTCACCTGTTTCCATCAGTAGTGGGTGTCGCTATTTAAGCTCATTTCTCTGGTGGTTTCTTGCCGGTCAACAATGTTATCTGATGCCTCTCAGTGCTTGTTCCTGCTTCTGACAACTACTAGATAAGTTGGACTTTTGTCCATGTTTCGTTTTGCCTATTTGTTCCAGTTCACAGCTGAAGTTTTGTTACTGTGTCTGGAAAGCTCTCGTTGATCAGGGATTGCTACTCTGGTGTTATGAGTTAATGCCAGAGTTTAAGGTAATCTCTGGATGGTGTTTTGTTAGTGTTTTTCTGCTGACCATGAAAGTATACTATCTGTCTTCTGCTATCTAGTAAGCGGACCTCAAATTTGCTAAGACTATTTTCCTGCTGCGTTTGTTGTTTCATCTGAACTCACCGTCATTATATGTGGGGGGCTACGGTCTTCTTTGGAATATTTCTCTAGAGGTGAGCCAGGTCTTATATTTCCCTCTGCTAGCTATTTAGGTCTTAGGCCAGAGCTGGGCATCTAGCAATAAATAGGAAATGCTACCTGGCTATTTCTAGTTGCGCGGCAGGCTTAGTTCATGGTCAGTATAGTTCCATCTTCCGAGAGCTTGTCCCTCTATAGGCTTGCTATGATCTCTGCCTGCAGAGATCATGACAGTTTGACCGGCCAATAAAGTGTTAAAGACCCAGGTTGAGAAAGGAGAGTTATAAGAAGTCTGCTGGAATTGTTTTTTTTTTTTTTTTTTTTTCCTCCAGTTTGCCTTGCTGCAGTCTTTTTTCTCTCCCTCCTCCTAATCTCTGTATGGCTCTGTGTGCACCTGACAATAATGGATCTTCAGAGTGTAACTGCGGGTTTGAATAATCTCATCACGAAAGTACAAAATTTACAAGATTTTGTGGTACATGCTCCAGTATCTGAGCCGAGAATTCCTTTGCCGGAGTTCTTCACAGGGAATAGAGCTAGCTTCCAGAATTTCCGAAATAATTGTAAGCTTTATTTGTCCCTGAAGTCTCGTTCAGCTGGAGACCCTGCTCAGCAGGTTAGGATTGTGATTTCCTTGCTCAGGGGTGACCCTCAAGATTGGGCCTTCTCATTGCCAGCAGGGGATCCTGCGTTGCGCGATGTGGATGCGTTTTTTCTGGCCTTGGGCTTGCTTTATGAGGAACCTCATTTGGAACTGCAGGCAGAAAAAACTTTGATGGCACTATCTCAGGGGCAAGACGAAGCTGAGGTTTACTGCCAAAAATTCCGTAAATGGTCTGTGCTTACTCAGTGGAATGAGTGCGCCTTGGCGGCAACTTTCAGAGAAGGTCTCTCTGATGCCGTTAAGGATGTTATGGTGGGGTTCCCTGTGCCTGCAGGTCTGAATGAGTCCATGACAATGGCTATTCAGATTGATAGGCGTCTGCGGGAGCGCAAACCGGTGCACCATCTGGCGGTGTCTATGGAAAAGACGCCAGAAAGTATGCAGTGTGATAGAATTCTATCCAGGAGCGAGCGACAGAATTTTAGACGGAAGAATGGATTGTGCTTCTATTGTGGGGATTCTACTCATGTTATATCAGCATGCTCTAGGCGTACAAAGAAGCTTGATAAGTCTGTTTCCATTGGCACCATTCAGTCTAAGTTTATTTTGTCTGTAACCCTGATTTGCTCTTTGTCATCCATTGCCACGGACGCCTATGTTGACTCTGGCGCCGCTCTGAGTCTTATGGATTGGTCCTTTGCCAATCGTTGTGGTTTTGATTTAGAGCCTTTGGAGACTCTTATTCCTCTGAAGGGGATTGACTCCACCCCATTGGCTAATAATAAACCACAATACTGGACACAAGTAACCATGCGTATCAATCCGGATCACCAGGAGATTATTCGTTTCCTGGTGCTGTATAATTTACATGACGATTTGGTGCTGGGATTGCCATGGTTGCAGTCTCACAATCCAGTCTTGGACTGGAGAGCAATGTCTGTGTTGAGCTGGGGATGTAAGGGTATTCATGGGGACTTACCTTTGGTTTCTATTTCGTCGTCCATTCCCTCTGAAGTCCCTGAGTTCCTCTCAGATTATCAAGACGTCTTTGACGAACCCAAGCTTGGGTCGTTACCTCCGCACCGTGAGTGCGATTGTGCCATAGATTTGATACCGGGTTGCAAATATCCAAAGGGTCGTTTGTTTAATCTGTCTGTGCCGGAACATGCTGCTATGCGGGAATATATAAAGGAGTCTTTGGAAAAGGGACATATTCGTCCATCTTCTTCTCCCTTGGGAGCTGGGTTTTTCTTTGTCTCAAAAAAGGACGGCTCTTTGAGACCATGTATTGATTATCGGCTTCTGAATAAGATCACTGTTAAGTACCAATACCCATTGCCATTGCTTACTGATTTGTTTGCTCGTATAGAGGGTGCTAAGTGGTTCTCTAAAATTGATCTTCGTGGGGCGTATAATTTGGTGCGGATCAGGCAGGGGGATGAGTGGAAGACCGCATTTAATACGCCCGAGGGCCACTTTGAGTATTTGGTCATGCCTTTTGGTCTTTCTAATGCCCCTTCAGTTTTCCAGTCTTTTATGCATGATATTTTCCGCGATTTTCTGGATAAATTTATGATAATATATCTGGATGATATTCTGATTTTTTCTGATGACTGGGACTCTCATGTCCAGCAGGTCAGGAGAGTTTTTCAGGTTCTGCGGTCTAATTCTTTATGTGTGAAGGGGTCTAAGTGCGTTTTTGGGGTCCAGAAAATTTCCTTTTTGGGGTATATTTTTTCTCCCTCTTCCATTGAGATGGATCCCGTCAAGGTGCAAGCTATTTGTGACTGGACTCAGCCCTCCTCTCTTAAGGGTCTTCAGAGATTTTTGGGCTTTGCCAACTTTTACCGCCGATTTATTGCTGGTTTTTCGGATGTCGTTAAACCACTGACTGATTTGACCAGACATGGCGCTGATGTTGCTAATTGGTCCCCTCATGCTGTAGAGGCCTTTCAGGAGCTTAAGCACCGTTTTGCCTCTGCCCCTGTGTTACGTCAGCCTGATGTGAATCTGCCTTTTCAGGTTGAGGTTGACGCTTCGGAGATCGGAGCTGGGGCAGTGTTGTCGCAGAAAGGTTCCGACTGCTCCGTCATTAGGCCTTGTGCCTTCTTTTCTCGCAAATTTTCGCCCGCAGAGCGGAATTATGATGTTGGGAATAGGGAGCTTTTGGCCATGAAGTGGGCGTTTGAGGAGTGGCGCCATTGGCTAGAGGGGGCTAAGCATCGGGTGGTGGTATTGACTGACCACAAAAATTTGATTTATCTTGAGACTGCCAGGCGCCTGAATCCTAGACAGGCGCGCTGGTCTTTATTTTTTTCTCGCTTTAATTTTGTGGTGTCATACCTACCGGGTTCTAAGAATGTTAAGGCAGATGCCCTTTCTAGGAGTTTTGACCCGGACTCTCCTGGTAATGCTGAACCCACAGGTATCCTTAGGGAGGGAGTAATTTTGTCGGCCGTTTCTCCTGATCTGCGGCGGTCCTTGCAAGAGTTTCAGGCGGATAGACCGGATCGTTGTCCGCCTGATAGACTGTTTGTTCCGGATGATTGGACCAGTAGAGTCATCTCTGAGGTACATTCTTCTGCATTGGCAGGTCATCCCGGAATTTTTGGTACCAGGGATTTGGTGGCAAGATCCTTCTGGTGGCCTTCCCTGTCACGAGATGTGCGAGTCTTTGTGCAGTCATGTGACATTTGTGCTCGGGCCAAGTCTTGTAGTTCTCGGGCTAGCGGACTGCTGTTGCCCTTGCCTATTCCTAAGAGGCCTTGGACACACATCTCGATGGATTTTATTTCAGATCTGCCTGTTTCCCAGAAGATGTCTGTCATCTGGGTGGTCTGTGACCGTTTCTCTAAAATGGTCCATTTGGTTCCTCTGCCCAAGTTGCCTTCTTCTTCTGAGTTGGTTCCTCTGTTTTTTCAGAATGTTGTCCGATTGCACGGTATTCCTGAGAATATTGTTTCTGACAGAGGTACCCAATTTGTGTCTAGATTTTGGCGGGCATTCTGTGCTAGGATGGGCATAGATTTGTCTTTTTCATCTGCTTTTCACCCTCAGACTAATGGCCAGACCGAGCGGACTAATCAGACCCTGGAGACATATCTGAGGTGTTTTGTTTCTGCTGACCAGGATGATTGGGTTGCTTTTTTGCCATTGGCAGAGTTCGCCCTCAATAATCGGGCCAGCTCTTCCACCTTGGTGTCCCCGTTTTTCTGTAATTCGGGGTTTCACCCTCGATTTTCCTCCGGTCAGGTGGAATCCTCGGATTGTCCTGGAGTGGATGCGGTGGTGGAGAGATTGCATCACATCTGGGGGCAGGTTATGGACAATTTGAAGTTGTCCCAGGAGAAGACTCAGCGTTTTGCCAACCGTCATCGTCGTGTTGGTTCTCGGCTTTGTGTTGGAGATTTGGTGTGGTTGTCTTCTCGTTTTGTCCCTATGAGGGTCTCTTCTCCTAAGTTTAAACCTCGGTTCATCGGCCCTTATAGAATATTGGAGATTCTTAATCCTGTTTCTTTCCGTTTGGACCTCCCTGCGTCCTTTTCCATTCATAACGTTTTTCATCGGTCGTTATTGCGCAGGTATGAGGTACCTGTTGTACCTTCAGTTGAGCCTCCTGCTCCGGTGTTGGTTGAGGGTGAGTTGGAGTACGTTGTGGAGAAAATTTTGGACTCTCGTGTTTCCAGACGGAGACTCCAGTATCTGGTCAATTGGAAGGGTTACGGCCAGGAGGATAATTCTTGGGTCAATGCATCTGATGTTCATGCTTCTGATCTTGTTCGTGCCTTCCATAGGGCTCATCCTGGTCGCCCTGGTGGATCTGGTGAGGGTTCGGTGCCCCCTCCTTGAGGGGGGGGTACTGTTGTGAATTTGGATTCTGGGCTCCCCCGGTGGCCGCTTGTGGAATTGGACTTGTCATCCTCTTTCCTGTTTCACCTGTTTCCATCAGTAGTGGGTGTCGCTATTTAAGCTCATTTCTCTGGTGGTTTCTTGCCGGTCAACAATGTTATCTGATGCCTCTCAGTGCTTGTTCCTGCTTCTGACAACTACTAGATAAGTTGGACTTTTGTCCATGTTTCGTTTTGCCTATTTGTTCCAGTTCACAGCTGAAGTTTTGTTACTGTGTCTGGAAAGCTCTCGTTGATCAGGGATTGCTACTCTGGTGTTATGAGTTAATGCCAGAGTTTAAGGTAATCTCTGGATGGTGTTTTGTTAGTGTTTTTCTGCTGACCATGAAAGTATACTATCTGTCTTCTGCTATCTAGTAAGCGGACCTCAAATTTGCTAAGACTATTTTCCTGCTGCGTTTGTTGTTTCATCTGAACTCACCGTCATTATATGTGGGGGGCTACGGTCTTCTTTGGAATATTTCTCTAGAGGTGAGCCAGGTCTTATATTTCCCTCTGCTAGCTATTTAGGTCTTAGGCCAGAGCTGGGCATCTAGCAATAAATAGGAAATGCTACCTGGCTATTTCTAGTTGCGCGGCAGGCTTAGTTCATGGTCAGTATAGTTCCATCTTCCGAGAGCTTGTCCCTCTATAGGCTTGCTATGATCTCTGCCTGCAGAGATCATGACAGGTCTGCCCATTGGTAGCTCCGTAAGGGCCAGTCCCTGCAACGATGGCGCATCTGGGGCTGTGTCGGGTGGTGCGGCCTCATGCTGGGTCGGGTCGTCCCCACGCGGTGCTCCCGGCGTCACCATCTTTGCTTCCTCTCCAGTGTCTTCTTCTCGCAGTCTCTTTTGTGGGCGGCCCCGTCTCCATGGTCTCCACCCTCCAAAGAGGATGAGAAGGCGGACCTCGGCTGCTGACGGACACGTCCTCAGGATGCAAAAATGTTTAGACTGGGCTGCCATTGTCTTTCGCGCTCTTCAGCTGGTCCACGCCTACTCCACGCCCCTCTTCTTCTCCTGCGCTCTCCTCAGCGCTGTAATGGCGGCGGTTTTTGGCGGCAAATGGCAATCCACAGTCTTTGCAATAAGTCACAGTCCAAGTATAATAAATCACAGTTCCAAGGCACACATGACCTGATTCTTCAGGCTTAAGTAGATCCTGTTCGTGACGCCAAGTTTGCAGCGCCCCCACTCTCGCAGGGCCGAGGGGTACCCGGTACCGGGCCTCTGAGTCTCTGTTCTGGGGTTGTCACGGTGGCTAGACCCGGTCCGTGACCCTGCTGAGGGGCGTACAATAAAGGTGGAGGGAATGGTGATGATGTTGTGGTGGTGCGGTGCAGGTCGCAGTAAATAACGAGGACACCAGGTTGCAGTCTCTTTACCTCTTTACTGAAGGTCCCAGGATCCTCAGTCCGGAATACGGTTAACCGGGCTGCGCAAGTCCGGCCGGTCCGATGGCACCTCCAGAGTTCCCTTTGCAGGTGGAAATCTGTGCCTACCTTCTAGCGCTTGTGTGTTGTGGTCCTCCCCTGCTGTGCTTACGGGATAGTCCCCACAACTGTTGTGTCTGTTTCTGAAGTTCCCTCACAACTCGATTATGATGTTCTGCTTCGTCCCCCAGATGATATGGCTAGGACGCACCCGTATGACGGGTAGGCTCGGAGTTCTTCCGGGACCCTAACGTTGCCCCTCTCCTATTGTTGCCCCCTGTGTCTTCGTAGGTGATTTGTGTGAGACAGCCCGCCTATAGCTGACTGTCCTGCCGTAGGTTTGAAGTATTGCTTGGAGCCTAGTACTTCCTCGGCGTTCCGGCCACCGGCTACGCGCCTCAGTAGGATGTTGCCTCGTCTTACAGCACGACTCCTACTGGTATTTCTCCTTGTTGCGTTGATCTCGTTTCTCACTCAGCACAATATACCTCGCTTCTTGTCCTTTCTTAGGGTACCGCCGCGATCAAGTGCAGGCGCGGTCCCGTAACGTTCTCTCTGTTCGCTAGGCCTCTGTCAGGATCCCACCCCTAACAGGGACCCCCCTGAGTCTCTCCCCGCAACACCCTCTGCCACAGGGTGTTGCCTGTTCGATTCCCAGTCAGCTTCTCACTAACTTTCTGCCTAACCCCCAGTTTTACCAGATTGTGAGGAGTGGCCTAATACATAGCACCCTTAGCTCCCCTTGGAGGCCAGACTGTGAAGTGTTTTGGTGACTGTGATACCTGGTCAGAAGAACTCCTTCAGTGCCATCAGACGTACCATAGCCCCCCTTAGCGGCGGAGCATCAGTACTGCAACGACCAGGACTCTGGGGCGCTGCACTGCGTTTTGTCCGCAGCGGAATCGCATTCCGGAAAAAAACGCAGCATGTTCATTCTTTGTGCGGAATCGCGGCAATTCCACACACATAGGAATGCAATGATCGGCTTACTTTCCACATGTGGCTATGCCCACCATGCGGGAAGTAAGCGGATCATGTGCAGTTGGTACCCAGGGTGAGGAGAGGAGACTCTCCTCCAAGCCCTGGGAAACATATAACTGTAAAAAAAAGAACTAAAATAAAAAATTGTGATATTCTCACCTTCCGGCGGCCCCTGCAGCCTTCCCACTCCTCGCGATGCTCCCGTTCCCAGTAATACCTAGCGGCAATGACCTGTGATGACGTAGCAGTCTCGCATGATGCTACGTCATCTGGGATCATTGCCGCGAGGCATTACTGGGAACAGGAGCATCGCGAGGAATGGGAAGGCTTCCAGGGCCACCGGAAGGTGAGAATGAAGCGCCCCGTCAGGGCAAGGGGTTACTCGGTACCTGGTCCAGTGTTCACATGGGGATGTCACGGTGGCTGACCCGGTCCGTGGCCCTGGGACGTCTGTATAAAAGGGAAAGGTCTTTAAAGGGATAAAGTTTATGTTTGTGACGTCACCTGTGGTATTCGGTCAGGGTGACCGACGCTGCTTTAAGGGGTCCACTGGGGTGATGTTATGGCAGCTAGATGGTATACCTTCCCACAGGTGAAGTATATCCCCAGGGCTTCCCAGTGTGTAGACGGTGAATGGTGAGAGATGCAGTGAAGAACAAGGACACAGGATTGCAGTCTCTTTACCTTGTTTACTGTTGGTTTCAGCATCCACAGTCCAGGGCACCAGATCACAGGGCAGGTAGAGTCTGGCCGGTTTGGAGGCAAGTCCAGAGTCCCCTTGTCTAGGTGGAAATCAATAGCCTTCCTGTAGTGGTGTAGTCCCTTACTGCATAAGCTTCAAATAAGGTCTTCACAGATGTGGTGTTTCTCTCTCTCTGTCCCCCGTAGTCGGATAGGACAAAACCCGTATGGCTGGTGGCTTGAGGCGGTTTATAGGGACTCTAGCATGCCTCAGCCTCTGAGGGGTGCCACCATGCCTACTGGGTGTGGGTGCGGACAGGTAACGTGCAATTTGCTTTCCTGCCAGTCTCTGAAATAAGGCGTAGATGTCCTAACTACCTCGGTGTTCCGGCTACCGGCGTTATCTGTGCCTCAGAATAAGGCAGCCTGCTCGGGGGTGGTCCCCTTCTGATATCCTCTCCTGTGCTTTGCTTTCCTGCATACTCACTGCAACGTATTCTGCTTTCTGAAATGTCTCCTTCCAGGAGCTGTAGCACTTCAGGCTACATGGCTCCTCTGCTTCCTTTCCCTCTGTCTCTCTGACAGGAACTGAACTCTTTCCCTCCAGATCAGGATGACGGATCACTATTTTTAATTTTTTTTAATTATTTTTAACATTAGCTCTTTTACTATTGATGCTGCATAGGCAAAAGTTGGTCACACTTGTCAAACACTATGTTTGACAAGTGTGACCAACCTAAAATAAAAGTTAGCTGACAGCACAACTGGACAAACGGATGCCCGTCCTAGTTCCACTGGACCCAAGTGGAGGAGTACATACCATAAATAGAAGTGAAGGACAGCATCCAATCCGGGTGAAAAACGTATCTCTTTATTGTGCCAAATGCATTTGGCACAATAAAGAGATACGTTTTTCACCCGGATTGGATGCTGTCCTTCACTTCTATTTAAAGTGTGACCAACCTGTCAATCAGTTTTCCAAGCGATGCTACAGATTGCTTGGAAAATGCTAGCATTCTGCAAGCTAATTACGCTTGTAAAATGCTAGTGCTTAGGGGGAAAACGCATGCCAATTCTGCATGCGTTTTACCAGCGGCACAGTTGCGGAATTGCCGTGGAAATTTCCGAGGAAATTCCGGACGTGTGCACATAGCCTAAGTTTGAGAGCGTTAAACCTTACTTTAACTTACTTATCTGACATTTGCTTATATGAATATTGTCTCCTTGTTCTTTTTGTATATGTAATCAAATGTGTAAGTGCTTATTCTGCAATATCAACTGGCAACAATAGATGGCTCTGTTGTAGTGGGGACCAGGTGGAAACTATATAAAGGCTAAAAGCAGGAAGTGAGTCAGCCTGTGGCTGAAGCCACATGGTAGACAGAGGTCTGCTGCTATTGTCAAGAGAAGAAAATAGGCCAGATGTATAAAGGGGCATAATAAAGGGGGCACCTCAATAGAGTGCTGCAGCTGCAAGAAAACATGATAGTCTTGGAATGGTCAAAGCACGTCCTATTCCAGCCTTAGAAGATGAGCCTTAGCCGATGAGCAACTATGTCATAGGAGGATAACAAACATGAGAACAACACGATGCAGAGAGAGAGATAGAGCCTTAGCAAGAAGAAAGCTTGGAAACATTCTGTAGAGTGATTTCATTATATGTGTGACCCTGAGTCACTTGTCACAGACAAGACATAGGTCAGGGTAGTCAAGGAGTCTGAGGTCAAGGGCCAGGAGGGTATGTCATAAATAGATGGAAGAGACAAAGGCGTAGTCAGGTAACGGTCTGAGGTCAGAATACCAGGAGGATAACGGATCAGAGCAAAGGAGCTAGGTAAAACGGATGGTATGAATGAGATCCAAGCCATCCAGCAAAGTGATCCACAAGCAAAGCACAAGACACAGAGAAACAAACCACACAGAATTGAGTCTACATGTGACAGAGATCTGGGACTGACAGCCCAGCTAAGTAGCTGGGAAATCACCTGGGACAGGGAACTGTATCCCAGACACACTAAGGGGTGGAATTGTGACAGTATACATAGTGTACATTTTGTGGTGTGCTGCATTGTTTGATACTGGACTGTTTAAATGTAAGAGTGTTGACCAGGAGTCATGATCCTCTCAAGAAGATGTCGAGGCAAGTCTGCTGAAAATTATTTTGTGTGGTTATATTTGTGTATATTATAAAAACTAATTTATCCCTGTGGTCATTGTGTTTGTCATGTTCCTGAAGAGTTAACTGCAAGACCGTCCCGTGGGAGAGGGGAAGGTCTTGCGCTTCCCGTCTTAGCAGTGGACACTGCAGGCTCCCACACAGCACACTCCCACACAGATCTCCTCTATACAGATGACTGATGAAGGTCAGGTATTGACCGAAACATCTTATTTATTTCTGGAATTTCTTCACTCCATAAATAAGTTCTTGAACACACCTATACGAATGCCAAGTATTTGTACATCACAGCTGACAGACTTGGTTATCCTACTTGTGCACCACCAGAATTCCAGAAGTGCTGTGTTTTCCTAATTACCTTTATGCACCCAATCAGTGACGCCAGCCGGGAGGGGTTATGGGTAGGGAAAGTGGTGAATATTCATTTCAAATGTACATACATTGACTTGCTGGCACAAATGTATATGTGAAATGAATATTCACCCTTCCTCGGCCCAAAATCCGCACCAATTCACCACATAAAAAGCTCAGAATTTCATGTAACATTTATTTTATTAAATGTGTTGAGGACATGGTTTTGTGGCACTGACTATTATATAGGCATGGCCGATTCTCCTCCTGCTCTTAGTGCAGCTTTCCTCACAGATTGCACAACTCTCCAGTCCATACAATGGCTGCTGGTGGAAGAACATGTGACCAGACCTGTCCAAAACAGTTTTCTCTTGTGAGGTTTTTAATTGGATAAGGCTGAGGGACAGGACTGGTCACATGATCCTCCTCAATCAGGAGCCATTTTCTGGCCTGGAGAGTTGTGCAGTCTGTGAGGAAAGCTGCACTAACCAGAGCAGTAGGAGAACATGTCATATCTATATAATAGCAAGAGCCACAAAATCATGTCCCCAACATATCTGATAAAATACAGATAACATGGCCGACTCCCTTAACCCATTCTGCAACCAACAATAGACAGTATAATACAGCAGCTATAATAGGAAAATGGTGCAAAATATTTTTTGAAACCCGATTGCAAAAATAATTTTAGCACCAATTGCATGCATTTAAGAGAATAAAACCCCACAATGGTGGAAAACCCCTTTAAGAACAACTATTTTATGCTTGATGACACATTCTACCTCCCACTACAAGGTTCTTCGATGGGAGCCAAATTTTCACTGAGTAGAAAATATATTCATTGATGAGAGAAGCACGTTTATAGTACGCTCAACCCTCATGTGCCTGATGTGCACTGGTTTGGACGCTACATTGATGATATACTGCTTATATGGCAGGGTAATGTGGCATCCATACTAGAGTTCATGGGGCACATAATGTCACAAGCAGGTCTTCATCTTCCTGGGAGATCTGGGGTTAGAAAGTCACTACGTATAGTGATTCGCAGATATTCCATTTAGCCGATGTGCGTGTGTTTCATATTAAATGGATTTAGTTTCCTTTGGTGCTGAAGAGGTTAATGACCCTTTCTATTCTGGTTAGAAACTTGCAGCTCCATCTCACACCTGTTCCTGACCTGGTTATTTCTCCTCTCTATGAAATCTGGTCAGACCTTCTCTGCCTTGACAGCAAAAGCTTTTGCTTCCTAGCTCCTTGGAGACGCTGTGCTGAATTGGAGATCATTGCTACTGGAGATTGTTGCTGTTTTGGGTGTATGCTTTCCTCATTGTCCTATTCCCATTTGGTTCGTACATTCATATCCCTCCCTACATACCTACCTTTGGAGAGTGTTTTTGTATGTTTGTTGATTTCTGTTATCCATGTCTAGCTTAAGTTTTAATACGCCAGTATTTTTGTCCCAGGCCTCCTAGGAGAGGGGGTTGAGATGGAGGAGAGGGGGAGGGGAGAGCTTAGGGAATAACAGGAGAACAGTATGGCTGGTGGCCCAATCCGCCTCACCTTTAGAGGTACCTTTGGCAGCAGGGATAGTTAGGGTCCTACTCATTACTTTCACTCAAGCAATGGGTCTACCTACCATTTCCTTTCTTGATTGGACCTTGGCTGGAGACCCTATTAACCCCTTCATGACCCAGACTATTTTGACCTTAATGACCTGGCCGTTTTTTGCAATTCTGACCAGTGTCCCTTTATGAGGTAATAACTCAGGAACGCTTCAACAGATCCTAGCGGTTCTGAGATTGTTTTTTCGTGACATATTGGGCTTCATGATAGTGGTATATTTAGGTCGATAATTTTTGCGTTTAATTGTGAAAAAATAGCAAATTTGGCTAAAATTTTGAAAATTTTGAAATTTTCTAATTTTGAATTTTTATTCTGTTAAACAAGAGAGTTATGTGACACAAAATAGTTAATAAATAACATTTCCCACATGTCTACTTTACAACAGCACAATTTTGGAAACAATTTTTTTTTTGCTAGGAAGTTATAAGGGTTAAAATTTGACCAGCAATTTCTCATTTTTACAACGAAATTTTCAAAACCATTTTTTTTAGGGACCACCTCACATTTGAAGGCAGTTTGAGGGGTCTATATGGCTGAAAATACCCACAAGTGACACCATTCTAAAAACTGCACCCCTCAAGGTGCTCAAAAACACATTCAAGAAGTTTATTAACCCTTCAGGGGCTTCACATCAGCAGAAGCAACATGGAAGGAAAAAATGAACATTTAACTTTTTAGTCACAAAAATGATCTTTTAGCAACAATTCTTTTATTTTCCCAAGGGTAAAAAGAGAAACTGGAACCCAAAAGTTATTGCACAATTTGTCCTGAGTATGCCGATACCCCATATGTGGGGGGGAACCACTGTTTGGGCGCACGACAGGGCTCGGAAGGGAAGGAGCGCCATTTGACTTTTTGAATGAAAAATTGGCTCCAATCTTTAGCAGACACCATGTCGCGTTTGGAGAGCCCCTGTGTGCCTAAACATTGGAACTCCCCCACAACTGACCCCATTTTGGAAACTAGACCCCCCAAGGAGCTCATCTAGATGCATAGTGAGCACTTTGAACCCCCAGGTGCTTCACAAATTGATCCGTAAAAATGAAAAAGTACTTTTTTTTCACAAAAAATTTCTTTTATCCTCAATTTTTTCATTTTCGCATGGGCAACAGGATAAAGTGGATCCTAAAATGTGTTGGGAAATTGCTCCTGAGTACGCCGACACCTCATATGTGGTCACAAACCACTGTTTGTGCACCCGGCAAGACTCGGAAGGGAAGGAGCGCCATTTTACTTTTGAATGAAAAATTAGCTCCAATCGCTAGCGGACACCATGTCGCGTTTGGAGAGCCCCTGTGTGCCTAAACATTGGAGCTCCTCCACATGTGACCCCATTTTGGAAACTAGACCCCCCAAGGAACTTATCTAGATGCATAGTGAGCACTTTGAACCCTCAGGTGCTTCACAAATTGATCCTTAAAAATGAAAAAGTACTTTTTTTTTTCACAAAAAATTTCTTTTAGCCTCAATTTGTTCATTTCCACTTGGGCAACAGGATAAAATGGATCCTAAATTTTATTGGGCAATTTCTCCTGACTACACTGATACCTCACATGTGGGGGTAAACCACTGTTTGGGCACACGGCAGGGCTCGGAAGGGAAGGAGCGCCATTTGACTTTTTGAATGAAAAATTAGCTCCAATCGTTAGCGGACACCATGTCGCATTTGGAGAGCCCCTGTGTGCCTAAACATTGGAGCTCCCCCACATGTGACCCCATTTTGGAAACTAGACCTCCCATGGAACTAATCTAGATGTGCGGTGACCACTTTAAACCCCCAAGTGCTTCACAGAAGTTTATAACAGAAGACACAAAAAGAGCACAGCGAGGTCAAAAAGAGATTTCTCTTGTTTCTACAAGATTGGGGAGTCCACCACTCCTCTGTGGGCCATTTGCATTGAAGCTGTTCCATCCAGCATGTCCACATGGATATTTTCTCTCTGAACCCTGCTTATACAGGTACTATACAGATGATCAGGTTTTTAAATACATCAGATAGGGTTTATATACATTAGATAGGACTGCTCTATTATGGGTATACCTTGTCGATTGGTGGAGCAGCTTAATATACATTTTTTTGCAAAAAAACGTATTAACTAAATACCCTGTATTTTCATTTTTTGACTAGCACTTGCTTATTTACTGTGACTTTTTTACAACAGAGTATTTTTGACCTCGCTGTGCTCTTTTTGTGTCTTCAATTTTCTTGGTGGTGTGAACAGGTTTCTACAGACTTGTTCACTGTGCAAGTAGCCCATGTGTTTTTGGTTCTACAGAAGTTTATAACGCAGAGCTGTGAAAATAAAAAATCATTTTTCTTTACTCAAAAATTATTTTTTAGCTCGCAATTTTTTATTTTCACAAGAGTATCAGGAGAAATTGGACCCCAAAAGTTGTTGTCCAGTTTGTCCTGAGTACACTAATACCACATATGTGGGGGTAAACCACTGCTTGGGCACACATCGAGGCTTGGAAGGGAAGTAGTGACTTTTGAAATGCAGACTTTGATGGAATGGTCCGCCGGCGTCACGTTGCGTTTGCTGAGCCCCTGGTGTGCCTAAACAGTAGAAACCCCCCACAAGTGACCCCATATTGGAAACTAGATCCCCCAAGGAACTTATCTAGATATGTGGTGAGCACTTTGACCCCCAAAGTGCTTCGCAAAAGTTTTCAACGCAGAGCCGTGAAAATAAAAAATCATTTTTCTTTCCTCTAAAATTATGTTTTAGCAAGCAATTTTTTAGTTTCACAAGGGTAGCAGGAGAAATTGGACCCCAAAAGTTGTTGTCCAGTTTGTCGTGAGTACAATGATACCCCATATGTGGGGGGGAATCACTGTTTGGGCACACGTCGGGGCTCGGAAAGGAAGTAGTGACGTTTTGGAATGCAGACTTTGATGGAATGGTCTGCGGGCGTCACGTTGCGTTTGCAGAGCCCCTGATGTGCCTAAACAGTAGAAACCCCCCACAATTGACCCTCTTTTGGAAACTAGACCCCCCAAGGAACTTATCTAGATATGTGGTGAGCACTTTGAACCCCCAAGTGCTTCACAGAAGTTTACAACGCAGAGCCGTGAAAATAAAAAATAATTTTTCTTTCCTCAAAAATGATGTTTAGCAAGCAATTTTTTATTTTCACAAGGGCAACAGGAGAAATTGGACCCCAAGCGTTGTTGCCCAGTTTATCCTGAGTACACTGATACCCCATATGTGGGGGTAAACCACTGTTTGGGCACATGTTGGGGCTCGGAAGGGAAGTAGTGACTTTTGAAATGCAGACTTTGATGGAATGGTCTGCGGGCATCACGTTGCATTTGCAGAGCCCCTGATGTGCCTAAACAGTAGAAACACCCCACAAGTGAACCCATTTTGGAAACTAGACCCCCCAAGGAACTTATCTAGATGTGTGGTGAGCACTTTGAACCCCCAAGTGCTTCACAGAAGTTTATGACGCAGAGCCGTGAAAATTAAAAATAATTTTTCATTCCTCTAAAATTATGTTTTAGCAAGCAATGTTTTATTTTTGCAAGGGTAACAGGAGAAATTGGACCCCAATAATTGTTGCCCAGTTTGTCCTGAGTATGATCCAATAATTTTTGCCCAGTTTGTCCTGAGCATGCTGTTACCCCATATGTGGGGGTAAACCACTGATTGGGCGCATGTCGGGGCTCGGAAGGGAGGGAGCACCAGTTGACTTTTTGAACGCAAGATTGGCTGGAATCAATGGTGGCACCATGTTGCGTTTGGAGACCCCTGATGTGCCTAAAAAGTGGAAGCCCCTCAATTCTAACTCCAACACTCACCCCAAAACACCCCTAACCCTAATCCCAACTCTAGCCATGACCCTAATCACAACCCTAACCTCAACACACCCCTAACCACAACCCTAACCCCGACACACCCATAACCCTAATCCCAACCCTAACCCTAATCCTAACCCTAATCCCAACCCTAACCCTAATCCCAACCCTAACCACAACCCTAACCCCAACACACCCCTAACCCTAACCATAACCCTAACCACAGGCCTAATCTTAACCCTATTTCCAATCCTAGCCCTAATTCCAACCCTAACTCTAATTCCAACCCTAACCCTAAGGCTATGTGGCCACATTGCGGATTCGTGTGAGATTTTTCTGCACCATTTTTTTAAAATCCGCAGGTAAAAGGCACTGCGTTTTACCTGCGGATTTACCGCGGATTTCCAGTGTTTTTTGTGCGGATTTCAGCTGCGGATTCCTATTGAAGAACAGGTGTAAAACGCTGCAGAATCCGCACAAAGAATTGACATGCTGCGGAAAATACAACACAGCGTTTCCGCGCAGTATCTTCCGCACCATGGGCACAGCGGATTTGGTTATCCATAGGTTTACATGGTACTGTAAACCTGATGGAAAACTGCTACGAATCCGCAGTGGCCAATCCGCTGCGGATCCGCAGCCAACTCCGCACCGTGTGCACATAGCCTAATTCTAACCCTAGTTCTAACCCTAACCCTAGCCCTAACCCTAGCCCTAACCCTAGCCCTAACCCTAACCCTAATGCTAACCCTAGCCCTAACCCTAGTGCAGAAAAGAAAAATATATTTTCTTTATTTTATTATTGTCCCTACCTATGGGGGTGATAAAGGGGGGGGTTCATTTATTATTTTTTTTATTTTGATCACTGTGGTAAGTTTATCACAGTGATCAAAATATACCTGGAACGAATCTGCCGGCCGGCAGATTCGGCGGGCGCACTGCGCATGCGCCCGCTATTTTGGAAGATGGCGGCGCCCATGGAGAAGACGGACGGACTCTGGGAGGCTCGGTAAGTATGAGGGGGGGGGATCAGAGCACGGGGGGTGGATCGGAGCACGGGGGGGTGGATCGGAGCACGGGGGAGCGGGCAGGAGGACGGGGGAGCGGACAGGCGGACGGAGGGGACTACGGGACAGATCGGAGGACTGGTGAGGCGATCTGTGGCTGTGGGGGGGGGGCACATCAGGGTTTTCAGCTATGGCCAATGATATTGCAGCATCGGCCATGGCTGGATTGTAATATTTCACCACTTTTTATAGGTGAAATATTACGAATTGCTCTGATTGGCTGTTGCACTTTCAATAGCCAATCAGAGCGATCGTAGCCACGGGGGGGTGAAGCCACCCCCCCTGGGCTGAAGTACCACTCCCCCTGTCCCTGCAGATCGGGTGAAATTGGAGTTAACCCTTTCACCCGATCTGCAGGGACGCGATCATTCCATGACGCCACATAGGTGTCACAGGTTCGATTGGCACCGACTTTCATGACGCCTACGTGGCGTCAAAGGTCGGGAAGGGGTTAAAGGGATTGTGCATTGCTAGGAAAACAACTTCTCATTCCTCATGTTTTGCCCTGTTAAAATAAAAACACTTATACTCACATCCTGTGTCGGTGCCATTCCAGGGTGTCGGCACGCTTGTTCCCGGGGCCCACGTGCGGTTGTTACATCACCTGAGCCCTGCGCCCAATCAGAGCTGGCGTCACTGTTCCCTCATTCAGACAAATCGAACATCAAGAGGAAGTCAGAGAATAGCTGCAGCCCTGACTTTCTGTTGATGTTCAATACGTCGAAGGCGGGGATAGTGGTTTTTGAGCAAGAGTTCGACTGAATTCATCAGAGACTGTTATTCGGAGGTTATTTACCCAATATTTTGACAAGTGCAAAGAAGAAAGCAGATTCTAGAAGTAGGACATAATATCTACAGACATAATAATAATTATAATCTTTATTTATATAGCGCCAACATAGTCCGCAGCGCTTTAGAGTTTAACAGTTTCAAACACAACAATCTCTGGCTCCACTTCATCTCCTCTTCCTCTCACTGTCGAGGGACCCCAGGGCTCAGTCCTTGGCCCCCTTCTCTTCTCCCTCTACACAGCCCCAATTGGACAGACCATCAGCAGATTTGGCTTTCAGTACCATCTTTACGCTGATGACACACAACTATACACGTCATCCCCTGACCTTACCCCCGCTGTACTACAGAACGCCACTGACTGTCTGTCTGCAGTCTCCAACATCATGTCCGCTCTCTATCTGAAACTCAACCTCTCCAAAACTGAACTTCTTCTGCTCCCGCCTTCTACTAACCTCCCTAAATCTGACATTTCCCTCTCCATGGGTGGCACCATAATAACACCCCGGCAGCAGGCACGCTGTCTGGGTGTTATGTTTGACTCCGATCTCTCCTTCACCTCCCACATACAATCTCTTGCCCGCTCGTGCCGCTTTCACCTAAAGAACATCTCTAGAATCCGCCCTTTTCTCACCATGGAGACGAAAATACTCTCACTGTCGCCCTAATCCACTCCCGCCTGGACTACTGCAATGCTCTATTAATTGGCCTCCCCCTCACGCGACTTTCCCCTCTCCAGTCTATCCTTAATGCGGCAGCTAGGGTCGTCCATTTGGCTAATCGTTACTCGGACGTGTCCGCTCTTCGCCAGTCGTTACACTGGCTGCCCATTCATTACAGGATACAATTCAAAGTACTTGTTCTCACCCACAAAGCTCTCCACATTGCGGCACTCCCTTACATCTCCTCCCTCATTTCTGTCTATCGGCATAGCCGACCACTGCGCTCTGCAAACGACTTTCGACTAACCTCTGCACTAATCCGTACCTCCCACTCCCGACTCCTAGACTTCTCCCGTGCTGCACCAATCCTCTGGAATGCTCTACCCCAAGATATTAGGACCATCCACAACTTGCATAGTTTTAGGCACTCGCTCAAAACACATTTGTTCAGAGCAGCCTATCATGTTCCCTAATCAAAGTCATTTTATGTTTGTGAGTGTGTGTAGCCCATTCACTATCTCCATCTACCCCCCACCCCCTGAAGATGGCTGGACCATCATTGTAAATACATAATTGTAAATACACACCTGTACTTTGTATCTCCCCACCTCATTGTAGATTGTAAGCTCTCACGAGCAGGGTCGTCTTATTTTGTCTTATTTTGCTTTATTACTGTATTGTTAACGTTGTTACCTATGACTGTTGTGTTTGAAACTGTTAAACTGTAAAGCGCTGCGGAATATGTTGGCGCTATATAACTAAAGATTATTATTATTATTATTATCAAATGTGGAGAGTGAGCAAGGGGTTGGGAGCGGATTTCCTGACAGATGTTATCTATTTTCTCTATAAAGTGGGAGGCCAGGTCATCAGCACAAATGTCTGTGATAGGGGCTTGTGCTTTTTGCCTGAGGAGGGAGTGAAAGGTGTCAAAAAGTTTCTTGGGGTTGTTGGATAGTGAGCAGATCAGGGTGGTGTAGTAGGTCTGTTTGGCGAGGTGAAGGGCAGAGTTATAGGTTTTTAACATAAATTTGAAGTGGATGAAGTCTTCTGGTGTGCGAGTTTTCCTCCATAAGCGTTCAGCACTCCTAGAGCATCGCTGGAGAAATCGAGTTTGCGATGTGAGCCAGGGCTGTTTCACTCTGTGGTTGGAGGTTCTGAGGGTGAGGGGCGCTACTTGGTCCAGGGTGCTTCTGAGAGTGTCATTGTAGTGGTGTACAGCCAGATAAGGACAGGAAAAAGAGGAGATTGGGGACAGTGATGAGTGTAGGGAGTTTGAAAGTGTATGAGGGTTAATGGCTTGTAGATATCTGACTGTATGATAGGTAGGAGTGTGCTGGGGTGGGCGAGGATTTGTGAGCATAAAGGAGAGAATGTTGTGGTCAGAGAGGGGAAGCAGTGAGTTATTTAGATAGGAGATTGAACAGAGCCGGAAAAAGACCAGGTCAAGGGTGTTACCGTCCTTGTGTGTCTCAGAGGTTGAGAGCTGTGGGAGGCCGAGAGAAGTGGTTAGTGATAGAAGCTGGGATGCAGATGAGGAAGTGGGGCTGTTAATGGGATGTTGACATCTCCCAGGATAAGGGTTGGGAGGTCTGAGGACATAAAGTGCGGCAACCAGGCTGAGAAATGGTCCAGGAAGTGGGTGAGTAAGCCTGGCAGCCGATATATGAGGGAGAGGGGACGAAAGAGCCTGATGGTGTGGACCTCAAAAGAAGGGAATGAGAGTGATGGAACTGGGAGGATGACCTGGAAAGTGCATTGTGGGGACAGGAGTATGCCGACTCCACCACCAGGTCTGTTTGTGGCTCTCGGGGAATGGGAGAATTGTAAGCCACCATGAGAAATGGCAGCAGGGGAGACAGTGTCATAGTCCTGGATCCAGGTTTCAGTGAGGGCCAACAGATTCAGAGAGTTGTTGAGAAATTAGTTGTGCAGGAAAGGAAGCTTGTTACATACAGACCGTGGATTCCAAAGGGCACAATTGAAAGAGAGAGATGAGGGAGTGCAAGTAATAGTAATAAGGTTAGTATGGTTTTGATACGAGGTAGGGTGGCGGTTGAGGTTGGGGGATGGTGGAGCGGGGTTGGGGGAGATGTCCCCCGAAATCAGTTGGAGTAGGAAGATAAAAAGCAAGAAGTTTTTGAAATTGTTCAAAGTTTTTTGTGTAGTGTGTTTGGGTAAGATGGACTGAGGTTTTTCAGGAAGGTGAGAAGTGCATGGGAGAGGGAAGTATAGAGGGGCTGATGTGTATGAGTCGCGATGGAGGGGGGATGGGGCAGTGAGTTTGGATGGCAAGGGAACATAGGATGATAGGAATAAAGCACATGGATGAAAGGGAGGGCAGAGTGTGGGTTACCTGACTCCTGCCCTGACTAACTGCCATGGAGTAACTGCCTTTAGCTTGATGCTTCGCTAATGCGATGCTTTGCTGAATGCATGCGACCCCACACATGCGTGCACCCCTTAGAATGTATCTAAATTTATAGGCCCCCAGGACAGGGAGAGGAGAGCGGGATTATGAGAGCTGGTCAGTTATACATTAGCAACAGCTGCTCAACACATCCTGGTGTGGAGATGATCAAAGACGCAGTCCTAATTACATCTCCATACTATAGCGCCTCTCCTGAGATAACATCTACAGGGCTAGTTATGAGAGATGGGCGGGTCGAACTAGCCACACACACACTCCCATCTAGGGGAGTGGTTACAACCATATAATGTGACTGAGGTCTGATCACATGGTCTCTGAGTGTGGACCTGAATGGTCCATGTACTGAAGGTCCTGGAGAGCCTATGTGTTGGGAGTGCTATCTCCCTGAACAGTACATGGTGGGGCTTTGGACCTGGTGGCCTGGGGTGTTGGACGAATGTCCTAAATAGCACCTGGACAGGCCACATGCCTGTGTGTTGGACGGTCCCAGGTGGGATGGACATCCTGAATAGCGCACAGTGAGACCGTGGTCCTAGACGGTCTGTGTTGGAAGCTCCTGTTAGTGAAGTCTGCCTGTTGCACCTGAGAGACCGTGGACCTGGACGGTTGTGTGTTGGATGGTCCAAGGTGGGATGGACATCTTGAATAGCGCACTGTGCAAAGCTTCTGTGTTGGGAGGTCCTGGGAGTAGGACTGGATCCCTGAAGAGCACAGAGTGACCGTGGTCCTGGACGGTCTGTGTTGGAAGCTCCTGTGAGTGGAGTCTTGCTGGAGCACCTGAGAGACCGTGGACCTGGACGGTCTGTGTTGGGGAAGCTTTCATTCTTCGGTGGCTCTGGACTGACTGATGTGTGCCTGCCAGGCAAGTTGGTGAACCCAGTGAGGCAGCTTTCCCAGGAGAGAGGACTGACAAGGAGACAGCGTGTGGAGCAGGAGCTCCTGTAAGGTACCATTGACTGTTGATGCTTATGATACTCTATGAACTGTGCGGTCACCCACGGCAACTGGTCAGATAAGGATCAGCGTGTTTAGTGTCGCAAACTGATGATGTGAAGCTTTATGTAAAGACTGTTTGCATTTGGTTCACGTTTTTATGGTTTATGACTGCTTAAATAAACCAAATAGACTGTTTATGTGAGAAAACCGTACCTGTGTGCTTGAATCCCCCAACAAATGCAGTTAGTGCTATCTCACACATGATTACCATTCAGGCTGCTTGCTAACAATGAATGGAGTGAAAATACATGCAGGGTAGTTCAGTTCAGAGGTTGAATGACATGATTACCTGTGTGAAGAGAGAAGATGGATGTTAATTCCTTGCCATGGAGTAACTGCCCTTAGCTTGATGCTTCGCTAATGTGATGCTTTGCTCAATGCGTGCGACCCCACACATAGAATGTATCAGACATCCAAGAGGACTAACAATGAAGCTAATAGCAAAAAGGTCACATTTTTTACCCAATATAGTATAAATCACACTCAGATATTTTCTGTCATCAAAAAATATTTATAGTGCCTTGCAAAAGTTTTAGGCGAAATTTATTGGTTATTTTAAATTTTTGTGGAAAATTAAAAACTGAAAAGTGGGGCGTGCAATATTATTCGGCCCCTTTAACTTAATACTTTGTTGCCCCACCTTTTGCTGCGATTACAACTGCAAGTCGCTTGGGGTATGTCTCTGTCCGTTTTGTACATCGAGAGACTAAAATTCTTGCCCATTCTTCCTTGTCAAACAGCTCGAGCTCAGTGAGGTTTGATGGACATCGTTTGTCAACAGCGGTTTTCAGCTCTTTCCACAGATTCTCGATTGGATTGAGGTCTGGACTTTGACTTGGTCATTCTAACACCTGGATATGTTTATTTGTGAACCATTCCATTGTAGATTTTGCTTTATGTTTGGGATCATTGTCTTGTTGGAAGACAAATCTCCGTCCCAGTCTCAGGTCTTTTGCAGACTCCAACAGGTTTTCTTCAAGAATGGTCCTGTATTTGACTCCATCCATCTTCCCATCAATTTTAACCATCTTCCCTGTCCCTGCTGAAGAAAAGCAGGCAAAAACCATGATGCTGCCACCACCATGTTTGATAGTGGGGATGGTGTGTTCAGGGTGATGAGCTGTGTTGCCTTTACGCCAAACATATCGTTTGGCATTGTTGCCAAAAAGTTCGATTTTGGTTTCATCTTACCAGAGCACCTTCTTCCACATGTTTGGTGTGTCTCCCAGGTGGCTTGTTGCAAACTTTAAACAACACTTTTTATGGATATCTTTGAGAAATGGCTTTCTTCTTGCCACTCTTCCATAAAGGCCAGATTTGTGAAGTGTACTACTGATTGTTGTCCTATGGACATACTGTCCCAGACAGACTGGTGGCTCAGTGACCTTGCAGCGCTGAGGTCCTGGGTTCAAATCCCACCAAGGACATCATCTGCAAGATGTTTCTACGTTCTCCCCATGTTTGCATAGGTTTCCTCCGGGTACTCCGGTTTCCTCCCACATTCCTAAAACATACTGATAGGGATTCTAGCTTGTGAGCCCCATTGGGAACAGCGATGATAATGTGTGCAAACTGTAAAGCGCTGCGGAATATGTTAGCGCTGTATAAAAATAAAGATTATTATTATTATTATCTCAGCTGTAGATCTCTGCAGTTCAGTCAGAGTGATCATGGGCCTCTTGGCTGCATCTCTGATCAGTCTTCTCCTTGTTTGAGATGAAAGTTTAGAGGGACGGCCGGGTCTTGGTAGATTTGCAGTGCTATGATACTCCTTCTATTTCAATATGATCGCTTGCACAGTGCTCTTTGGGATGTTTAAAGTTTTGGAAATCATTTTGTATCCAAATCAGGCTTTAAACTTCTCCACAACAGTATCACGGACCTGCCTGTTGTGTTCCTTGGTCTTCCTGATGCTCTCTGTGCTTCAAACAGAACCCTGAGACTATCACAGAGCAGGTGCATTTATACGGAGACTTTATTACACACAGGTGGATTATATTTATCATCATTAGGCATTTAGGACAACATTGGATCATTCAGAGATCCACAATGAACTTCTGGAGTGAGTTTGCTGCACTAAAAGTAAAGGGTCCGAATAATTTTGCACGCCCCACTTTTCAGTTTTTGATTTTCCACAAAAATTTAAAATAACCAATAAATTTCGTTCAACTTCACAATTGTGTTCCACTTGTTGTTGATTCTTCACCAAAAATTTACATTTGGTATGTTTATGTTTGAAGCCTGATATGTGGGAAAAGGTTGAAAAGTTCCAGGGAGCCGAATACTTTCACAAGGCACTGTATAGTCCACTACTGAGCTCCTAGCTATACATAGCCACTTTCCCCACCTAATAAATATATAAACTAATTAGCACCTGTACGCTTTCCCCAATTCATTACCAGTCACTGCATACTCAATTCTCCCTCTATGTACCTCCCGCTCCCCTGACTCATTATATTTACCTGCCCCTTCGGCCCCAATTCAGTCATGTCTTACTCCCACACCCTCAAAATGCATCATTTGCTCTCCCCACCCCACCTTCAATTCAATTGCTGTCCCTCTTCCCTCACTCTCAATTCATCATTTGCAGTCTCCCGTCCCCTCCCCCACTTCATCATGTGCAGTCCTCCTCCCCCACTTTATCATTTGCAGTCCCCTTTACCCCATGCCATCCTTTGCAGTTCCTTTTAACCCCCCACTTCATATGCAGTCCCCCTTTAACCCCCTCTCCACATCATCATGTGCAGTCCCCCTTTAACCCCCTCCACACATCATGTGCAGTCCCCCTTTAACCCCACTCCCCACATCATCATGTGCAGTCCCCCTTTATCCTCCTCCCCACATCATCATGTGCAGTCCCCCTTTAACCTCCTCCCCACATCATTATGTGCAGTCTCCCTTACTCCTTCCCCCATTATCATGTGCAATTCCTCCTCCTCCCCTCACCCATTTAGTTCATTTTGTACAGAAAACAAAAAAGTTTTGTATACTTACCTCACAGTCGCTCCGCAGCAGTGTGCCTCTGCCTCCAGGGTAAATGCTAGACTGTATGGGCTCCCTCCAGGTATGATGTCATTTTTGGGGGGGTGTCATACCAGGGGGGCGTGTTCTGAGTTAGCAAAGGCAGGAAGAGAAGCTGCCATCTTCAGTAGTGAGCCAGCTAGACTGTATGGGCTGCAGTCAGGACCTGGAAGGAGCCCATACAGTATAGGCTCAACCAAAGACAGAGGGAGCAGGAGCTGCGCAGCCGTCAAGGTAAGACGGCCGTGCACAGCTCCGGGAAAGCTCCCAGGCCCCAGCGCAGACATGTGCATCGCAGCGCGCACCACTTTGCTGCACGATGGGGCCCGATGAACAGTAGCATATAAGCGGGGCCCCGGACCTGCGGGCCCCTCTGTGTACTGCTGTTCACCGGCGCCATACAGCAGTAAGGGCAGTATTGCCCTGATGGCGACCCTGTGCTACCATCTTGTTCACATTCCACTGAAGATTTTCTATGTGGTACAAGTCAAGTAACTGTAAGGCTATGTGCCCATGTTCAGGATTGTTTGCAGAATTTTCCTGATCAAAACCGGGAATCCGCATGCAGGAAATCCACATGCATTTTTATCGCGTTTTTTGCCTGGATTTTTCTCGTTTTTTTCCGGAGTTTCCCAATGCAATAATATAGTGGCAAATCCGCAGATTTTCCGCAAAATTAATGAACATGCTGCGTTTTGTCCCGCGATGTTTTTTTGAGGGAAAAAAACACAGCATGAGCACAAAAATTGCAGAATGCATTCTAATAATAGGATGCTTAATGTAAGCTTTTTTTTAGCATTTTTGCAGCGGAAAACTGACGAAAAAACGCTATAAAAAGGCTAAAAATCCTGAACGTGGGCACGCAGCCTAACAGTAATTCCAGAATTTCTCAGTATTAGGGATGAGCGGACCCGTGGGAATTTGGGTTCGTCAGGTTCAAGCTTTAGTCCAAAGTTTGGTTTAGATAGAAGAATTTGAATTCAAACTTGACCCTGAACCCGAACCTCATAGAAATCAATGAGGACCCGAACTTTGGAACTGGAATCTCTCTCTCTCCAGTCTTCCCATTGATTTCCATATGGTTTAATATTGATAATTTTAAATAAAAAATAGAAAACATTTTACTAGAAGATTAAATGCAAAAAGAAAACAATCTCCTCTCCTGGTGCTATCCTGCCAGTATCTGAACACCTGCATCACATGTGATCAAATGTGACCATTGCAGCCAACCAACAGCCTCAGCAATGGACGACATGAGACTGCAGTAGCCAATAATTGGCTAAAGTGATCCCGTGTATTGAGAAGTGCTCCATTGCTGCAGCCGAGCAAACGTAGTCAGGGTGGTTGTAGCTTGAGTACAACAGGTGTGTGTAGGTTTTTTCGTTATCTCGTCATCTTGCCCGCCTTTGGATCAATTTGTGACAATAGAAACCCCATTTAAACTTTCGAAGATGAGTTCCATTTGTAAACATGATATTAATCCTTCTCCTGTAAACCTCATTGATTTTTTTCTCTTTTTCTTTTTATAAATTAATTACAGCAAACAAATGACATCACACAAGATAATTGAATCTTTAATTAGAAAGCACAAATGATAACATATTATTAGGCATTTTATTAGTACATATCTGTTAATGCTAGAAGAAAGCATGGACAACATAATAAATTCATCACTAAATCATAGCGATCAGCAAAAGCCAACACCAAAAAATGAATGCCTCTTGTGATTCAAATATTTACATAATTTCTGAAAAATTCTTAAAAGGAGGAAACCCCCTTGTACATGCCTCATTATGGCATATGAATGTACTAGACAGGACCCCCTCTATTAGCGTAAGTGGACAGCCACTAACAATAGCTCTTCCTCTAGTGTAATGGTCTTGTTAATGCATTATAGGGAATCTTTCAGCAGGACTTCACCCCCAAACAATTTATACCCACATGTAACTCTTTTTAGGATTAATCCAGCAATACGTTTATCTAGGCAGTCCATTCCTCCAGTATGCAATTGAGACTGAAATGCTTTAGACTTTGGAATCTCTTCTCAATCCTTTGTCACTTCAGCTCTATTCCCTGCCCAGCGCTGCCTCCTCCTAATTGACTGACAGCTCTTGTATTGTCTAACTTCAAGCAAAGAATCTGTCAGACAAGTAAGAGAAGGTGGCACTGGGGGAGGAATAGATCTGGAGTGTCAGAGGCTTGGGAAGAGCTTCTATGCACTGATACCACTTCATCTTCATTTCCATATCCATTCAAATGCTGATTTCTTAGGAATGGAGGAATGAACGGTACATGTAAAAATTTGTGTTAATTTGCGCTTAATTTGTGTTTGTAAGCGCTACATGTGGATATAAATAATTTGGGAGGTGAAATCCTACTGACGGATTCCCTTTAAATGGATGACAGGTTCATTTAGATGGGTGCTTCAAGAAAACGTACATTTCGCTTGCCCCTGTAATAGATGATCCCCTGTTGGCAAAGCTGCATGCCTCTGCTATCAACACATCATAATGGGATATGCTTGAGCAAAGGGGTAGTCTACTTCAGTCACCATTTTTAAAGTGAATAATCACCGTTTTTATTTTTTAGAATTAGCTGTAGCCAATGCTCCCCATTTGGCAAGCAGAACCCAGGACATATGCTCCATATGTTCTCCTCGATATGTCTCTGAATGGCACAATAGATTGTTCCAAGTCATGGACCACCACCATTAGTATCTTCTGATCTTCTCTCAGTCATGTTTCATTTACCTATAAAACATGCTTACATTTTAACTTAATGCTCTTGAGTTATACATGTCTTTAATATGATCCCACCATAAGTGTAAACTAGCAATGATAGTTTGGGCACCATGTTTAGTCCATGAGCCGGGCCAGATATCGGTACCACCCGGAGTGACTAATTTTCTTTGGTATTTTTAGGTAGATGCATGTCTGTAGTTTATTTTTTGATATGATAGCCCTTACATATACGTAGCTTATTAACCCCTTCAGCCCTAGGCCTATTTGTACCCAAGTGCCTAAGCCAATCTGACCTGTGCCACTTCATGGGCTAATAACTTTGGAACGCTTTCACCTATCCAAGCCATTCTGAGATTGTTTTCTCGTGACATATTGTACTTCACGTCAGTGCTAAATGGGAGTCAATATATTTTACCTTTCTATATAAAAAAATGCTAAATATTCGGAAATTTTGGAAAAATCGGCAATTTTTTAACTTTGAAATTCTCTGCTTTTTACAAAAATACTGATACCCCCCATAATAGTTATTAATTTACACTCCCCACATGTTTACTTCATATTGGCATCATTTTGAAAATGAAACCTTATTGTTTTACGACGTAATAGGGCTTATAGTTTTATGCGCAATTTTTCACATTTACAGCAAAACCCACTTTTCAAAGGACCAAGTCACTTCTGAAGTCACTTTAAGGGGCTTACATAACAGAAACCACCCATAAATTACCCCATTTTGCAAACTACACCCCTCAAGCTGTTCAAAACTCATTTTTAAAAACTGTTAACCCTTTAGGTGTTCCACAGGAATTTTAGCAGAATGAAGGCGAAATTTCAAAATTTCATTTTTTTTCCAGATATTACATTGTAATCCAATTTTACCTGCAACCTAGCAAGGGTTAACGGCAAACCCAAACTTGGTTACCCTAATTCTGCAGTTTATAGAAAAACTTCCTTCCATGGCTAGAAGAAAACCATGCAAGGGACCTTCACCATCTGGATGAAACACTGAAGAACATCACAAACTTTCGCATCAGTGTGTCGCAGGGATCCTTCGAAAAGCTCTTGGATAATGAATCTTGCACACTTACCCTGAAGCTCTTTCAAGTTTATCTTGAGACCCTCAGAAATGAACAACTCTCAGCATTCTGGATGTCATACTTGGACATGGTCGAGACCATGCTGGCCCTGGTTCGAGCTTCAAGAGAAGGCAACTGGATGCTTCACCTAGGAGCAATCCGACAGATGATACCATGGTGTTTTGCCTATGACAAGGTCAACTATGCCCGATACCTAACCTATTACTATGCCACAATGTCTCGGCTGCCCATAGAACACCCAGAGGTCCATGAATACTTCATGCAAGGTGGCTTTTCGGTCCAGATCGGTAGCAAGAATCCTTTTGGACGAATTCCTGTGGACCAGACCATTGAAGAGACAATCAACAAAGACACCCAGACACCAGGGGGCACAAAAGGCTTCAGCCTCAAAGTTGGAGCTGTTTCCAGGTTCTACCTGACATCAGAGTACCGCAGTATGTACTTGAGGCAGCTGAGGGCCCTGGTAGGCCAACAATATACTGACTTCAGCCATTCAGACCTACAGGTGTCTAGGATTAGAAGAGATGAAGCCGATGTCCAATCTTTCGTTCAACTGCTGGCGACAGGTTGGGTGAACCCCTTCAACAAAGAGCATAATGGTGAACTTATCAGTTTGTCAACAGCGACTGTAGCACCACCAGATGTAGCCAAAGACCTTCAAGGGGCATACAGTATAGGAGAGGATGCATATCAAACATTCAAGGATGAGCGTTTGGGTACCGATAAGCCAACTACATTGTTTCATGACAAGATGACGAAGAACAAACTTAAAACGTTCTCTAACATCCAAATGAAGACACGCAGACAAGGTCTTGGCAAGGAGGTAATTTTGAAGGCTGACAGAAACCTATTTGGCCAGATGATACTTGTAGCTGAGAACAGAAAGCTACAAATGAGTGATGTCTTGACTCATCCCCTGGGTCCATTGCCATGGGCACTTGCCAATGGTGATGGGTCTATCCGCAAGACCAACAAGGCTGCCCTCGCAAGGGAGTTGGAGAGGAATGCTCGTCCTGCAGAAGTGATCCCCGAGCCCTCTGCAACCATCATTGATGGGATGAGCCTGGTTCAGAAACTGAAGGGAAACAATGCAACATTTGGCCAGCTAGCAGGCACAGCAATGAGTCGCGCTATCCATGAGGGTGCTAAGAGCAAGCGCATTGATATTGTCTTTGACGTCTACAAGGAGACATCCATCAAAGATACAGAAAGAGTCAACAGATATGAAGGCACAGGGATCCATTTCAAGAACATTCAACATGGGCACAACATCCAGCAGTGGAAAAAGCTTCTAAGTAGTTCCTCCAACAAGGCAAGTCTCATAAAGTTTCTGGTAGAAGAATGGAAGGCGAAACACCACAGGGAGAAGCTTGAGGAGAAGGAGCTGTATGTCACATGTGAGCAGCTCTGCTTTAAGATCACCAAAGAACAGTGGGAAGAGGCTGCTGACCTTAAGTCAAATCAAGAAGAAGCAGACACACGCCTCCTTCTCCATGCTCTTCATGCAGCAGAATCTGGTTACAAGTCGGTCATCATCACTTCGGAGGATACTGATGTCATGGTCCTGTGTCTGGGCATGTGCCACAAAATCCCATCCCACCTGTTCCAGAAATGCGGTACACAGAACCGGACAAGATTCCTGGATATCACCACTCTGAGCCGAACATTGGGAGGCAGCGTATGTGATTCATTGATTGGTATGCATGCATTTACAGGCTGTGACACCGTCAGTGCATTCGCTGGCCGTGGGAAGATGACGACACTCAAGCAGTTGAAGATGAACAAGACATACCAGGATGCCTTTCAGGAAGTTGGTCGTTCATGGGAAGTGTCTACCGAACTTTTTGAGAAGTTACAGGAAATCACCTGCCACATGTACCTGCCAACTACCCAAACAACTGAGGTAAACAGGCTCCGTTATCAGCTGTTCTGTGCCAGACGTGGAGTGGTAGAGTCAAGTCAACTCCCTCCTTGCCAGGACTGCCTTTTCATGCATGCACTGCGTGCAAACTACCAGGCTGCGATCTGGAGGAGAAGTCTGCAGAGCCAGCCATGGGTTGCAAACCCAACAGACTGCGGTTGGATGATAGATAACGACGGAAAGCTTGTTGTCAAGTGGATGCAAGGGGCACCAGCACCAGAAGCTATTATACAGCTACTGTCCTGCAAGTGTGTGCGGTCATGTGAACTTCCTCAGTGTACTTGCCTCAGCAATGGCCTGAAGTGCACAGACATGTGCAGATTACAGACATGCCAGAACAAGGGTACTGAAGACGAGCCAGTAGAACAACAGTCAGATTCAGAGTCCGATGTTGAAGATATTATGGAGTAACATATATATATATATATATATATATATATATATATATATATATATATATGCACATGACATGTTCAGTGTGTATTTACATAACTTGGATTAAATTTTGTTACAAATACTACATCTAGTCACTCCGGGTGGTACCGATATCGTCATATTTGGTTCTTGGCTCATGCTAAAATTCCTGTGGAACACCTAAAGGGTTAACAGTTTTTAAAAATGAGTTTTGAACAGCTTGAGGGGTGTAGTTTGCAAAATGGGGTAATTTATGGGTGGTTTCTGTTATGTAAGCCCCTTAAAGTGACTTCAGAAGTGACTTGGTCCTTTGAAAAGTGGGTTTTGCTGTAAATGTGAAAAATTGCGCATAAAACTATAAGCCCTATTACGTCGTAAAACAATAAGGTTTCATTTTCAAAATGATGCCAATATGAAGTAAACATGTGGGGAGTGTAAATTAATAACTATTATGGGGGGTATCAGTATTTTTGTAAAAAGCAGAGAATTTCAAAGTTAAAAAATTGCCGATTTTTCCAAAATTTCCGAATATTTAGCATTTTTTTATATAGAAAGGTAAAATATATTGACTCCCATTTAGCACTGACGTGAAGTACAATATGTCACGAGAAAACAATCTCAGAATGGCTTGGATAGGTGAAAGCGTTCCAAAGTTATTAGCCCATGAAGTGGCACAGGTCAGATTGGCTTAGGCACTTGGGTACAAATAGGCCTAGGGCTGAAGGGGTTAATAAGCTACGTATATGTAAGGGCTATCATATCAAAAAATAAACTACAGACATGCATCTACCTAAAAATACCAAAGAGAATTAGTCACTCCGCTTGGTACCGATATCGTCAAATTTGGTTCTTGGCTCATGGACTAGTTGGATTATTTATAGGATCTTCATAATATATTTTTCAAAGGTAGTCGTAGTCTCTTAGTCTCCCAGACCAGTCAAATCTGCACAGTTTGTGTAAGCCTTCCTCACGCTAACATCGTCTGCAGTTCATCTGTCATAGGGTGAGTAGATTGTGAGTCCCAAGGGGAACATGGACTGATGTGACTAAAACTATTGTGACTATAAGCTGCAGAAGATATGCTTCTATAGAGCTGACAGGAAGAAAATTTTAGAATAAGCACCCCCCTACCACCTTATCAAAGAAAATTAGGGTATTTTGTCTTGATACAATCCTCCTTTCGATCTATAAAGACGCACAGGAAAACCGATCCTGGGTATAAAATGTAAGTCTACCCTTAGTTTTCTGATGACTGATTGCCAATTGATGCTTGGTGTGACAACACAGCATTTATTCTTAATAATGCCAGACGTATTGAAAGGGACATGAGCCACTGTATATATAAGTCTGTACGTTGACTCTTGTATATTAATCTGTGGAATGCCTGCTGATTACATATTGCATCATCCCCCTGCGGTTTATTAGTCTATAAACCTTGAAGGACAAAAATGCAGGTTAATTAAACAATCGAACAATGAGGAATTACCTCACTCCACCTTCCCCCAACTCTGTGGGAGATTGCCCTGAAGGAGAGCTATGGAATATAAAAATGGGGCTTCCTCTACCTACAGAGAGACTCTACAGGATCAGCCCAAGGAACTATGGCTCCATCTAGTGGAATATAGATCTGTTCTACTGCCCATCACTGAACTCACAAAGACATTGGGATAACCCGGTTGGGACAGTACTATATCTTGATGCCAGTTGGAGCTGGATATATGCGCTACAGTCGTGGTATCTGTCATCTGGAGGAGCATGGGCTGTGACTGCAGACTATACTAGTGGGACATACAAAAGCTGTAGGCCAAGCAAAATTTGGGAGACAGTGGGTATCGCCTGGTATGGTTGAACAACTGGCCCTGGGTTGGGATCTCCTGGACTGGGGACATTGCATTGTGGCCATCTACCCGAAGTTGCTGTAAGACAGTGGACGTAAGGAATAAAAATGGTTTCATTGTTAGCCTGACTGGGTGATTATTACAACTGAGAACCTCAGATCTTCACACCTGGGAATTGTAGAAGAAGCAATACAAGAAATGTGGCAAAATATTTGTCAAAGATATCACAGTCTTTGTGAGACCCAGAAACTATAAAGACCCCAGAATGGGAGATAAAACAAAAAAGGAGTTCTTGCCCGTAAGGACCCAAATGTTTTAAATAGGCTGCTCAAAATTTCCTCTACATCAAAGAAGCAGATATCCTTGGTGTTAGGGTGTGGAAATAAAAAAGACAGAAGCAGTGTTTAAGTATTTGGGGTAAAGGGTGGTGAAGCTGGCATGGGAAGGTCCCAGTTAATGTTGTTTTATATTATGGCATCTTTATTCTCTTTCAATGCGCGACCCTATATGTGATTATGCAAAACATTACTTGCAAAACAACATTTATTGATATCTGCCTGTACTCATAAGATCTCATATTCCATCGTTCCATGATCAATCTACAACAGAGGTGATCTTAGAAAAGAGACATAGTCAGACGGGACTGACTGTGACTGGCTCAAAAAGCATTTTGCTAGTTGGGTCCTCTCTGGACTGATCGCAGATTTAGATAAGTGGCGTATTCACAGACAGGAGGTCCCAGATCAGCTCACTTTTTAGCGTTGAACAATTGTCATCTGCATCACAGGTCTCCTTGTTCTGATAAATCTGTAATGAATATAATGATGTAAGTAAAGATTTAGAACAGACGATTTGTGTGTGAACGATAAGACTGGTAAAGACAAGGATCCAATACGGAACAGGGCGTAACTAGAAATTACATGACCACATAGGAAAATTAGAGGGGCCCCCCAACCAAATGATAGCAAAGTAGTACACATTAGGCTATGTGAGCATGTTGAGTATTTGCTTGCAGAAATCTCTGCAAGGTTTCCGCATCTCTTGGCAGGAAAAACGCTGCGGAAAAAAGTACGTTTCTGCCGCATTTTTGTTGCGTTTTTGTATGCGTTTTTGAGTGCGTTTTTGTACAGCAATGAATGCTTTTTTGAGCTAAATAAAGATTTTTTTAAAAAAGTTATGTGATGCAATATCTTGGTTCAATACCACCTTTTTCATGCTGATGCAGTAGTAGGGCTAGGTGTCAGCAGCTGTCAATGACACCTAGCTCTAGAATTAGTAATAAAAAGGTGTCAGCCCGACACCCTCAGTACTAAGCCAATAAGTAAACACAAACACACACATTGTTACCAGCCTATGTAGGAACAGAACAAACATACATAGGCTGTAACCAGACAGAAACTGTTAATTTTTAAGAAAAAAAATGAAAAACAAAAATTACGTCGTTACCTGCGTACTTTTAATAATCAGCAGAAGGAAAGCCGATGGCTGAGGGCTGATGTTAATAAAGGTTCCCAGGCTATTAATATCAGCTCACAGGGGGACCCTAGAAAAAAATTGACAAAGGGTCCCCCTATAAAATTAACCAGTAAAGGCTAGACAGACAGCTGCGGGCTGATATTAATAGCCTAGGAAGAGGCCATGGATATTGGCCCATCTCAGACTAAAAATATCAGCTCTCAGCCACCCAAGAAAAAGCGCATCTCTAAGATGCACCAAATTTGGCGCTTAGCCTCGCTCTTCCCACTTGCCCGGTAGCGGTTGCAAGTGGGGTTTATATTTGTGGGGTTGATGTCACCTTTGTATTGTCAGGTGACATCAAGCCCACAGATTAGTAATGGAGAGGCGTCTATAAGACACCTATCCATTAGTAACCCCATAATGATATTGTATAAAAACACAGACACCCAGAATAAAGTCCTTTATTTGAAATAATTACACAGACTCCTTTAATAATCTTAATTAAACCATACTCACAAACGCCTAATCCACCGAAAACAATGTCTCCTGCAACAAAAATAAAATAATAAACCACAATATTCCTCACCTGTCCGCCAAGAAGATAATCCATAATGTCCCACGACGATCCTGATCACTTTGAGAGCAGTCACATCAGTGATGTGACTGCTTTCAAAGACAGCCTGCGATACACTGACAGTATCACTGAGCTGCCGTGAGAGTACACCAGAGTTCATCAGCTGATCACCACTGCTCCCTTATCTCCCTTATGGCACCACTGCTGCGTTGGGAAATTCTCATGCAGCGGTGCCGAGAGAGCATGAGCACCTGAACTGATGAACTCCGCTGAACTCTCATGACAGCTCAGTGATACACTGAGGGAGCACTTACCTCCTGTCAGTGTATCACCGGTGGCCAGGTAGAGCGGTCATATCTCCCAATGTGACTGTTCTACACGTGAGATCGCCGTAGGTCACTCGGATTACCTGGACTATCTCGGACAGGTGAGTGTAGGTTTATTATTTTACATTATTTCTATGAGACAAGGGCGTCGGGGATTGGGCGTTAAGGTGAGTATAATTTTTTTTATTTCTTTTATTTTTGTTTGAATATGTATGTAATTTTACTCTTTTTTATTTTCTCATCTGTGAGCACAGGACTACATCCCCCCCATCAGCGGCACCTGCTGTCACTGTTATCAGTGACAGCAGATGTAGCCCTATGGGAGCAGTAGTCTCATCGGCCCACGTCTACGGATCACAGTCAAAATTGCGGGGTCACCCTGACATCTGCCAGGATAATGCCGCTGCACTGTGACCGACATTACTGGCGGTAGTGTTACTGCGGGTCGCAGTCACAGCTACGGGGCCACGCAGACATCGGACAGCATGATCCTGCAGTGCTGTGACCAACAGTACCAGCGGTAGCATTACCGAGGGTGACAGTCACTGCTGCGGTGTCACGCTGACTTCTGACAGCATCATCCCGCAGTGCTGTGACTGACGGTCTTACCGGCAGTAGCGTTACCACCGATAAGAACCACCAATAAGAACCACCGTGTCGGTGTTTCCCAACGTTTCACACAGCTGACAGCGTGGGAAACACCATAGGAAGCCGGTAAAATGAAAAACATAAACTCAGCAAATACAAAAACAATTTTATACCTGCGTTTTTGCAGCGGATTTGACTGACTCAGTTGAAGTCAATGGGTAAAAAACGCTGCAGAAACACAAAAAGAATTGACATGCTGCAGAAAAAAAAACACACTGCAAATGTAACACCCCAGGAAGCCGGTTGTTACAGTGGTATTGCCTTCCTCACGGGGAGGTTGATGCCATGCCTGAAAGCGAGAGGGATCCCTTTAGCAGGTAACACATACATACAACACTGTTCTGATTCCTGACCAGAAAGGGGAGCTCTAGACCCAGTTTCAGGGGAGCTTCCTTATATATATTCTGGTTGGAGGAGGAGTTAGTTAGTTGAGTCTAGAGAAGAACTGGAGCCGTGCAGACAAGAGGTTCTGCAGCTCCTGACATTTCAATTTGTAGGAAAGTGTGAGGGGAGAAGGAGCACAGGAGAAGTGAGGAGCTGGAGGGGAGCTGCGGCTGAGCTCCTTCCACGCTGAAGCACAGGAACTGGACACCGGGAGTCCGAGGCTGTGTGGGACTGTATGCCCCACAGCAGAAACCAGAGGGCAGGAGATTTCAAATCACCTGTCCACAACCATGCCCGAAGGCACAGCAGCATATAGAGCCCGGAGTCGCCGCAAGTAGGGACACCTGTAAAAAAGCTCGGGTTGCCTGCCATGCGGATACTGTCCTACATATGGAAAAAAAGAGAGAGAGAGAGAGAGAGAGAGGATCTTGTGTGAAGCCTCAGGCAGCAAGGGACGCACACTACAGTAGAGTAAGGAAGGCTTCCAACCCCACCTGGCTAAGCGGACTCCAAATTGCTTTCAGGCTGGCTGGACCTCACCATCACCTGTTACCGGTACCCTGGACTGTGCCTGCATACTAGCAGTAAAAGGTAAAGAGACTGCAACCTTGTGTCCTCCACTTCTTTCTGGCACTACAACATCTATCATCTTTTCCACTACACCGGGAGCCCTGGGGACTAAGCTTCACCTGTGGGAAGCCATACTATCCCTGCTGCAATAACATCATCCCCAGTGGACCCCTTTAAGCAGCGTCGGTCATCCCTGACCGAATACCACAGGTGGCGTCACGAACATTCTTTATTTTCCTTCAAAACAACCCCTTTAAAGACCTTCCCTTTAACTTGGACATCCAGGGCCATGGACCAGGTCACCGCCACCGTGAAAACCCCTTTAACGAACACCGGACCCGGTACCGAGTGCCCCTAGGTCCTAGCGGCGCTCCACAAATACGCACAGACATTTACTGATCATGTGCACAACACTTCAGGATTGTCATTGAATAAGCTTGCATAAGGATTCCATAGCGTTTTGGGCCCATTTCCGTGTGGAAAAAAGAACGCATCAAAAACTCACTGTGTGCACATAGCCTTAAAGGTATAGATAAAAGAGCCGTGCATTCTATTAAAAAACTAATATACTGTGTGGAAATCCCAGTTTTGTATTCTCTTATGGATGGGTCCCCTCACGCTTAGGGTCCTGGATAGAATATCATAAGTGCGGGTGTCAGCAGTATTGCTCCCTGTCTACTTCAAATTCTATAAGATCTCTCAAAAAGATTCATCTAACATGTCTACTTAATGGTGTATTCCCATCTCATAAATTTATACCATATCCATAGAACACGCCATAAAGGTATAGCATGTGTGCGTCCAACCAATGTGACTTGCATCTATCACGAGACAACTGAATGGGAATTCTGACCATCTCTCCATTGACAGAAGTGAGTGTCAGGGTTCTATTTTGAGATAGATTTAGATCCCATTGGTGGTATGTAATGCGGCCAGGGTGGTAGTCGTGGCAACAGGCTGTTGTGTCCCAACACCCTGGTGCCCCACAAATGAAATACAATGTCCCTCCTGCTATATGTGCAGCAGAACACTCACTTAAGTTGCTGGAGTCCTCTCGTCATCTGTCAGCCCAGCTTCAGATCCTCGGATCTCACAAATCACCCCAAACTCCATATCCATGCTCAACAATTTAACTTTATTTAATGACAGGGTTTCCGTTACAAGTACAGCAAAGTTCCTTTGCAATAGCAGTCCTGAAGCTTTCCCTGGCAGTCTCTGTTTCTCCCGGCCATCTTGGCCCCTCTGGACAATCCCTATCCCACCTGACAATCCCTGTCTCGTCTGGTCAACCCGGCCTCTCTGGACAGTCCCTGTCCCATCTGCACCGTCCGTGCCTTTGGGTCCACTAGCATTTTCCCACTCCCCTCATCCGGTCTCAGTAGGAGAAGGTAGAAGGCTCACCGTCTCAGCTGCAACTAATCCCAACCATAGTTCCTGGATACTTTTGGGGTTGATTTCCGTTGAAGGTGGTGACCATTAGCACGTTCCTCAGTCTGGGGCCCTTTCCTGCTCTAGCAGCTTTATCCCCACAGCTGGCAGACTATCACTTTTCACTGCTGCATCCTGACTGCACTATTGCCTAACTGGGAAGTCCCTCTCTGTATCCTCTGATCTATGCTGCACTGTTCTGTAGTCACTCCCTACTAGAAAACCCCTATGCTAACTAAACTTAAAGGGAACCTGTTCTGGGTGCTGTAACTGCAGAAATAATCCGTTTTGTAATTTGTCATAAATACCTTTCTTCAGTTTCTTTCTGTCCTCATATGCAGTCTAGCTGACTGCGCCTGTGCGCAGGGCCGGTTTTAGGCAAAGTGGGGCCCTAGGCAAAGTTTAAAATGGGCCCCAAATGCTAACATATTGCACATCATACAGAAGCATTTCTGCTGTTTTTACATGCCCTGATCTCAGGCCGCTAAACGAGTGTGATCGACAATACTGAAGACGTTGGACGCTTGTTTCCCGGCCTCTTTCCACCATCTGAGAAAGAATGAAGGGGACCGAACGATCACTAATAGATCACTAACAGATCACAATACAGTATCATGTTATCAGCAGCACATCTACAGTTTATACCGGCGATGTGCTGCTGAGAACAAGGATTTTTATTCCGGCATAAACAATCCAATCACCCAATGAATATGCAGCATTTCGCTTGTTTAGTATAATACACCCCATAGTCCTCCATATAATATAATGTGCCCTATAGTCCTCCATATAGTATAATACACTCCTCATAGTCCTCCATATAGTATTATACACTTCCCATAGTCCTCCATATAGTATAATACACTCCTCGTAGTCCTCCATATATTAAAATATACTCCTCAGTCCTCCATATAGCATAATACACTCCTCACAGTGCTCCATATAGTATAATGCACCGCCATAGTCATCCATGTAGTACAATTCACTTCCCATAGTATAATGCACCCCATAGTTCTTCATATAGTATAACGTATTCCCCATAGTCCTCGATACAATATAATTCAGCCCACATATAGTATAATGCAGCCACCACCCCACAGAGTATAATGCAGCCACCCACAGAGTATAATGTAACCTCCCCATAGAATATAATGTAGCCCCATCAAAGGGTATGATGCAATCATCCCTCATAAAATCTAATAAAGCCCCCCACAGAATATAATGCAGCCCCCTCCATAGAATATAATGTATAATGTACCCCCCAAATATATAACACAGCCACATAGTATATAACACAGCCTCCCCCATAGAATATAATATACCCCCATAGTATATAGCACAGCCCACATAGTAGTATATAGCATAGCCACGTAGTATATAGCACAGCCCACACAGTAGTATACAGCACAGCCCACACAGTAGTATACAGCACAGCCCACACAGTAGTATACAGCACTGCCCACACAGTAGTATACAGCACTGCCCACAGTAGTATACAGCACTGCCCACAGTAGTATACAGCACTGCCCACAGTAGTATACAGCACTGCCCACAGTAGTATACAGCACAGCCCACAGTAGTATACAGCACAGCCCACAGTAGTATACAGCACAGCCCACAGTAGTATACAGCACTGCCCACAGTAGTATACAGCACAGCCCACAGTAGTATACAGCACAGCCCACAGTAGTATACAGCACAGCCCACAGTAGTATATAGCACTGCCCACAGTAGTATACAGCACAGCCCACAGTAGTATACAGCACTGCCCACAGTAGTATACAGCACAGCCCACAGTAGTATACAGCACAGCCCACAGTAGTATACAGCACAGCCCACAGTAGTATACAGCACAGCCCACAGTAGTATACAGCACAGCTCACATCCCCCCTTCCCTCCCCACCTCTCTCCTCCCGAAAATGGCCGCACAGTCCAGTAAAAAAAAAACAAAAAAAAACACAAGCTCCTTACGTCTTCCCGAGCCCGCGCTGCTCCCTGCTCCTGTGTCGGCGGCTGCTGCTGCTCTGCCTGGCACACAGTGAGTACGCGATGACGCGCACCCGCTGTGTCAGAGGCAGAGCGGGGAATGATGGGAGAGGGAGAGTCAGGTGACGCTCTCTCCTCCATCATTGCTTTGAGCTGTACTGGCAGACGCTGGTATAGTTCAATGCGGCGGGGGAGTCGGCGCTGGCGGCAGGCGGGCCCCCCTGCCTCACAAGCGCCCCATAGCGGCTGCGTGACTTGCCGCTAGCTGTGGGCCCCTGGGGGAGCGGGGGCCCCAGGCAGCTGCCTGGTCTGCCTGCCCCTAACGCCGGCCCTGCCTGTGCGGCCGCCCTGCCTGTGAATCCCAGCCCTGCAGTGAGAATAAATCAGAAGACACTGCGGGGCTGGGATTCACAGGCAGGGCAGGCGCACAGGCGCAGTCAGCTAGACTGCATATGAGGACAGACGGGCAGCGCTCACTGCGCCTGCCCAAGGCATGATAAAAGAGCGCAGGCGCCGTCTGATTTCAAAACAGCGCTGAGGCGGCAGCGCCCGGCGCCAAGAAGATTTGAGTGACGGCTGTGTGGCGTCTGAAGCAGGGGGGAAACGCCTGCCTCCTTGACTGAAGAAAAGGTATTTAGGACAAATTACAAAACGGATAATTTCTCTAGTTACAGCACCCAGAACTAAAAGAGCCACCTTGTCAGAATGCAGCATTACTGCTGCACAAGGTGGCTCTTTTAGTTTCAAACACCTGGGGGGGGTGACAGGTTCCCTTTAAGCTAATAATCCTATTCCCTATCTCTAATGTGCCCCACTAATCTAACTCCACTATTATCCTTTGCTAACCTCTATACTATTCCTAATTCTGTAAATAAACACATATCAAAGACATCCACATTACAGTATATAAATAGTACAGCACATTACATTAACATTAACAATCGACAAGGTGCCGCATATAATACATGTGTACAGTATCCACGGGGGGGAGACACCTGATGGACTATGTCACCTCCTTACAGGTACACGCATATATTGTACATTTATGACTTATCACGATGGAAACAGCCCTAGAACAAAACTTAGATCAGAGGGTTTTATGTGTATCTAAGCTATAATTCGGCAGAAAAACTAAGACTCTAATATCAACCATACGAGAGCCATGAGAATTTGGTCTAATTATGAAGAATTCGACAGAGAAAGTGAATCGCCCCCGATGCAGCATTATCAGCTGCTCAGACACGGCGGATTCATGGCGGTACAAAAAAAATGTCTGACCACAGTGAGATGAAATGGGGTCTCAGGAGTAAGGACCCTCATTTTAGCAATTAGTATAGATAGGTCATAAGAGTTTTAAATTGTGGAAAAATCCTTTACAGAAATTTTAGAACTTTATCACAATGTTTATTATCCCATAGGCGAATTACGATGTGTTTATCTGCGTGATATGGTAGTTGTTAGTTATAAGCTGTGACATCTCTGGCGTTTCTTCTGACTTATAGGCCAGACTTGAAGTCAAGCATACATCACGTCACAATAATGACATCGTACCCGACCTACTAATCAGAAAAGGCATCAGGGATACCAACAAGAGGGAGGAGGATTACGGGGCTTTGGTCCAACAGCCACAAACTACTTTTTTTGCTCTTGCTCCTCATGCTACAAAAGAAGTCAATAACACTGTCCACTACATATAAACTTACAGGATGGCACTGGTAATGATTTTGGGTAAGACTGAGGAACTTTAAGTTTGCCTTCTGGAGGCCAGGTTGGCTTTCAGACAACTTTCTAATGAACTAATGGAATTTTTATTAACCTGACAGAAGATGACAACTTTATAATCTGTTATTATGGACAAACAATTTCAAAATGTTTATTTAAGGGCAAATGACATTAAAAAAGCTAGTGATTACTCTGATTGGTAACAGTATGGGTTACAACAAAATGGCAATATATCTTACATACCTGAGCTTCTATATTGGAAATCTGATAGCCCAAATAGGAAACCAGTTCTGAAAAGGATGGTCTTTTCTTAGAATCAAAAGCCCAGCAGGACTGCATCAGGAAATATCTAAAGAGAAGCAAAATATATGTGTAACGTCTGCACAAGGGTACATCTGAAAAACGGCACAATATATAGGTAATGGGTGATAAAGGAAGAGGAAGGCCCTAAAGGTAAGGAGCGAGGGATGGGACACACCCTGACACCAACCTGTGCCTGTCCCTAAGCTTCCCTAATGCCCTATGTGGGTCCTTCCCCCCGCCGCCATCACGCGTCTAGTCCCTGATTTCCACCTCCATATACCCTGGCTGGTGCACTGGCCGGCAAGGACGCTAGACTTACCACTGCAGGTAATATAACACAGGAAAAAAGACAAACTAACGGAAAAGATACAACACAGCTCAGAATCTAGAGAAAGCAAACCCAACCAATATATGGATAGCCAGAAAACGCACCAAGCAGGCGAGGGGCAGTACCCCGAAACACAGTGTCTGCAAATTGAGATCTGGTTTGGTCCTTATCCTAAGTCATGCGACAAGGCTCGTTAAAGGGTCGACATTGACTGTTGGGATTGCTACTTCCAATAGGTGGCACTAGAGTTCTAGTCCTCTTCCTCTCTGAAGAGACAATTTGCACATCTGAAGCTGAAATGAAAAAGCATAACTCCCCAGGCTGCCATCTCACCACAAACACGGGCAGCTTTTATTTTTGTCAGGGTGGATGTTATCATCTATACCAGGCGTGGGACATTAATAGCCTACAATGACCTTTTCTCCAGCCCTCGGGCAGATTCCCAGGGACTGAAGTGCTCTGGGTGGCAGTTGCTTTCAAACACATGATGCTGCGGTGCAAGCAATGGAAGATTACATCGGTCAGGATGTACTTGGTGGTCGGAGATCGCATGTAATGCGCTGCCATCCCACAAAAGAAGACAGCAGCAGCATCTCCTGTGATGTCTATGATCCAGCCCAGTGTCTCCAGTGATATCTATGCACCTGTCCCATGTCTCCAGTGATATCTATGCACCTATCCCATGTCTCCTGTGATGTCTATGACCCAGCCCCATGTCTCTTGTGATGTCTATGCCCCATCCCAGTGTCTCCTGTAATGTCTAAGCCCCAGCAGCCCCATATCGCCTGTGATGTCTATGACCAAGCCCAGTGTCTCCAATGATGTATGTGATACAGTTCCATGTCTCCAGTGATGTTTATACCGCAGCCCCATGTCTCCAGTGATGTCTAAACTGCAGCCCCATATCCATTGATGTATATCCCCAGCCCCATGAGTTCTGTGGTGTCTATACCGCTGCCCCATGTCTCCTATGATGTCTATTCCCCAACCAGTATTTCCTGTATTGTCTAAGCCTCAGCCCAGTGCATCCTGCGATACCCAATTGGCCTGCGACAGTGGACCTACACCAGCAGAAGACATGTCTCCCGAAACCATCATTGATTGTGGATACTTGACAATCATAGCATAGCTTTAGGCGCTCACTCAAAACTCATTTGTTCAGAGCGGCCTATCGCGTTCCCTAATCAGTCATTTTATGTTTGTGTGTGTGTGTGTAGCCCATTCACTATCTCACCTACCCCCCACCCCCTGAAGATGGCTGGACCATCATTGTAAATACATCATTGTAAATACACACCTGTACTTTGTATCTCCCCCACCTCATTGTAGATTGTAAGCTCTCACGAGCAGGGTTGTCTTATTTTGCTTTATTGCTGTATTGTTAACATTGTTACCTATGACTGTTGTGTTTTAAACTGTTAAACTGTAAAGCGCTGCGGAATATGTTGGCGCTATATAAATAAAGATTATTATTATTATTACTTGACACTAGACTTTGGAAATAAAGGTCCCAGAGTCTGGAGGAAGAGTGGAGAGGCCACAATCCAAGCTGCTTGAGATCTTGTGTAAAGTTTCCACAGACAGTGATGGTTTGGGGAGCCATGTCATCTGCTGGTGTAGGTCCACTGTGTTTTATCAAGACCAAAGTCAGTGCAGCCGTCTACCAGGAAATTTTAGAGCACTTCATGCTTCCCTCTGCCAACAAACATTTTGGATATGGAAATTTCATTCTCCAGCAGGACTTGGCTCCTGCCCACACTGCCAAAAGTACCAATACCTGGTTTAAAAACAACAGTATCACTGGGCTTGATTGGCCAGCAAACTCGCCTGACCTTAACCCCATAGGAAATCTATGGGGTATTGTAAAGAGGAAGATGAGAGACACCAGACCCCACAATGCAGAGGAGCTGAAGGCTGCTATCAAAGCAACCTGGGCTTCCATAACACCTCAGCAGTGACACAGGCTGATCACCTCCATGCCACGCCATATTGATGCAGTAACTGATGCCAAAGGAGCCCAGACCAAGTATTGAATGCATTTAATGAATATACATTTCAGTAGGCCAACATGTCAGATTTAAAAAAAAAATTTTTCAAGTTGGTGTTAAAGTATTCTAATTTACTGAGATAAAGACATTTGAGTTTTCATTGGCTGTAAGCCATAATCATCAACATTAACAGAAATAAACACTTGACATAGATCACTCTGCTTGTAATGCCTCTATATAATATATGAGTTTCATTTTTTGTATTGAAAAACTGTAATAAATTAACTTTTTGATGATATTCTAATTTTGTGAGAAGCACCTGTATTTATAAACTGAATAGATGAATCTTTAAAACCTATTTCTTAACATTCCTTTAAAGTGTCCAACCCCTTTAAAGCTGTAAGCCAGGGACTAAAGCCAGAGTGGCAAAAGTGCTCCCGAATGGCGATCATGGGGTGCCCTAAATCACTTGGTATAGGATGTACAGTAACTACCTGATGGTACCTTGGATCATTACTTACTTGCAAGTGCACTCACTTCTAATTTAGCCCAAGCTTTTCTCGTCAGCTAGAAATGAGGAAAGTCTATAACACTGGTCAGGTTGCCAGACTATATTTCATTTATTTAGTAATGAGTGAACGTGTTCGGTGTTATCCGCCATGCTCGGGTGCTAACCGAGTGCTCGAATAATATGTTCGAGTTCCCGCGGCTGCATGTCTCATGGCTGTTCAACAGGTGCAACACATGCAAAGATAGCCTGTTTGTTAGCCAATCCCTGCATGTGCTGTGGCTGTCGAAAAGTCGCGAGACATGCAGCCACGGGCAGTCTATATACATACACAATGCGGTCTGTACACTGCGATCACGGAATACATGAACTCCAAAACTGCTATACATGTTAGAAATGTGAGGTACTTAGGGTCAACAAGGTCAAGGTGTGCCTAAATATGGATGGTCTCTATCACTAATATCCTACCTCTCCATGTGCCAAACCAGCCTCAACTGAATGGGGAAGTGAAAGAAAACCAGACATAGCTCACAATTAAAACCTCGTGTGGGAAAAATGGGTTAATAAGGGGCCACAACCCCCAGTGGCGTATCGAGGGGGGGCAGCCGGGGCATGTGCCCCGGGCGCAGCCGACAGGAGGGCGCCAGCGGGCCGCCTGATGATGCGGCGGTCCAAGGAGGGGGTTGGCAGGGCTAGGGAGCGGGGGCTGTCTAATTATACTCACCTACTCCTGGCGCGGTCCCTGTAGGTCCCTGGCTGCCCAGCACCCTGGCTTCTTCCTGTACTGAGCGGTCACATGGTACCGCTCATTACAGTAATGAATATGCAGCTCCACCTCCCATAGGGGTGGAGCCACATATTCATTACTGTAATAAGCGGTAACGGTGACCGCTCAGTACAGGAAGAAGCAGCAGCGCCGGGGAAGCAGGGACTGCACAGCGCCAGGAGCAGGTGAGTATAACGGGGAGCGGAGCGCTGCGCTGCGCGATATTCATCTGCTCCTCGTTCCAGTCGCCGGTCCGTCTTCTGCAGTGACGCTGAGGTCAGAGTGCGCGATGACGTAGTTAGTGTGCGCCCTCTGCCTAAACGTCAGTGCAGAGGAGGCGGGAGATGGAGCGGCGGCTGGAACGAAGTCAGGTGAATATTGAAAATGTCGGGGGCCTGAGCGACGGAGAGGTGAGTATGTGATTTTTTTTTTTTTTCGCAGTAACAGCAAATGGGGCAAATATCTGTATGGGGCATCTTATGGGGCCATAACATTTGTGCAGCACTATATGGGGGCCATAACCTTTGTGCAGCACTATATGGGGCCATAATGTTTGTGCAGCACTATATGGGGGCCATAATGTTTGTGCAGCACTATATGGGGGCCATAATGTTTGTGCAGCACTATATGGGGGCCATAATGTTTGTGCAGCACTATATGGGGCTATAACGTTTGTGCAGCACTATATGGGGGCCATAACCTTTGTGCAGCACTATAACGGGGCAAGTGTCTGTATGGAACATCTATGGGGCCATAACGTTTGTGCAGCACTATATGGGGCAAATGTCTCTATGGAGCATCTTATGGGACCATTATTAACCTTTATGCAGGATTATATGGGGCTCCTGATTCAATATGGATATTCAAAAACACTTAACCTACTGATGTCTCAATGAATTTTACTTTTATTGGTATCTATTTTAACATTATGGAGATTCAGGAATGTACCTTGGCTTGGTCATACAGTTTCAATAGAGTTAAGGTTCAAATGAGGGGAGCGCCAAACTGATCCTTTGCCCCGGGTGCTGGAAAGGCTAGATACACCTCTGACAACCCCAAATATATACTATAAAAGAAAATAGGGCCTGCACACACCTTTAGTGATAAATTAATGACAGGTGCACAAATATGCTAGGTGGTGAATATACAGACATATACATACACAATGCGTCAGCACGAAATAACAATTTTTTGGGGACAAAATGCTCAGTTTCTCTGATTTTTCTCTTTATAGGTATACTAGCTGAAGAGCCCGGCGTTGCCTGGGCATAGTAAATATCTGTGGTTAGTTATAGCACCTCACTTCTATTATTTTCCCATCACGCCTCTCATTTTCCCATCACATCTTTCATTTTCCCCCTCACATCTCTCATTTTCTCCCTCACACCTCTCATTTTCCCCCTCACTCCTCTTATTTTCCCCCTCACTCCTCTTATTTTCCCCCTCACTCCTCTTATTTTCCCCCTCACTCCTCTCATTCCCCCCTAACACTTGTCATTTCGACCTCACATCTGTCATTTTCCGATCACTCCACTATTTTCCCTCACTCCTCTAATTTTGCACTCACACCTTTTCATTTTCACCTCACACCTCTCATTTTCACCTCAGTATATACATGTTTGTCATCTCCCTTATATATAGTATACACCTGTATGTCATCTCCTGTATATAGTATATACCTGTATGTCATCTCCCCTGTATATAGTATATACCTGCTGTCTGTCATGTCCCCTGTATATAGTATATACCTGTATGTCATCTCCTATATATAGTATATACCTGTATGTAATCTCCTCCTGTATATAGTATATACCTGTGTGTCATCTCACCTATATATAGTATATATCTGTGTGTCATCTCCTCCTGTATATAGTATATACCTGTATGTCATCTCCTCCTGTATATACTATATACCTGTAGGTAATCTGCTCCTGTATATACTATATACCTGTAGGTAATCTGCTCCTGTATATAGTATATACCTGTGTGTCATCTCCTCCTGTATATAGTATATACCTGTATGTCATCTCCTGCTGTATGTAGTATGTACCTGTATGTCATCTCCTCCTCTATATAGTATATACCTGTGTGTCATCTCTCCTGTATATAGTATATATCTGTGTGTCATCTCCTCCTCTATATAGTATATACCTGTGTGTCATCTCTCCTGTATATAGTATATATCTGTGTGTCATCTCCTCCTGTATATAGTATATATCTGTATGTCATCTCCTTCTGTATTAGACCTCGTTTGTTATTTGGTCAGTATTTTTACCTCAGTATTTGTAAGCTAAATTGGCAGCCTGATAAATCCCCAGCCAACAGTAAGCCCACCCCCTGGCAGTATATATTAGCTCACACATACACATAATAGACTGGTCATGTGACTGACAGCTGCCGGATTCCTATATGGTACATTTGTTGCTCTTGTAGTTTGTCTGCTTATTAATCAGATTTTTATTTTAGAAGGATAATACCAGACTTGTGTGTGTTTTAGGGCGAGTTTCGTGTGTCAAGTTGTGTGTGTTGAGTTGCGTGTGGCGACATGCATGTAGAGACTTTTGTGAGATGAGTTTTGTGTGGCGACATGCGTGTAGCAACTTTTTGTGTGTCGAGTTGCATGTGACAGGTTAGTGTAGCAAGTTGTGTGCAGCAAGTTTTGCGCATGGCGAGTTTTGCGCGTGGCGAGTTTTATGTGTGGTGCCTTTTGAGTATGTGCAAGTTTTGTGTGAGGCAACTTTTGCATGTGTTGCAACTTTTGTGCATGTGGCATTTTTTCCGCGTGTGCAAGTTTTGCATGTGGCGAGTTTTCCATGAGGTGAGTTTTGCACGTGTGGCGAGTTTTGCATGTGGAGAGTTTTGCGCGTGGCGAGTTTTGAGCGGCGACTTTTGTGTTTCGACTTTTATGTGGCGAGGTTGGTGTATGTGTGGTGAAATGTGCGCTGAGGGTGGCATATGTGTTTGAGCACGTGGTAGTGTGTGGCGCATTTTGTGTGTGTGTTCATATCCCCGTGGTGGTGTGGTGATTATCCCATGTCGGGGCCCCACCTTAGCAACTGTACAGTATATACTCTTTGGCGCCATCGCTCTCATTCTTTAAGTCCCCCTTGTTCACATCTGGCAGCTGTTAATTTGCCTCCAACACTTTTCCTTTCATTTTTTCCCCATTATGTAGATAGGGGAAAAATTGTTTGGTGAATTGGAAAGCGCGGGGTTAAAATTTCACCTCACAACATAGCCTATGACGCTCTCGGGGTCCAGACGTGTGACTGTGCAAAATTTTGTGGCTGTAGCTGCGACGGTTCAGATGCCAATCCCGGACACACACACATACACACATTCAGCTTTATATATTAGATTTTTGAGTAAAATGTGAATTATTCATCTAATATATAATTGCCTAGAATACTACTTCCTGCAATTTGTGCCAACTTCCGTGGCTTTGTCCGGAGCTAATGTCCGGAGCTAATGTCCGGAGATAAGTGACGTCACCAGTGTCCTACACCCAGGCAGAGCACAGGGGCCCCAGGCAGCATATGGGGCCCCAGGCAGAGCACAGTGGCACCAGGCAGAGCACAGGGGCCCCAGGCAGCATATGGGGCCCCGGGCAGAGCACAGTGGTCCCAGGCAGAGCACAGGGGCCCCAGGCAGCCTATGGGGCCCCAGGCAGAGCACAGAGGCCCCAGGCAGAGCACAGGGGCCCCAGGCAGCATATGGGGCCCCAGGCAGAGCACAGGGGCCCCAGGCAGCATATGGGGCCCCAGGCAGAGCACAGGGGCCCCAGGCAGCATATGGGGCCCCAGGCAGAGCACAGGGGCCCCAGGCAGAGCACAGGGGCCCCAGGCAGCATATGGGGCCCCATGCAGAGCACAGAGGCCCCAGGCAGAGCACAGGGGCCCCAGGCAGAACATGGGGCCCCAGGCAGAGCACAGGGGCCCCAGGCAGCATATGGGGCCCCAGGCAGAGCACAGTGGCCCCAGGCAGAGCACAGGGGCCCCAGGCAGAACATGGGGCCCCAGGCAGAGCACAGGGGCCCCAGGCAGAGCACAGGGGCCCCAGGCAGCATATGGGGCCCCAGGCAGAGCACAGGGGCCCCAGGCAGCATATGGGGCCCCAGGCAGAGCACAGTGGCCCCAGGCAGCATATGGGGCCCCAGGCAGAGCACAGTGGCCCCAGGCAGAGCACAGGGGCCCCAGGCAGCATATGGGGCCCCAGGCAGAGCACAGTGGTCCCAGGCAGAGCACAGGGGCCCCAGGCAGCTTATGGGGCCCCAGGCAGAGCACAGTGGCCCCAGGCAGAACATGGGGCCCCAGGCAGAGCACAGTGGCCCCAGGCAGAGTACAGGGGCCCCAGGCAGAACATGAGGCCCCAGGCAGAGCACAGGGGCCCCAGGCAGAGCACAGGGGCCCCAGGCAGCATATGGGGCCCCAGGCAGAGCACAGGGGCCCCAGGCAGCATATGGGGCCCCAGGCAGGCAGAGCACAGTGGCCCCAGGCAGAGCACACACCAAATCGGAGGCCGAGGGGCCCCGCCAACCAAATCGGAGGCCGAGGGGCCCCGCCAACCAAATCGGAGGCCGAGGAGCCCTGCCCACCAAATCGAAGGCCGAGGGTCCCCGCCCACCAAATCGGAGGCAGAGGGGCCCCGCCCACCAAATCGGAGGCCGGGGGTCCCCGCCCACCAAATCGGAGGCCGAGGGGCCCCGCCCACCACATCAGAGGCCGAGGGTCCCCGCCCACCAAATCGGAGGCCGAGGGTCCCCGCCCACCAAATCGGAGGCCGAGGGTCCCCGCCCACCAAATCGGAGGCCGAGGGTCCCCGCCCACCAAATCGGAGGCCGAGGGTCCACACCAACCAAATCGGAGGCCGAGGGGCCCCGCCCACCAATACGAAGGCCGAGGGGCCCCGCCCACCAAAGCGGAGGCCGAGGGTCCCCGCACACCAAATCAGAGGCCGAGGGACCCCGCCCACCAAATCGGAGGCCGAGGGGCCCCGCCCACCAAAGCAGAGGCCGAGGGTCCCTGCCCACCAAAGCAGAGGCCGAGGGTCCCCGCCCACCAAATCGGAGGCCGAGGGTCCCCGCCCACCAAATCGGAGGCCGAGGGTCCCCGCCCACCAAATCAGAGGCCGAGGGTCCCAGCCCACCAAATCGGAGGCCGAGGGTCCCCGCCCACCAAATCGGAGGCCGAGGGTCCCCGCCCACCAAATCGGAGGCTGGGGGTCCCCGCCCACCAAATCGGAGGCCGAGGGGCCCCGCCAACCAAATCGGAGGCCGAGGGGCCCCGCCCACCAAATCGGAGGCCGAGGGTCCCCGCCCACCAAATCGGAGGCCGAGGGTCCCCGCCCACCAAATCGGAGGATAAGGGGCCCCGCCTACCAAATCGGAGGCCGAGGGGCCCCACCAACCAAATCGGAGGCCGAGGAGCCCCGCCCACCAAATCGAAGGCCGAGGAGCCCCGCCCACCAAATCGAAGGCCGAGCGGCCCCGCCCACCAAAGCGGAGGCAGAGGGACCCCGCCCACCAAATCGGAGGCCGTGGGGCCCCGCCAACCAAATCGGAGGCCGAGGGTCCCCGCCCACCAAATTATTCTTACATTTGAATAAATAAAGTATATATGGATTCTAGACTCCCGATTCTTTAGAATCGGGCTGCCATCTAGTTTATTCTATAAACTTCTGGCAACATGTCTCCGAATTTCCAAGCAATAAATTTTGTATTATTTTTCCCGAAAAGGAGAAATGTTCAAAATTTAAAAAAAAAACAACCCAGTGCTTTCAGACCTCAAATAATGCAAAGAAAACAAGTTCATAATCATTTTGAAACAACAATACTAATGTTTTAACTCAGGAAGTGTTCAGAAATCAATATTTTGTGGAATAACCATGATTTTTAATCACAGCTTTCATGCGTCTTGGCATGCTTTCCACCAGTCTTTCACACTGCTACTGGCGCAAAAATAGGGATTTTTGTGTACTCACCATAAAATCCTTTTCTCCGAGCCATTCATTGGGGGACACAGACCATGGTGTATGCTGCTGCCACCAGGAGGCTGACACTAAGTATTACAAAGAAAGTTAGCTCCTCCCCTGCAGTATACACCCCTCTGCTGGCTCCCAGCTAACCAGTTCGGTGCAAAAGCAGTAGGAGATCAATAACAACATATAAGCGTATAGCATGTCACATTATATATGAGAGTATAACATATCAAATGATAAAAACAAATACAACTAATAATAGGGAGGGAGCTGTGTCCCCCAATGAATGGCTCGGAGAAAAGGATTTTACGGTGAGTACACAAAAATCCCTATTTCTCCTTCGCCTCATTGGGGGACACAGACCATGGGATGTCCCAAAGCAGTCCCTGGGTGGGGACAACATCAGATCAGGCCGTGTAACCGCTACTTACAAGTGCGCCAAGGCGGCCTGCAAAGTCCGCCTGCCCAGACTCACATCTGTGGAAGTGTGTGAATTATAGTGCTTCAAGAATGCATGCGGACTGGAGGAATTTGCAAGCTTGCGGTCGTGCTTGCCGACGCCTGGTGCCTAGAGCCCTGAGACAGGGAGATAGGCTGACATCTAGCACGGAAGGACTCCTGGATGGTGAAAAGAATACACCAGGCTAACGTGGCCGATGAACACGGCTAAACCCTTCCTGTGACCGTCGGGAAGCCTACTTACCATCGAGAAGCCCAAGCAAAGTGTCCAACCTTCGGAAGGACGCCGTCCTCGATACGTACCCACTTGGAGCACTCACTTCTTCCAGATTATGGAGAACCCATTCCGTTGTGTGGACTGGAGCCGAAAGAGATGAGAGGACGATGCCCCTGCAACAGTGGGAATACAAAACCACCTTGGCAACGATGGAAGGGGATGGCTTGAGGGCAACGATGCATTGATGGTAATAAGGAAAAAAGACTGAAAGGAACAGAGTGGCAAGCTCTGAAGACTCATCAGGATGACAAGAACGCAGAGAAAAAAGGGGAGTGACGTTCCCTGATAGTAAAGTCTTTCTGGATCAAAAAAGGAGTCTACTGTAAGATCCCCAGGACCATTAAGGTCCCCCAGATCTAACGGTACGCGGTAGGGAAGAACTACAGGTGAAGGCTCCCTGCGAGAAGGTCCATATTTCCAGTTTTGACGAAATAAGACGGAGAAATACTAGTACCGCAAGCGAGAAAACCTGACATGGTCAGTGCGGGTCTCCCGGGATCACTGGGGGCCTTTTCTGCTTCCAAAAAGATCTCAAGACGTAATGGAAGAGGAGTTATGGAAATTGGTACCGTGGAAGAAACGGAGCATGCACTGCGATGGACTTGGATCTTGAAGCCAAACCATGAACTGGAGTAGTTAGGCGTTCAGCTTGGACGCCATCCGACCTACATCTGGAGTACTCCAGTGAAGGCAGATGTGAAGGAAGACTTCCGAGTGAAGTTCCCACTCAATTGAGGAGAAAACCCTGACGGCTGAATATGTCAGCCGCCCAGTGTTCTACTCCAGGGACATGTACTGTTGAGATCACCGAATGATAGATCTCGGCCCATCAGAGAGTGCGAGGTAACTCGGCCATGGCGCTTGACTGTGGGTACCTGCGAGATGATTGACGGATGGCACAGCCGTGGCATTATCCAAATTGAAGACGGATGGTTGACCCGCCTAAGGGCAGTGGACCTGCTGTAGGATTAGCCGTACTGTTCGGATCCCCAGAGAAATGATCGGGAGAAGAAGACGGGCATTGGTATCCCTAATAACCATTGGACCAGAAGAAGGCTCTGGATGAGGAAGGAGCTTAGAGACTACCTTTTGAAAGCCTGGTTGACTTGCTGAAAACGAGCGGAGCAAAAGAAAACTACTTCCGTTTTCGTCTTATTGCTCAGAACCCTCCTAGCTAATTGAATGAACCGAGGGAATGAGTGATCAAGTGCACAAGCTCCGTGTTGAAGGGCCACGACCTTGACTCGAGAGAGAGAATTACCATCCTTCTTGTGCAGGATCATCGTCAAAGAGGATCTGCTGGGCTAGGAATGAGGAAAAAACTTGTCTAAGTTTAGCTGCTAGCCCAAGTGAGAGGGTATTGCAAGTGATATAGACGACTTAGCGTAGTCCTTGTAGAGCGGCTAGAAAGTCGACCGAGTAGGGCAGGACGACCATGTTTCTAGGGTGCAAGAAGCACATGACAACTGCTATGAGCGTTGCGACCACTGTGGTGCGGTAGCCAGGCTGAAGGGCAAGGTCGTGACTTGAAAATGCTGTTCGCGAATGGAAAGGAGAAGAGATAATTGTAGAGGGGAAAAAAGTAGGCATGTGAGGGTAAGAAAACCGAATGTCGATGGATGCCAGAAAACTACACTTTTTTTTTTTTTTTTAAGTAATGGCTGAGCGGAGGAACTGCATCTGAAAAAGGAGGGCCTTGTCAAAGGTTGTTAGAAGTTTGAGGTCCAGGAATGATCATACTTTTCATTTTCTCCTTCGTGAAACCAAGATCTCTTAGATCTAGACTGTCCAGGACAATGCTTCTACTGCTGGATGGGTCTGTAGAAAAAATACGATCCCTTGTTAGTCTCCCGCTCAGAAGATTTGATTTGAATTGAAGTCGATAAGGTCTCTGACAAGGAGACTATTGGTCAAGCAACATCATGTGGCGCTAAAGAAGGGTAGAGCGCTGAACCCGAAGCCACAAGACGGAACGAACCAGATTTGCTATCCGACCGTCTGTGGTTTTTTAATTGAGGATACATCGGGCAGGGATACTGGTAGGTATACCACAAGAAATTCCACCCGGTTAGACTGCCAAGTGGCAGAATGCGGGGCTGCAACCAGCAGGCCTCTTGCCATCTTCGTGCAGAGTAGAAAATTAGGAACCTTCGATCCACCATTCTGTTAACAGGGACGTGGAGAGGAATCGTCCGCTTTCTTGCATCATCCCCTAAATTGATACAAAGGGGGGTGCTCAGACGCCAAAGATGTGTGCCTCTGTACATCCCCAGAGTTGAGGTCCCCGGCTGGACAGGGCAGGTTGTTTGGCATTAGGCCTGGATGCACAAGAGGATACATGGAGGCGACACTGCATGTGTTCGTCTGTTGAAGATGTGGGGGGAATCGGTGCCCTTAAAAGGACCCGTCGCCCATAAAAATCAGACCAGGTATGGCAACCTACTTAGCGGCTTCTGTCCAGTGAATTGCTCGTCGATTTGTTGATGGTATAAATAGGAGAGTCCCTCCTTTTCTGAAGCTCTTGCAATCCAAGGCAATATGCGATCCATATTCAGCGTTGTTCTCAACAAATCATGGGGGAGAGATTAGGAAATGAAAAACTTCAGTTTTGCAGACGCCTGTACATTTTTCTAGAACACTTGCGGCCCCTGCTAGCGGACGCTCCCATGTAGGAGAGGGACCATGTATCTCGGTCCTGCGAGCACTCCGAGCCACAGAGGGTTCACAGAGGGATTCAATCTCTTGGTCCGAGAAAACCATGGGTTGCGGTTAGGGGATGAGTGGCGAAGGCTCCAGAGCTCAGTTAGGGTGACCAACTTCGGATTGATGATGTGCCCTTAAGACCAGCAAATACTGGTCATGCACCTTTTAGACTAGGGAATACTGGTCGTGCGTCTTTAAGACCAGGGTATACTGGTCTTGTGCCTTTAGGAGGGCATGCTGGTCATGTGCCTTTAAGAACCAGGACATACTTGTCATATGCTTTGAAGACCAGGGCATACTGGTTATGTGTCTTTAAGTCCAGGGCATATTGAACACGTGCCTTTAAGACCAGGGCATACTGGTCATGTGCCTTTAAGTCCAGGGCATAATGGTCACGTGCCTTTAAGACCAGGGCATACTGGTCATGTGCCTTTAAGACCAGGGAATACTGGTCATGTGCCTTTAAAAACCAGGTCGTACTGGTCATGTGCCTTTAAGACCAGGGCATACTGGCCAAGTGCGTAAGACCAGGGCCTACTGGTCATGTGCCTTTAAGACCAGGGCATACTGGTCACGTGCCTTTAAGACCAGGACATACTGGTCATGTGCCTTTAAGACCAGGACATACTGGTCATGTGCCTTTAAGACCAGGTAATACTGGACATGTGCCCTTAAGACCAAGAAGTACTGGTCATGCGCCTTTAAGACCAGGGAATACTGGTCATGTGCCTTTAAGACCAGGAATACTGGTCATGCGCCTTTAAGACCAGGGCATACTGGCCATGTGCGTAAGACCAGGGTATGCTAGCCATGCGCCTTTAAGACCAGGGAAAACTGGTCACGTGCCTTTAAGACCAGACAATACTAGACATGCGCCTTTAAGACCAGACAATACTGGACATGCTCCTTTAAGACCAGACAATACTGGACATGCGCCCTTAAGAACAGACAATATTGGACCTGCGCCTTTACGACCAGCCAATACTGGACATGCGCCTTTAAGAACAGAGAATACTGGTCATGCGCCTTTAAGACCAGACAATACTGGACCTGCGCCTTTAAGAACAGACAATACTGGACATGCGCCTTTAAAACCAGACAATACTACATGTGCCTTTAAGAAGGGAGAATACTTGCGCGTTTAATGCCTTGATGTAGAGTGGTTGTGCCCCCTTAATGCTAAAAATCGTTGCCCCAGTGTGAGCCGGCCGGGTGGACCAAGATGGCCACTGTGAGCTGCAGAGAAGATAAAATCTCGCAGAGAGCGAGAAGCGCCAACTCGGGGGGCGGAGCGACGGACACGATGCTGAATAGGCCCAAGCCGGGGCCTAAATTTCTGTAGCAGGCGGGCGACACCAGCGGGGCGTTTCAGGAGACTTCCGGGATGCAGCCTACACATCGGCCGAAGCCAGGGGCTAAATTTTTGTAGCCGGCCAGAGCGTTACCTCAGAGAGGTGGGCCACAGGAAAGTGGCTAAGGCTGCCTGCGCCTTTATGGATATCCCTCTGAAGATGGATCCACTCACCATCGGTGCGCGTCCTGGTATGGAGCCGCCGCGGATGTGGGTTTCAGCGCTGTTCTGTGCAGCGTGGACGGTGCAGGGATAAACCTCAATCCATCATCCGTTTGTTAGGGAGGAGGAGAGGAACCGTCCGCCTCCTTGTACCATCCGCTCTTAATAGTGGTGGTGCAGTGGGGGCTGCTCGGACGCCACACTGGAGAGTGCCTCTGTACAGCCGAGGGTATAACCTGGTGGGCAGGGCTGATGTCCGGCAATAGGCCTGGCTGCAGAAGAGGATACTGGAGGTGACACTCCAGTGCTCGTCTGATAAGGGAGGGGGGAGATCGGTCCCATGAAGGGGCCCGTCGCCCCTAGAATCAGCTCAGGCAGTGGCTTCCCACGTCGCAGGAGAGGATACGGAGAGGTGAAACTCCCGTGCTCGCCTGTTGTTGGTTCGGGGGAGATCGGAACATGAAAGAATCCGTCGCCCCCTTCGTCCGGTAAAAGGTAAAAGTAAAAAGATTCTTTGGGTCTGAATAGCAGACCAGTCCGTGTGCCTCCTACGGACACTAAGCAAGAACTGGTTAGCTGGGAGCCAGCAGAGGGGTGTATACTGCAGGGGAGGAGCTGAGAGCCAGCAGAGGGGTGTATACTGCAGGGGAGGAGCGAACTTTCTTTGTAATACTTAGTGTCAGCCTCCTGGTGGCAGCAGCACACACCATGGTCTGTGTCCCCCAATGAGGCGAAGGAGAAATTAAGCAGTTCTTTTTTGTTTGATGGCTTGTGACTTTCCATCATCCTCTTGATTACATTCCAGAGGTTTTCAATGGGGTTCAGGTCTGGAGATTGGGCTGGCCACGACAGGATTTTGATGTGGTGGTCTCTTAATTTTTGCCAGAGCTGTATGTGTATTCCTTGCACAGGAAATGTGCACTAAATTATATACATCAATAATTAAATAAAACACCTTACCGGAGCGATTTACCATTTACTGTTTCATACAACGCTGACACATGTCCGCCAGCCAATCACCTCTGGGGTTAGAAGAATGAAAATGAGGCATGAGGGACCATCTATGCGTCCTATGTCCTGTGACCTGAGACTCGTGATCTCAAAGCACCTCTCATGATATTGGTAAATGTAAATGAGAAGGAAAAATTAGTGGATCATTCCGCGCTGTTGGAGAAAGAGGAGAACCCGGTAGCAAGGAGCTGTAGTTTTGTGGTTTTATTATCAACACTTTTCGAAGTATAAGAAACTTCTTCCTCAGGATACAAAATGTGGTTGTACATACCATGGCAAAGTGAAGGACAGCATCCAATCCAGGTGAAAAAAGTTTCTTTATTGTGCCAAATGCGACGTTTCAACCATCAAAGGTCTTTTTCAAGCATGATTATGCTTGAAAAAGACCTTTGATGGTTCAAACGTCGCATTTGGCACAATAAAGAAACTTTTTTCACCTGGATTGGATGCTGTCCTTCACTTTGCCATGGTATGTACTCTCCCACTTGGGTCTGGTGGAATTAGGACGGGCATCCCCTTGCCAGTTGTGCTGTCGGCTACCTTCTAATATTTGGACAAAATGTGGTTGTATCCTGAAGAAAAACTGTGTTATACTTCGAAACGCATCAATAATAAAACCGTGAAATTACAGCTCCTTGCTTCCGGTTTCTCATCATTTTTCCAGCAGGGTGGAATAATCCACTCATTTTTCCTTCTCATTTACATTTACCAATATCACGAGAGGTGCTTTGAGATCTATGTGTTTTGCATCTAACCAAAAAGAGTTACCTAGTCACAAGTGGCGCTTCCAAAATAACACACTACCTACAAAAGAACTGAAGCATATGCCAAGTAAAAATTCCAAAAAAAAAAAATTTTTTAACAAATATTAACACACAACTATTTAAAAAGATTCAGTGGATGAATACACACATATGGACCTGAAAACACAGGAATTAATTATTAATTAAGCACTGTTTGCAAAGAGAAAATATATTGAATTAAATAATAGGGATTAACATTCTAGAAAGCTTTATTCCATATATAAGGTAGCCTTTTCTGAGGAACCCTAAAGAAAAAAATGTATGTCTTTCTATGCTCTGGATATTCATCCATTTTTTTTGAATGTTTGTGGCATGGGTATATTAATTCCTGTGTTCTCGGGTCCATATGTGTGTATTCATCCACTGAATCTTTTTTAATAGTTGTGTGTTAATATTTGTTATATAAAAAATCTTTTTTAATTTTTACTTGGCATATGCTTCAGTTCTTTTGTAGGTAGTGTGTTTTGCCTCTAGTCTGGTGTCTCTAGTAACATCGCAACGTATCTCTGGAGTTACCCCAGTAACGGGTGAAGGTGCCCAAAGTGCAGACAAACAACTGCCCTCAGCAGTTCACCAGACGCGCGTCGAGGTGGTAAGCTGCCTACCCTGAACAACAGTGAGGAAGGAGTGGAATATAGCCTAATCCTCTACTGCTTGGTACAGGAGGGTTAGGCCCCTGCTTGAAGGGCTAGGTCATGTTCAGACATGGTGGAATTTACAGTACTAATATATAAAGTCTCATATACTCACATTTCGTCAGTGGCGTAGAACGGTCGCTCCATTTTAAATCCACTTTGCAGAAGCTTGTAAAATTTTGCATCGACTGGTATGCCTGGATAAGGATTTATTCCTTGAAGGAGACACAAATCCATGTTAAACTTTACATATACAGTAAGTATGTACATGTCTGTATGCTTATAATACAATATTCTAACGATATATGCCATACCAAGAGAAAATATTTCCCAAAGTAATATGCCGTAAGACCACACGTCACTTTTGATAGTATATATCCCATCGAATATGCTCTCTGGAGACATCCATTTCACTGGCAGTCGAGCCTGGAACAGACATGAAAAATGAAACACACGAGGTGATGTATGAAGAAAAACTTTTTCAAACTAAAACTTTTAAAAAGTAACCAAACTTTTTTTTTTGTTAATTTTATCCGGCATGGAAACTTATGAAACTTTGCAAATCACTTTATTAGGGAATGTGTCTTCATTCTTGTAAAAAAAAAAAAAAGTTGCATGTAAGGGGCTTCTAAACTCCTGCTTTTGTGGCCTATTTCCCTGCCTTCTGCTGCATTGATATCAGAGCGTACTCATTCGGGGTACAGATGATGGCAGTGAAAGGCTCAGCAGCACCTTTGTCACTAACTCTGGGAATAAGCTGCTACAGGAGATTGTTCTGATGAGCACAACACTCAAAGGAGGAGACAGGTACTGACCCATCACTGCCATCATCTGTACTCCAAATGAGTACGTGCTGATATCAGTGCAGCTAAACGAAGGCACATAGACTGAGGAAAAACAGAGGTTTGGAAACCACTTACATGCAGTTTTTTATGGGAATAAAGACAACTCAATTAATAAAGTCATGTACAAAGTTTCATAACTTTCCATGCTGGACAAAATTATTAAAAAAATGAAGGCTTGGTTCCTTTTTAACTGGATTTTTTTAGCAGTACTCCCATTTGTCCTGTAGATGGTGCTGATGACTTCCTTATTATCGATCTGCTGTGAAAGGTTCGGGCTCCAAGGTGATGCACATTTATCACACAAATGCAATTGTTAATAATTGTATTCCTACAATATTGCGACATATCTCTGCTGCAAAAAAATTAACAATAATGTATTTTTTAGACTACTGCAAAAAGGATATAAATGTGTTCATAGAAAATCACATGAAAAATTGCATTCACATTTTCTAAAATGTTACAATTGACACTTTGGTGAGACCTTAGATTTCTAGTAGTTCAGTCTTGATAAACTGATAACCTGACCTTGGTAGGAATATAATAATACTTTATAGCATATTTACCAATATTTTTTTTAAATGGACTTGAGGGAATTTCTGGCATGAAACCCATTGAAAATATTTTACATAACCATGACCCTTTTTGTAGGCCATAGGCCTTCCATTTGCCAATTTCCCATCCCTGACTCTGTATGTGCTCGCCAAGGCTCAGTCTGAGGCCCATTAAAACTAGGAACTGACCGAAAATTCTCACACATTTCTACATTTTTCAAACGACCAAGAAAAGCAATGAAGATGGATTTAAGATGGACTTACATTGCCCTTTACCACATAGTTTGAATCATTCATAATGTCCCTGGCAAGTCCGAAATCACAGATCTTGGCCTCCTTTCCATTGTTTATCAGTATATTTCTGGCTGCAAGATCCCTGTGAATGCACTGAAGAAAGGATCGGAATTAGGAATCTGTGTTAATAATACGCAGTCACCGTGTCGCTCTGATGCCTTGTCCTCCAGTTCACACCAGAGATGGACTGAGTATTTCTGGGACCCTCAGTAATAAGACCATCTGCTTCTTCCTGCCTATGACACAGGTGTTTCTCTTTACTTTTTTTTTTCCTTCAAATGTATTTTGAATGATGACTTGTCCAGTATCAGGATCATAGATTTAAGGGGTACAGAGGTAGCAGGGCGCTCAAAACAAAAGCTGCACAAGAGATAGGTGAGGCTCTGCCACAGATTTTGCATTGGGAACTAGGAGCTCCAAATTAGGCCTCTTCTAACAGTATTATAAAAACCTGAAATATCCTTTGTTCCTCATTGGTCTCCTGGCCGTTCACTTTGGTACTCAAACATGATGAATAAAATGACAATCTGTTTCTCTACTGTCTCAGTTCCACTACCTAGCCATAAATTGCTCCTCTTGCTTTGCAGCAACCAGACGCCAGACTAAATCATGCCACTAGGCCATTTAAAACCAGCTCAGGGGGTATTCTGCTGTTCCAGGTCCTCACCACAACAACTGCACTGTCACATCTCTGCTGCGTCAAGTCTCCACTACAACTCCTCTCTTCCAGCTCTCCTACATCTGAACACCACTTCAACAACTCTATTGTTCTAGCTTTGCTACATCTGGTTTCCACTGCAACAACTCTACTGTTCCAGCTTCTGCAGCAAATGGTCTCCACTACAAAAAGTCCACTGTCCCAACTTTACATCTGCTCTCCACTACAACAACTCTGTGGTTCCAGCTCTGTTACATCTGATCTCACTACAACAACTCTACTGTTCCAGCTTTGCTACATCGGGTCTCCACTGCAACAACTCTACTGTTGCAGCTCTGCAGCAACTGGTCTCCACTACAAAAAGTCCACTGTCCCAACTTTACAATGTCTGGTCTCCACTACAACAACTCTGGTTCCAGCTCTGTTACATCTGATCTCACTACAACAACTATACTGTTCCAGATTTGCTACATCGGGTCTCCACTGCAACAACTCTACTGTTGCAGCTCTGCAGCAACTGGTCTCTACTACAAAAAGTCCACTGTCCCGTCCCAGTTTTACAACATCTGGTCTCCACTACATCAACTCTGTGGTTCCACCTCTGTTACATCTGGTACTACTACTGTTCTAAACTCTGCTGCGTCTGGTCTTCATTATAACAATTCCATTGTTCTAGCTCTGATACATCTGGTCTCCTCTACAGCAACTCTGCTGTTCCAGCTTTGCTACATCTGGTCTCCACTACATCAACTCTACTGTTCCAGCTCTGTTGCAACAGGTCTCCACTACAAAAAGTCCACTGTCCCAGTTTTACAACATCTGGTCTCCAATACAGCGACCCTGTGGTTCCAGCTCTATTACATCTGATCTCATTACAACAACTCTACTGTTCCAGCTTTACTACATCTGTTCTGCACTGCAACAACTCTGCTGCTCCAGCTCTGTTGCAATTGATTTCCACAACAGAAAGTCCACTGTCCCAGTTTTACAACATCTGGTCTCCACTACAGCGACCCTGTGGTTCCAGCTCTATTACATCTGATCTCATTACAACAACTCTACTGTTCCAACTTTACTACATCTGGTCTCCACTGCAACAACTCTGCTGCTCCAGCTCTGTTGCAATTGATTTCCACAACAGAAAGTCCACTGTCCCAGTTTTACAACATCTGGTCTCCACTACAGCGACCCTGTGGTTCCAGCTCTATTACATCTGATCTCATTACAACAACTCTACTGTTCCAGCTTTACTACATCTGGTCTCCACTGCAACAACTCTGCTGGTCCAGCTCTGTTGCAACTGGTCTCCAATACAAAAGTCCACTGTCTCAGTTTCACAACATCTGGTCTCCACTACATCAACTCTGTGGTTCCAGCTCTGTTACATCTGGTACTACTACTACTGTTCTAACTCTGCTGTGTCTGGTCTTCATTATAACTCCATTGTTCTAGCTCTGCTACATATGGTCTCCTCTACAGCAACTCTGCTGTTCCAGCTCTAATATATATAATCTCCATTCCAACAACTGCACTATGCTTGCTCTGCTATAAAAGTATCTAGACTCCACCACAACAATTCCATTGTTCCTGTGCTTCTTTATCTAGTTTTCAATACTGCAGTTTCCCGGTTTAAGCTCTGCTATATCAGTTTGCCTCTACGACATTTTTGCTATGGCAAAGCATCAACTCATGTCCGCTGCTGCACCAGCACCACCAGTCAGTGCTGCTTAAGACCTGCTCATCCAGATGCTTTGAGGATCACTAGGAGAGACGGGCCTAAACTTAGTAACCAAATAGATGAAACCTATTAACTAAAAAGTGCAAACCAACAGGAAAACATGCAAAAAAAAAGTCAGCAGGCGCTTTATAAGCACTGCACTTATGCCCTCATGACCGTTTTTATTAATCTTTTTAAACTTTCTTTATCCTTTATGTCCCGTTTTGCCGACACGTGCAGGTTGTGTGTAACTAGAATAGACAAGAAAAAAAGATTACGCTAATTCCTAAAGTGCTGGCCAAAGGACAATGATAATTTGAGCAGATGGATGTCCCCCTCCTCCAGCTACACTGCAGTTTCCAGCCCTCACTAAGCTGCAAACTATTTCTGCACGCTGTTTACAGAATGGAGAGAGCACGTAGTCAGCCCAGAGGAAGTATACATGTAAATGAAGCTGCACGAATAGACGAGAACATGGAACTGTAAACACACAGTGACGTCATCGCTAATCGGAGGCATTTCTGGCCTTCTTCTATTTTAATGCATTGTTTGTTCTAATAAATGCTTCGCTCCATTACCTGGCTTGGCCATGCCTTATGCCTATAAAAAGCAGAAAAGTGACCAGTCCAGTACTACAACAGATCCTGATTTAGTACGGTGGGTCAGGAGTTCAGAAACATCCTTGTCTGTCACAATCCAACTAATAAACTCACCAACTTTGATTCAAGGAATTCCATTCCTTTTGCAACTTGACATGAGAAACTGAGCAGATCTTCCAGGGTGAGGATGTTCAGATCCTCCTCGTCGTACTTCCTGGTGTTTTGGTATTTGATTTCTTAACGATAAGAGCGTAAAGAGATTAACAATTATAAAATATGTAAATTTCAGTCCTAAAATGCCATGGATATCTAGAGGTGCCCATACTCCTTAGATAGGTGTTGCCGATGGCTATGTCCCTGACTCCTAATACGTGAAGGATTGGCTTGGCTTATGGAGAACAGAATAAGCTGCTGCCAGACACTAGGTTGAATGCACATATTAGGCTCACAAGGTAAGGCGAGGTTCACATTTGCGTTCAGGAGGGCTGTGGATGGCAGCGTACTTCCTCCCTTCTTCCTCCCTTAAGCTCCACCTACGCTCCTCCTACTTCTGTATGCGTTCTGCGTTTCCCTGCATACCTATCTTTAACATTGGGTATGCAGGGACATGCGTTGTATGCGGATGCGTCCGCATGCGGTGATTTGACGGAGCTTCAGGGAGGAAGAAGGGAGAAAGTAGACAGCCATCCGCAGCCCTCCAGAACGCAAATGTGAACCTATCCTATGGTGGATTCTCTAAGCCTCAGATCTAGGTGGCAACATGAACCCTGGGCATTGATGCAGCAAGCAGAAATGCACGCGGGAAGTGAGGACTAGGCACGCTCAGAAATGTAAGGAGCAATAAGATGAATGAAGTGGAACCCAGCAAGGAAGGAAGCAAGCAAAAGCACAAACATAAAAAGCACAGATGGTGGAGGACAACAAACATAGGACTAGAGTCTCCATCCTAAGACACAGGTGTGTGTCTAAATGTGCCTAAAATGGGTCTAGGGAGATTATGTCATTGACAAACTGCAAAACTCGACATGGAGCACAGCAGGGTCAGGAGACCCAGGGGAAGGAAACAGAGCTTGGGATACCAGGGACTGGTGCATAACAATCCCCCATTCTTGGAGAACATCCAAGGAGTCCTGATAGGAGGCATTAATATTAGAGGAAGTGGATGCAGAACAGAGTTTCTGAGAAGGTGGTTGTGATGGAATTTTGAAGCAGTTATGACAAGATGATCACCACTGGGCGATCTGGTCGGACGACCAGACAATGACCGGACCGTGCAGCTATAGCGACAGAAGTCCCAAAAGCACCGCTGCATTAGTAAGTGGCAAAACTAAAAAAATAAATGTCATCAACATGTAGTGCACCAATATGAAGAGTTATTTTCACTGTCCAGAATTGAATATGAACACTTGAAATTGTTGAGCCATTCATGGAGGTAAACATCAGAGGCATTTTCAGCCTTTTGACCAGAGACAAGTCCATAAAATTTTCTGCTGCTTCAAAATCAATTAGCCCTTGTGCCTATGTCCATTTCCAACAGTTTTTCTGTGTTCATGGGATAAGTAATTTATCATGGGCAGCACGGTGGCTCAGTGGTTAGCCTTGCAGCGCTGGGGTCCTGGGTTCAAATCCCAACAAGGACAACATCTGCAAGGAGTTTGTATGTGTCTCCCTGTGTGTGCGTGGGTTTCCTCCGGGTACTCCGGTTTTCACCCACATTCCAAAGACATACTGATAGGGAATCTATATTGTGAGCCCCATTGGGGACAGCGACAACAATGTGTGCAAACTGTAAAGCGCTGCGGAATATGTTAGCGCTATATAAAAATAAAGATTATTATTATTATAAGTTTCAGAAAGAGTTAATCCGAGGGCGATATCTCCCTCCTCACCTATGGTCCAAAGTTTGCGTTACAACTTCAGTTTGGAATAATTTGTGTGATAATATTTTCATTCACCAAGAATGTAAGGGGACGGGACCTTTCATCTGGAGATAATCTGTTCTGATCGTTCTCCATGGGTTCCGATTCAGCCATTCTTGGAAGAGATTTTGGACATGTTTCAGAATGTAACATATGGGAATAATGTTTTTTTCCTTAGACCGTTCTTTAATACGTAAATCCACTTGGGTGGCAATGGAAATCAAATTATCAAAGGAGGATGGCAAATCTCTACCAGTGAGTTCATCTTTGATCCAACTTGATATGCTGGCATAGAAAACAGTCAGGAGTGCGTCATTGTTTCAGGTCAATTCAGCAGAAAGAGTGCAGAACTTGATGGCATAATGTCCTACAGAGCTAGTCCCTTGTCTAAGCCGCAGCATGGAATCTACGGTGGAGTGGACACACCATGGTTCATCAACCATTTACAGAAGGCATACAGGGAAGATGGTAAACAATACATAACATTATCATCTAGTTTTCACAATGACGCATGCCAAAGTGTTCTCAGACAAGAAAGAAAAAATGTAGGCCACTTTAGACCAGTTAGAAAAAATTTGCTGGGGACATAATTCAAAATGTACAGTGCATTGGTTTACCTTGATGTCTCCGTTAAAACATGCAAGAGTGGGTAAATATGGAGAAGTTCCCTAAGCAGAATGTCTCAGGTAAGTTCACACTCACACAAGGGAATCGTGGCACTTACACTCAACTGGTTCCTGGACAGACCACTGCTGCACAACAAAAATGCACCACCTCAGACCTGGCTTCCTAAAAGGCTGCAGAGGGGTTTCTTGTACCTCCTGAGGAACCAGAGGGGAGGTTGCAACCCACTATCAATAAGGAAAAGGAAAGTGTGAGGAGAGATATGAGAAATAAGGTGGAGGGGAGAAATCTAAGGAGTACCCAAAATAAAAGGAACAGGAAAGGTATCCTAAGAACCTAACAGTGGTAACAGGAAAAGGTGCTGGGGGGGAAAGCAAATCCCTAAGATAAAGAGCTGGAACAACTAGGTATACATCCACCAGGAAATATAGCCAGCAAGGAAATGCAGAGAAGGGACACCATATAAAGCCTCCACCCAGAATGCGATAGGGCAAACCAAAATGGAAAACACCTGGAAAGGAGCAAACCAAGAAGGGAGAATGAGGACAAAGGAAAAATCAGCATTTAAACAGGGAAGGAAAAGCCATAGCTCAACAGTCAGAATAAACAACCACAAAGCAACAGGTCATCGGATCGAATCCCCAAACCGAGCCATGAGAATTACGCTGTAGCAGGTTTTGAAGAGCTGGTGGTGAATCTGCACAGCATGGATAAGCTCTTGTTGTCTTATAGCAAGTTGTATTAACAGTTCATGCAGATTGTCCATATCTCATGACAATGGTGTTGTGTGACTGCTGCATCTTTGGAATCCATGGCCTTGGTATCCTGTTAGGCTCACCAGGAAAGGTGGATCCTCAAAGCCTCAGGTAGGTCCAGGTGGGCACACGGACCCCAAGCATATAAGTTAAGCAGGAAGGCAAGTGGACAGTGAGGACTTGGCATGCTGTGGAATCTCTAGAGCAACAGGCTGGATAAACTGGAACTCCAATGAGAAGAAAGCAAGTAAAAACACCAACACAAAGCACAGATGGAGAAGAACAACAAATATAGGACTAGAGTCTCAATCCCAAGACACAGGTTTGTGTCAAAATGGACCTTAAATAGTTCTAGGACTTATATGTAGCAGGACACGCACTAACAATGTAATATTTATAATGCTGGTGTATTGATATGTGATATAAGGGGCTTTGGTTCCCCCCCCCCCAGGCACTAGAGCAGGATGTGACTGCTTCCTCTACATCACTTATAGCTGTGTCCCAGAAAAAGACTCTAGTGGCAAAATGAAATTTCTCCACAGTGCTCCAGATTAGTTACTAACCATTCACTCCATTCAAGCCACTGCTGAATCCTCCGTGGAGCCGTGTCTATCAGATTTGTAGACAAGGGTTCAGCTGTTTTTGTTCTATTCTCCATTGTAAAACTATTCAACATCTTCCAAGTTTCTTTAAGAATTTTAAGTGCAAATATAATCCATTTAAGTGTAGTTTACTCTTCTCAGTATTATTTTTCTATAAGGGGTGAGCATCACCCACAAAGTAGGCATGCTATCATCCACCCAAGGGTGCTGTTAAACTGTTTCAGGATGATGATTGGCCAACAATTTACAAGTTTTGGTCATAAAATCCTACTTTTAGCCTCAAGTCACCTGGTTAATAAAATTGTTGGTTTTAAAGGGAATCAGGATTTCACTCCTCAAACTATTTATATGTGCATGTAACAAAGACAAGTCGAGCAATACTTTTACATAATCAATCTGTTCTTACATTATTGAGAAATCAGTGTTGGCATTAATTTGCAGATGAAACTCAAGGGCTACTGTAGATCTGAAGCCTCTGTCACTCCAGCTCTCTTAACTGCCCAGTGCTGCCTCCTCCAGGTTGACTGGCGGCCTCTGTGCTGTGTGACTTCAAGCAAAAGAGCCAACACTCAACCAGGAGGAGGCAGCACTGACAGGTGAATTGAGCTGGAGTGACGGAGGCTTCAAATCTACAAATAGTCCTTCAGCCTCAATTGTATATCAATTCAAACGCTGATTTCTCAGTACTGGAGGATCGGACTGGCCATGTAGAGGTATTGCTGGACTTGTCGTTGAAGCTACCTGCACATATAAGTATTATGGGGGATGGAATCCTTCTCACAGATTCCTTTTAAGATAACCGTGTACTGCATTTTCTTTCAGGTTGCTATCTTATTGGAAGAGTTAATTCGCAGATCGCAGCTGGTTTTTTCTCTAGCAAGGATTTCCAGGGACTGTATGCTTTTTCCTTGACCTCTATCATAACAACCTTTTCCTGGGTCTCCTACGAACAAGCTTCTTCAGACCATGATACCATATTACAAGCACATGGGCAAAGTGTTTATTAGATGTGACAGAGCCGTAATGCAGCAGAGATCAGTAGCTGGGAAGAGAGAGCGCAGATGCTTACGACTCAACAAGTACAGCCTGGGGTGAATAAACATTAAAGAGCACTAGAGGTGAAAGACAGATGGACTGTTTTAGGTGAAAGGCCCTAGAGAGACTATTCTGCAAGCTGAGTAGAGCTCCATGTTTAAGGAACCAAAAATCACTGCTGTAGAATAAGATGATTCTACTGCACATGACTAATGAATGGCTGACCTCAGCCTAACCCAACAAAAAAACTCTCCCATTTATTATTATTATTTATTTATATAGAACCATTAATTCCATGGTGCTGTACATGAGAAGGGGTTACATCAAAATACAAATATCATTTACAGTAAACAAAACTAACAGTGACAGACTGATACAGAGGGGAGAGGACCCTGCCCTTGCGGGCTTACATTCTACAGGATTATGGGGAAGGAGACAGTAGGTCGGGGGTTGCAGTAGCTCCGATGGTGTTGAGGTGGCAGTGTGGTCATTGAAGGTTGTAGGCTTTTTCGAAGAGATGGGTTTTCAGGTTCCGTTTGAAGGATCCAAATGTGGTGGATAACTGAAATTGTTGGGGCACTGAATTCCAGATGATGGGGGATATTCGGGAGAAGTCTTGGAGGTAATTGGGTGAGGAGCGAATAAGCGTGGAGGAGAGAAGGAGGTCTTGGTAGGACCGGAGATTACGTGAGGGAAGATATTGAGAGATTACTTCAGAAATATACGTAGGAGAAAGGTTACGGATGGCTTTGTAGATCAGTGTTAGTAGTTTAAACTGGATACGCTGGGAAATTGGGAGCCAGTGAAGGGATCTGTAAAGAGGGGAAGCAGGAGTGTAGCGAGGAGAGAGATTAATTAGTCGGGCAGCAGAGTTAAGGATGGACTGGAGGGGTGCGAGAGTGTTAGAAGGTAGGCCACAGAGGAGGATGTTGCAGTAGTCGAGGCGGGAGATGATTAGGGCATGCACAAGCATTTTGGTAGAGTGAGGGTTGAGGAAAGGATGGATTCTGGAAATATTTTTGAGCTGGAGGTGACAGGAGATGGCGAGAGCTTGGATGTGCAGTTTAAAGGACAGGGCAGAGTCAAGGGTTTCTCCGAGGCAGCGGATTACCAGGACAGGGGAAAGTGTGAACTCATTTATTGTGATAGATAGATCAGGTAGGGAAGGTGTGCGAGATGGAGGAAAGATAATTATTTCAGATTTTTCCACACTGAGTTTGAGGAAGCGAGAGGAGAAGAAGGAGGATATGGCTGATAGACAGTCTGGGATTATGGAGAGCAGAGAGGTGACATCTGGGCCAGAGAGGTAGACCTGAGTGTCATCGGCATATAGATGGTACTGGAAGCCATAGGACTTTATGAGTTGTCCCAGGCCAAGGGTATAGATTGAGAAGAGAAGGGGTCCTAGGTCCGAGCCTTGAGGGACACCAACAGAGAGGGGGCGAGATGAAGAGGTAGTATGGGAGTAGGAAACACTAAATGTGCAGTTGGTAAGGTAGGAGGAAATCCAGGATAGGGCAAGGTCTTTGACACAAAGGAAGAGAGGATGTGTAGTAGGAGGCAGTGGTCAACTGTGTCAAAGGCAGAGAACACAGGTCTAGAAGGAGGAGTATAGAGAATTGTCTGTTCGCTTTGGCTGTAAGTATGTCGTTCATAAGTTTGGTCAGGGCAGTCTCATTGGAATGGTGGGGACGGAAGCCAGATTGTAGTTTGTCGAAGAGAGAGTTAGATGCAAGGCGAGAGACAAGCTCAGCGTGGACGTGCTGCTCAAGGAGTTTGGAAGCAAATGGGAGCAAAAATATGGGGCGGTAGCTGGACATAGCGCTTAGGTCAAGGGATGACTTTTTGAGGATAGGTGTGATTGTGGCATGTTTGAAAGCAGAGGGGAAGATACCAGAAGTTAATGATAGATTGAAGAGATGGGTTAGGGAAGGGATTAGTGTAGTGGTGAGGTTGGGGAGGAGGTGGGATGGGATGGGGTCAAGTGCACAAGTGGTGAGGCGTGATTTGGAGAGAAGATGAGCAAGCAGGCCTTCAGTGATTTTGGAGAGGGAAGTTAGCTACCCCCCTTTAATTTCTCACCTTCACCTTAACTCTAACTCAATAAAAACAATAAATGGCCACAGCAGCCTTTATTAAGCAACATTAACATATTAAACATAACATAAGGAAAGGGTCTATGGATGCTCAACCAATAAAACCTAGGGCCATCAGCTGCTCCTCTCTGCTCCCAAACGCATTGCGCCGATTCAGGGAGCCTCCTGCTGAATGGCATCGCTTCATAAAATTGTCCCACTGAGATTTTTGCTCAGTGGGTACCCCAAGTATTTTTCTCACCACTTATAAAAGAGGAAGGGAAGGAGATTGACCCCACCAAAACAAGTTACCTTCTCTCTCTTTTCCATGTCATTAATTGGCTTTCCAAAGACCCATTCCTGCCAGCTGCCATGACATGAGGGTTAACCTGAGCAGCCAACAATGCCAAACTTACACTGAAACATTTCTTAAAATATTTATAACCATTTTAACAGGAGGGTGGGTGCTACGTGGATCTACCAATGGTCTGAGACTACCACGCCACCGGCTCCCCTATATACCCAGAGCTCCCTTCCAATCAGGTAAGATCCCCTGGGTAGACACGCCCTTGGACCCCACCCCAAATTTTCCCTGGGACCTTGCCCCTGAACATCACAAACGCCATCTTGGCTACCCCTGATAATGTTTTCCCTATCAACCACCATATTAACCAGGGCCTGGCAGGCATCCTAGTCATGTGGCCCTCTCTTTTTGGCCTTTTGGAGTTGCAGTACGGGACCTACTCTTCTCCCTGTGATAGCAGTGCCATTATGAAAATTTCATACCTTCAGCCTGTAGGATCTCAGGTTGTGTGGTCGAAAACTCCAGGTTGTGCTGATTTTTGTCACTTTCTTGTTCTGTAGTTAAATACGAATACGAGCTGTTGCTTAACGCCGTCACAGCTCTGTCTCTAGAGGAGGGCAAAACAGATATATTCACTAGAAAGGGCATTGTCTATGAGAAGCTGGGGAAAATGTAAATATTAACAAAGTAATAACTCACTTTCTATGAAATTGGCATTAGGACTCATTCAGATGTCCATTCTCTTCTCAAAGAAGAAAAAGGGACCAAGTTTCATCAGTGTTATTGAGCATTTACAGTGTTATTGATATTATCAGAGTTTCAACCGAGTGTCATCAAAATTTCATCCGTTTCATCAGTTTTTTTCGGATGAGAAAAAAGAATACTACTACTTCTCATGCAGTCTGTGAAAAATTGATAGCACACGAATGGTATCCCAGTGCTGTCTGATTTTTGCATGGAGCTCATACTTGGACTGGCCCATAGCAGAACAGGAGAATCCTCCGGTGGGCCCCTGTGCAGGAATGGGCCACCACCCTCTTAGATGAGCAGTACTTGGCACAATAAACTTGAATCAAGATGTACAGACAAAGGCGGCATCTTATTCATTTAACAATCTACCCAGTACATTGTTATATAAATTTGTGATTGAGGATAATGTCACATTTGCATGTAGTTGAAAAGGGGGCCCTGGACTTGGTTACTGGTGGGCCCTTGGCACTCCAGTCCAAAACTGGGACCCATAGACTTGCATTACCGATTTTGATCTGATACTCGGATAAATATCGGACACGTCTCCGTGATCATGTGCGGATCACTTGGTTAAACTATAAATTCAGATATGTGACGAGTCCCATAGATCATCATACTGTAGGTACGAGTTCCATCCTTGAAAAAAAAACAGAACTCATACGTGAAAAATTGACATTTTAGTATATATACATTCCATAAGTCAGCTGAAAAAAGGTTAAAAAATAAAAAGCCCTATACCTTTTTGTCATACATAAAGTACCGTATATTGGGAATGCATCACTTAAGATAATTATCAAACATACAGTATCCATATTATGACATTGGTAAACTATACAAGTATGTAACAAACATATTCCCAAAAGTCCCAAACCATGAACATTTTTGCCAGCTAAAAATAGGTGAATTACAAACTTAGAATGGAAAATGATCAAAGCATAATGCTACATACAGTAGGAAACCACCAATGACATGAAGGTATATTTGATGACAGCAATGAGCAGCTACAAGGCCTGTACCAAACGACGAGCCCAAAGGTTTTTGAAGTATATAGGTATAATAATAATAATTCTGATGATTGCAAGTGCAGACTGGACCAGCTGCCCACTAAGAACTGGTGGGAACACACGGTGGAAAAAGTAGTAAAAAATGAACAAGTGAAACCACATCTAACTTAAAGAGAATCTGTCAGCAGGTTTTTGCCATGTAATCTGAGAGCAGCATGATGTTGGGGCATAGACCGTGATTCCAGCGTTGTCTCTTACTGGTCTGTGTTTTGCTGTTTCATTAAAATGATTGTTTTATCAGCAGGAGATTATCACTACAGGACTAGGTCGTGCCTTGTAGTTAACCTGATTTGTGTAACCACGCCCCCATCACTGAATTTCAGCTTTTTGTCAATCTATATTGTTCACAGGAAGCTGCCAATCAGTGGTGTGGGTGGGGTTATAAATGGAGCGCCTGCTAGAACTGTGGGATACTCGGTACAGGGTCCGGTGGTACTTAAAGGGGCAGTGTCACGGCAGTGGGGACCCAGCCCGTAGTCCTGGGCGTCAAAATAAAGGGGATAAAGTGTAGTGGGAAATAAAGTCTATAGAGTAATGTTTGTGACGCTACCTGTGGTACTCGGCCAGGGATGGCCGACGTTGCTTAAAGGGATCCACTGGGGCCGATGGTATTGCAGCAGAGTTGGTATAGCTCCTCACAAGCAGAGCTTGGTCCCCAAAGCGCACGGTGCAATTGGTAAGGGATGGTAGATGTTGAGATGCGGGAAAGAACTGGAGGACAAATGGATGCAGTCTCTTTACCTTTTACTGGTGAAGTTCAGGTACACAGATTACAGGTGGTCTTTGGAATCCAGGCAGCCTGGAAGCGATTCGGAATCCCCCTAGCCAGGTGGGGTTGTAAGCCTTCCTTTCTGCTCTGAATTCTCTGTCCCTTGCTGCCTAAGGCTTCACACAAGGTCCTCTCTCAATCTGTCTTTTTAGGTGGACACTACCCGCATGGCAGGCAGCTCGAGCCTTTTTACAGGGGTCCTTTCTCTCGCGGTGACTCTGGGCTCTAACATGATGCGGTGCCTTCGGGTATCAGTGGTGGCCAGGAGACCTGCAATCTCCTGCCCTCTGGTTTCTGCTGTGGGGCCTACAGTTCCCACACAACCTTGGACTCTGGTGTCCGGTTTCTTGCGCTCAAACCTGGAGTGAACCCAATTGCAGCTCCACTCCAGTTTCTCTCTCCTCCTGTGCTTCCTCTCCCTTCACTGTTTCACATAGACTGACCACTAACTCCTCCTCCAGACCAGAACTTATAGGGAAGCTACCCTGAAACTGGGTTTAGAGCTCCCCCTTCTGTCCTGGAGTTAGAAAAGTGTTGTATGCTAGTGCTACCTGTTAAGGCGATCCTTCTCGCTTTCAGGCATAGCATCACCCTCCCCGTGAGGAAGGCAACGCCATTGTGGCATCCAGACTCCTGGAGTGACACATACAGAGCTCAGCAATGTTAGATCTACAGCAGATAAAACAGAGATTGTATCAAAATGACACGAAGCAGACCAGAAAGGGACATATCACTGGAATGAGGGTCTCTGCGCCTACATAATGATGATCTCCGATTACATAGCAAAATCCTGGTGACAGATTCCCTTTAAACATCATTGAGAAAAAGAAGGAGAGGATTGTCGATATAGCAATACCTGGAGATAGCATGCTCAATGAAGAGAATTGAGAAAGCTGAAAAATATCAACATGAAAATGAAAGGCTAAGGCACAAACCAGTAACTGTGGTACCAGTTGTTATTGGAATATTGGGTGCTATCCAAAAAATCCTCGGGAATCACTTACAGCTCAATGTTGACAAAATCACCATAAGTAAACTGCTTATAGTTACATAGATCCCATGCAAATATATTACAATATCCTAGGTTCATGGGAAGAAGCCACTGAGTAAAAAGGAAAATGCCAATTAGTGACCTGACAGCTGTGATTTATAAGAAACAATGATAATAATTATTTTACTTATATAGCACTGTGGTAGATCGACTCACTTGGCTGCTTAAAGAGGTAGTCAAAGGAACACTTTCTGTTTAAGTTTTCAACTGGTTTACTAAAACCGTACTGCATAAATCAGTGCAAAATTAGGAAAACAAACATGGCCCTTTTGGCATAACAAGAAAAAAAAAGTATACAATACAATACAGTGTGTATGGCTGTGGGGATCCTTCCGCTCAGGGGAACAAAAACAAGGTTCAGTTCTCTTTAACACGAGCACTGCTCTGGAGGGCTCATCTCCAGACACACTGAATGAATACAAAGGCTGCAAATTTACCTTCTGGACCACACCTGTTGTGAACTCTACTTTTGGGCTCCCTCTAGTGGTCACTAGTAGTGTTGAGCATTCCGATACCGCAAGTATCGGGTATCGGCCGATACTTGCGGGTATCGGAATTCCGATACCGAGATCCGATACTTTTGTGGTATCGGGTATCGGTATCGAAACAACATTAATGTGTAAAATAAAGAATTAAAATAAAAAATATTGCTATACTCACCTCTCCGACGCAGCCTGGACCTCACCGAGGGAACCGGCAGCGTTGTTTGCTTAAAATACGTGCTTTTCCTTCCTTACGTGACGTCACAACTTGTGATTGGTCGCGTGCCGCCCATGTGGCCGCGACGCGACCAATCACAGCAAGCCGTGACGTAATTTCAGGTCCTGATGCCTATTTCTGCATTCAGGACCTGAAATTACGTCACGGCTTGCTGTGATTGGTCGCGTCGCGGTCACATGGGCGGCACGCAACCAATCACAAGCCGTGACGTAATTTTAAAAATGCGCGCGTCTCCTGCCTCCCGTGACGTCACGGCTTGTGATTGGTCACGTCGCCCATGTGACCGCGACGCGACCAATCACAAGCCGGAACGTAATTTTAAAATCATGAATGCCTAGAATTAGGCATTGAGGACCTGAAAATTACGTCACGGCTTGCTGTGATTGGTCGCGTCGCGGCCACATGGGCGGCACACGACCAATCACAAGCCGTGACGTCACGGAAGGAAGTAAAAGCGCGCATTTTAAGCAAACAACGCTGCCGGTTCCCTCGGTGAGATCCAACCTGCGTCGGAGAGGTGAGTATAGCAATATTTTTTATTTTAATTCTTTATTTTACACATTAATATGGATCCCAGGGCCTGAAGGAGAGTTTCCTCTCCTTCAGACCCTGGGAACCATCAGGAATACCGTCCGATACTTGAGTCCCATTGACTTGTATTGCTATCGGGTATCGGTATCGGATTAGATCCGATACTTTGCCGGTATCGGCCGATACTTTCCGATACCGATACTTTCAAGTATCGGACGGTATCGCTCAACACTAGTCACTAGCGGTACTGTGTAGTGTCTTTCTGCAGGTCATATCAATGTAAAACTTTTGATTTAGAGATGGATTTACAACGTTTTTTTCGGCTATTAAGACTTAAAACCCACTTTGCCTCCTCCCCAATTACCCCCTCACCCCCCTGTACTAACCCCATGTCCATAATGACATTGGGTCTCCGCGAGAAGAGCTCTTTCCGCCCACCCCAGGGCTCTCACGCTGTAGAGGCCTTTATTGGCTTTGTTCGGGATTCATTTCACACCATCCGTGACGACATCGAAAAAGGTAGATTACATTATCCCTCTAATCTTTCGGCGGCAGAACACCAGGCACTTGCGACATTGCAGAAGGACCCCAACCTTGTCATTAAGCCAGCAGACAAGGGGGGTGCCCTAGTCGTAATGGACAAAGCACAGTATGTTGCGGAGATCCACCGCCAGCTGAATAACACTTCCATATATGATCAACTTTCGAGGGACCCTTCCATAGAAATTAGGGGCAAAATTGAGAGAATTATCACCAAATATTCACATTTGGGTATTCTAGATTCCAAAACGAGCGATTTTCTTAGAAAGAAGAACCCCATAACACCAGTATTCTATACCTTACCGAAAATTCATAAAGATCTAGCCAATTCCCCTGGTAGGCCAATAGTAGCCTCCACAGATTCTATTCTCTCACCACTATCACGGTACCTCGAAAAGATACTTACACCAATTACCCAAAAATCAGCATCCTTCATTTTGATTTTGGACACTGGGGAATTTCTACATTGTATCAGGAATTTATACAGGGTATCCCCCAACACCTTACTGGTTACCCTTGATGTCAAGGACCTATATACATCCATCCCACATCTGAATGGGATCAATGCAGTACATCAGTCCCTTACTGCCGCAGGACTTGACACCGAACAAATTAATCTTTGTATTGATTTACTGACTACGGTACTGTATAATAACTATTTTCTTTTCCAGAACTCCTTTTATTTACAGACACGAGGCACAGCAATGGGCTCCAATGTAGCGCCCCCTTACGCTAATACATATATGGCACTCTTCGAAACGTCTATCATCTATAAACATCCACTGTTCATCAATAACGTCACACTATGGAAACGTTATATAGATGATATTTTTTGCATGTGGGGGGGCTCATTGGAGTCCTTGCAGGAGTTCTTTTTGTTCCTCAATGACGCCTGGCCAGGCATTAAGTTCACTATCAGCCATGATCATAACGCCATTAATTTTTTAGACACTATGGTACTTAAGGATCCAGCAGGCCTACTGACCACTGATCTTTACACAAAGCCAACTGACCGGAATAGCCTGCTACACTACCAGAGCTTTCACCCACCTTCTACCAAACGTTCTATTCCCATATCACAATATCAACGAGTCAAACGCATAGTCCCGGATGCAACACTCTGTGAGGAACGCCTCCAAGGCATGACCACTAAATTTTTGAGGAGGGGCTATCCCCCCACCCTCTTGACAGAATCTAGGGACCCCCCATCCCGACCAACCAGGAGGACCCCAGATAAGCGTATCCCCTTTGTCCACTCATACCACCCTTTTTCTTTCATTCTCCACAAAACCATCAGGAGACACTGGCATCTCTTGTCCACGGCCCACCCGGACATACCAGAATTCAGAGAGCCTTTTTTACCATGCTTTAGGAGACCCCCGAATCTTAGAGACAACCTGGTCAGAGCGGACATTGGATCTAAGCACCCCCATAGATAGACCTTCCTCTCACGACCTAAAACTGGCACTTATCCGTGCCTTCATTGTGCACAATGTAATAATATCCAAAAGGGGAACATTTTTCAACACCCCAGATCTGGTAAAATATTCCACATTAAGAATTTTTTCACCTGCGACTCTTCTTACGTCGTATACCTCATCAAATGTCCGTGTGGACTACTCTACATTGGCGAAACCACACAATCAGTTAGGGATAGGATCTCGAAGCACAAGAGTACTATCCGCTGCAGTAACCTACTCCTTCCTATTCCATACCATTTCCACACACAGGGACATTCTGTCTCACAATTAAAATACCAGGTCATAGATTACGTACCACCACCTAGGCGAGGAGGTGATAGGGTCACTTTACTCAAAAAGAAAGAGGCCTTCTGGATACATACTCTGGAAACCCTCTCTCCCAGAGGCCTGAACCGCGATTATGAACTCATGGCGTTTGTATAATTGATACCTTGATTGTCGTGCATTGTTATTAATTCGCTCTTCTTTGTCTCTCTAGAGTCGTCTTTATTGAATTTGCCATCACTATGGATCACGGGCACCGTTCCATTCACTTGCCATCACCTTGCTCAGGATTGTCACGTCCCCCTGTCCTTTGTCATATTTAATTCCATCTGTTTAATATTGGTGTATTACATCACAGTATTATTTGTTATATCCAGTTAACATGATAATAAAAGTATCCACGCCAATCATATTAATTGTCACTGACCTGTCTGGGGCTTTTATACTATCTTTTTGGTGGTTACGCGCACCTTACCATCTCATATAGTGCGACTGTCTAACTATCCTCTTTCCACATAGGGTCATATGTTACTCTGTGGCTAGCGCACACACAACCCTCTATATTATATATGGCCTCCCTTGTTGTGTATACCACATTCGCTCGCCACATACCCATTTACTCACACTATAGCATTGCTATAGTTAGGTGCACCAGAGCCACTTTCAATTGTGGATATAATATCGCACCTAACCTATGACAACTGTCATGCGCACTTAGTCTATACATTCAGCTCACGCCCTTGCGCTCGCTGACATGCGCAGTACAACAGTTATCACCGCTTTGCCACTTCCAAGATGGCGATTTCAGGCCACCACTCATGTGACCTACTCTTTCCGGTGCGTCACTTCCGCCCATCCCCGCTCGTATACAGGGCGGGATTGCGCCGCACCAGCCCCTGCCACTTACGCCCCCCTGGCGTTTTCACTATAAATAAGAGCCTCTGTGCCCTCTCCTTACACCGACCTT